>NW_027611786.1:0-386553 GCF_964261635.1 Lissotriton helveticus
GTTTTAAGAGCTAAAATTAGCATGTTTAAAGTGATTTTCATGCTTCCAGGGGCCCGGGAAGTGAATTAAATACCATTTGGAGGAATTTAATGTTGAAGTAAAAACAGGTGATTTTTGACAAAAGAGATAACACCCCCCCATTACGTCATGCTTCAGAAAGGTGAAAAATGGTCCGTTTTCAAATGTTTTATTTTTGAACGTCAGTTCACATTTGTAGGTAGATCATCAGTTTTAGAGCTAAAATTAGCATGTTTAAAGTGATTTTCATGCTTCAAGGGGCCCGGGAAGTGAATTAAATACCATTTGGAGGCATTTCATGTTCAAGCAAAAACAGGTGATTTTTGACAAAATAGATAACACCCCCCCATTACGTCATGCTTCAGAAAGGTGAAAAATGGTCCGTTTTCAAATGTTTTATTTTTTAACATCAGTTCACATTTGTAGGTAGATCATCAGTTTTAGAGCTAAAATTAGCATGTTTAAAGTGATTTTCATGCTTCCAGGGGCCTGGGAAGTGAATTAAATACCATTTGGAGGCATTTAATGTTCAAGCAAAAACAGGTGATTTTTGACAAAAGAGATAACACCCCCCCATTACGTCATGCTTCAGAAAGGTGAAAAATGGTCCGTTTTCAAATGTTTTATTTTTGAACGTCAGTTCACATTTGTACGTAGATCATCAGTTTTAGAGCTAAAATTAGCATGTTTAAAGTGATTTTCATACTTCCAGGGGCCCGGGAAGTGAATTAAATATCATTTGGAGGCATTTAATGTTCAAGAAAAAATAGGTGATTTTTGACAAAAGAGATAACACCCCCCCAATACGTCATGCTTCAGAAAGGTGAAAAATGGTCCGTTTCAAATGTTTTATTTTTGAACGTCAGTTCACATTTGTAGGTAGATCATCAGTTTAAGAGCTAAAATTAGCATGTTTAAAGTGATTTTCATGCTTCCAGGGGCCCGGGAATTGAATTAAATACCATTTGGAGGAATTTAATGTTGAAGTAAAAACAGGTGATTTTTTACAAAAGAGATAACACCCCCCCCCCCATTACGTCATGCTTCAGAAAGGTGAAAAATGGTCCGTTTTCAAATGTTTTATTTTTGAACGTCAGTTCACATTTGTAGGTAGATCATCAGTTTTAGAGCTAAAATTAGCATGTTTAAAGTGATTTTCATGCTTCAAGGGGCCCGGGAAGTGAATTAAATACCATTTGGAGGCATTTCATGTTCAAGCAAAAACAGGTGATTTTTGACAAAAGAGATAACACCCCCCATTACGTCATGCTTCAGAAAGGTGAAAAATGGTCCGTTTTCAAATGTTTTATTTTTGAACGTCAGTTCACATTTGTAGGTAGATCATCAGTTTTAGAGCTAAAATTAGCATGTTTAAAGTGATTTTCATGCTTCCAGGGGCCTGGGAAGTGAATTAAATACCATTTGGAGGCATTTAATGTTCAAGCAAAAACAGGTGATTTTTGACAAAAGAGATAACACCCCCCCATTACGTCATGCTTCAGAAAGGTGAAAAATGGTCCGTTTTCAAATGTTTTATTTTTGAAAGTCAGTTCACATTTGTACGTAGATCATCAGTTTTAGAGCTAAAATTAGCATGTTTAAAGTGATTTTCATACTTCCAGGGGCCCGGGAAGTGAATTAAATATAATTTGGAGGCATTTAATGTTCAAGAAAAAACAGGTGATTTTTGACAAAAGAGATAACACCCCCCCATTACGTCATGCTTCAGAAAGGTGAAAATGGTCCGTTTTCAAATGTTTTATTTTTGAACGTCAGTTCACATTTGTAGGTAGATCATCAGTTTAAGAGCTAAAATTAGCATGTTTAAAGTGATTTTCATGCTTCCAGGGGCCCGGGAAGTGAATTAAATACCATTTGGAGGAATTTAATGTTCAAGCAAAAACAGGTGATTTTTGACAAAAGAGATAACACCCCCTCCCCCCATTACGTCATGCTTCAGAAAGGTGAAAAATGGTCCGTTTTCAAATGTTTTATTTTTGAACGTCAGTTCACATTTGTAGGTAGATCATCAGTTTTAGAGCTAAAATTAGCATGTTTAAAGTGATTTTCATGCTTCCAGGGGCCCGGGAAGTGAATTAAATACCATTTGGAGGCTTTTCATGTTCAAGCAAAAACAGGTGATTTTTGACAAAAGAGATAACACCCCCCCATTACGTCATGCTTCAGAAAGGTGAAAAATGGTCCGTTTTCAAATGTTTTATTTTTGAACGTCAGTTCACATTTGTAGGTAGATCATCAGTTTTAGAGCTAAAATTAGCATATTTAAAGTGATTTTCATGCTTCCAGGGGCCCGGGAAGTGAATTAAATACCATTTGGAGGAATTTCATGTTCAAGCAAAAACAGGTGATTTTTGACAAGAGAGATAACACCCCCCCCATTACGTCATGCTTCAGAAAGGTGAAAAATGGTCCGTTTTCAAATGTTTTATTTTTGAACGTCAGTTCACATTTGTAGGTAGATCATCAGTTTAAGAGCTAAAATTAGCATGTTTAAAGTGATTTCATGCTTCCAGGGGCCCTAAACACAAGATTTGTGGAATGGTTAAAAGTGCATGAAAATGGCCAATTTACTCACTCTGAGGTCTCAAAAAGTGTTTCTTCATCCCGGGAAGTGAATTAAATACCATTTGGAGGAATTTAATGTTCAAGCAAAAACAGGTGATTTTTGACAAAAGAGATAACACCCCCCATTACGTCATGCTTCAGAAAGGTGAAAAAATGGTCCGTTTTCAAATGTTTTATTTTCGAACGTCAGTTCACATTTGTAGGTAGATCATCAGTTTAAGAGTTAAAAATAGCATGTTTAAAGTGATTTTCATGCTTCCAGGGGCCCGGGAACTGAATTAAATACCATTTGGAGGAATTTAATGTTCAAGTAAAAACAGGTGATTTTTGACAAAAGAGGTAACACCCTCCCATTACGTCATGCTTCAGAAAGGTGAAAAATGGTCCGTTTTCAAATGTTTTATTTTTGAACGTCAGTTCACATTTGTAGGTAGATCATCAGTTTTAGAGCTAAAATTAGCATGTTTAAAGTGATTTTCATGCTTCCAGGGGCCTGGAAAGTGAATTAAATACCATTTGGAGGCATTTCATGTTCAAGCAAAAACAGGTGATTTTTGACAAAAGAGATAACACCCCCCCATTACGTCATGCTTCAGAAAGGTGAAAAATGGTCCGTTTTCAAATGTTTTATTTTTGAACGTCAGTTCACATTTGTAGGTAGATCATCAGTTTTAGAGCTAAAATTAGCATGTTTAAAGTGATTTTAATGCTTCCAGGGTTCCCGGGAAGTGAATTAAATACCATTTGGAGGCATTTAATGTTCAAGCAAAAACAGGTGATTTTTGACAAAAGAGATAACACCCCCCCCCATTACGTCATGCTTCAGAAAGGTGAAAAATGGTCCGTTTTCAAATGTTTTATTTTCGAACGTCAGTTCACATTTGTAGGTAGATCATCAGTTTAAGAGCTAAAATTAGCATGTTTAAAGTGATTTTCATGCTTCCAGGGGCCCGGGAAGTGAATTAAATACCATTTGGAGGAATTTAATGTTGAAGTAAAAACAGGTGATTTTTGACAAAAGAGATAACACCCCCCCCCATTACGTCATGCTTCAGAAAGGTGAAAAATGGTCCGTTTTCAAATGTTTTATTTTTGAACGTCAGTTCACATTTGTAGGTAGATCATCAGTTTTAGAGCTAAAATTAGCATGTTTAAAGTGATTTTCATGCTTCAAGGGGCCCGGGAAGTGAATTAAATACCATTTGGAGGCATTTCATGTTCAAGCAAAAACAGGTGATTTTTGACAAAAGAGATAACACCCCCCCCATTACGTCATGCTTCAGAAAGGTGAAAAATGGTCCATTTTCAAATGTTTTATTTTTGAACATCAGTTCACATTTGTAGGTAGATCATCAGTTTTAGAGCTAAAATTAGCATGTTTAAAGTGATTTTCATGCTTCCAGGAGCCTGGGAAGTGAATTAAATACCATTTGGAGGCATTTAATGTTCAAGCAAAAACAGGTGATTTTTGACAAAAGAGATAACACCCCCCCATTACGTCATGCTTCAGAAAGGTGAAAAATGGTCTGTTTTCAAATGTTTTATTTTTGAACGTCAGTTCACATTTGTAGGTAGATCATCAGTTTTAGAGCTAAAATTAGCATGTTTAAAGTGATTTTCATACTTCCAGGGGCCCGGGAAGTGATTTAAATACCATTTGGAGGCTTTTCATGTTCAAGCAAAAATAGGTGATTTTTGACAAAAGAGATAACACCCCCCCATTACGTCATGCTTCAGAAAGGTGAAAAATGGTCCATTTTCAAATGTTTTATTTTTGAACGTCAGTTCACATTTGTAGGTAGATCATCAGTTTTAGAGCTAAAATTAGCTTGTTTAAAGGGATTTTCATGCTTCCAGGGGCCCTAAACACAAGATTTGTGGAATGGTTAAAAGTGCATGAAAATGGCCAATTTATTCACTCTGAGGTCTCAAAAAGTGTTTCTTCACCCCGGGAAGTGAATTAAATACCATTTGGAGGCATTTAATGTTCAAGCAAAAACAGGTGATTTTTGACAAAAGAGATAACACCCCCCCCATTACGTCATGCTTCAGAAAGGTGAAAAATGGTCAGTTTTCAAATGTTTCATTTTTGAACGTCAGTTCACATTTGTAGGTAGATCATCAGTTTTAGAGCTAAAATTAGCATGTTTAAAGTGATTTTCATGCTTTCAGGGGCCCGGGAAGTGAATTAAATACCATTTGGAGGCATTTAATGTTCAAGCAAAAACAGGTGATTTTTGACAAAAGAGATAACACCCCCCCATTACGTCATGCTTCAGAAAGGTGAAAAATGGTCCGTTTTCAAATGTTTTAATTTTGAACGTCAGTTCACATTTGTAGGTAGATCATCAGTTTTAGAGCTAAAATTAGCATGTTTAAAGTGATTTTCATACTTCCAGGGGCCCGGGAAGTGAATTAAATATCATTTGGAGGCATTTAATGTTCAAGAAAAAACAGGTGATTTTTGACAAAAGAGATAACACCCCCCCCCCCCATTACGTCATGCTTCAGAAAGGTGAAAAATGGTCCGTTTTCAAAAGTTTTATTTTTGAACGTCAGTTCACATTTGTAGGTAGATCATCAGTTTAAGAGCTAAAATTAGCATGTTTAAAGTGATTTTCATGCTTCCAGGGGCCCGGGAAGTGAATTAAATACCATTTGGAGGAATTTAATGTTCAAGCAAAAACAGGTGATTTTTGACAAAAGAGATAACACCCCCCCATTACGTCATGCTTCAGAAAGGTGAAAAATGGTCCGTTTTCAAATGCTTTATTTTTGAACGTCAGTTCACATTTGTAGGTAGATCATCAGTTTTAGAGCTAAAATTAGCATATTTAAAGTGATTTTCATGCTTTCAGGGGCCCGGGAAGTGAATTAAATACCATTTGGAGGCATTTCATGTTCAAGCAAAAACAGGTGATTTTTGACAAAAGAGATAACACCCCCCCATTACGTCATGCTTCAGAAAGGTGAAAAATGGTCCGTTTTCAAATGTTTTATTTTTGAACGTCAGTTCACATTTGTAGGTAGATCATCAGTTTAAGAGCTAAAATTAGCATGTTTAAAGTGATTTTCATGCTTCCAGGGGCTCTAAACACAAGATTTGTGGAATGGTTAAAAGTGCATGAAAATGGCCAATTTACTCACTCTGAGGTCTCAAAAAGTGTTTCTTCACCCCGGGAAGTGAATTTATTACCATTTGGAGGCATTTAATGTTCAAGCAAAAACAGGTGATTTTTGACAAAAGAGATAACACCCCCCCATTACGTCATGCTTCAGAAAGGTGAAAAATGGTCCGTTTTCAAATGTTTTATTTTTGAACGTCAGTTCACATTTGTAGGTAGATCATCAGTTTTAGAGCTAAAATTAGCATGTTTAAAGTGATTTTCATGCTTCCAGGGGCCCGGGAACTGAATTAAATACCATTTGGAGGAATTTAATGTTCAAGTAAAAACAGGTGATTTTTGACAAAAGAGATAACACCCTCCCATTACGTCATGCTTCAGAAAGGTGAAAAATGGTCCGTTTTCAAATTTTTTACTTTTGAACGTCAGTTCACATTTGTAGGTAGATCATCAGTTTTAGAGCTAAAATTAGCATGTTTAAAGTGATTTTCATGCTTCCAGGGGCCCGGAAAGTGAATTAAATACCATTTGGAGGCATTTAATGTTTAAGCAAAAACAGGTGATTTTTGACAAAAGAGTTAACACCCCCCCATTACGTCATGCTTCAGAAAGGTGAAAAATGGTCCGTTTTCAAATGTTTTATTTTCGAACGTCAGTTCACATTTGTAGGTAGATCATCAGTTTAAGAGCTAAAATTAGCATGTTTAAAGTGATTTTCATGCTTCCAGGGGCCCGGGAAGTGAATTAAATACCATTTGGAGGAATTTAATGTTGAAGTAAAAACAGGTGATTTTTTACAAAAGAGATAACACCCCCCCCATTACGTCATGCTTCAGAAAGGTGAAAAATGGTCCGTTTTCAAATGTTTTATTTTTGAACGTCAGTTCACATTTGTAGGTAGATCATCAGTTTTAGAGCTAAAATTAGCATGTTTAAAGTGATTTTCATGCTTCAAGGGGCCCGGGAAGTGAATTAAATACCATTTGGAGGCATTTCATGTTCAAGCAAAAACAGGTAATTTTTGACAAAAGAGATAACACCCCCCCATTACGTCATGCTTCAGAAAGGTGAAAAATGGTCCGTTTTCAAATGTTTTATTTTTGAACGTCAGTTCACATTTGTAGGTAGATCATCAGTTTTAGAGCTAAAATTAGCATGTTTAAAGTGATTTTCATGCTTCCAGGGGCCTGGGAAGTGAATTAAATACCATTTGGAGGCATTTAATGTTCAAGCAAAAACAGGTGATTTTTGACAAAAGAGATAACTCCCCCCCATTACGTCATGCTTCAGAAAGGTGAAAAATGGTCCGTTTTCAAATGTTTTATTTTTGAACGTCAGTTCACATTTGTAGGTAGATCATCAGTTTTAGAGCTAAAATTAGCATGTTTAAAGTGATTTTCATACTTCCAGGGGCCCGGGAAGTGAATTAAATATAATTTGGAGGCATTTAATGTTCAAGAAAAAACAGGTGATTTTTGACAAAAGAGATAACACCCCCCCATTACGTCATGCTTCAGAAAGGTGAAAAATGGTCCGTTTTCAAATGTTTTATTTTTGAACGTCAGTTCACATTTGTAGGTAGATCATCAGTTTAAGAGCTAAAATTAGCATGTTTAAAGTGATTTTCATGCTTCCAGGGGCCCGGGAAGTGAATTAAATACCATTTGGAGGAATTTAATGTTCAAGCAAAAACAGGTGATTTTTGACAAAAGAGATAACACCCCCTCCCCCCATTACGTCATGCTTCAGAAAGGTGAAAAATGGTCCGTTTTCAAATGTTTTATTTTTGAACATAAGTTCACATTTGTAGGTAGATCATCAGTTTTAGAGCTAAAATTAGCATGTTTAAAGTGATTTTCATGCTTCCAGGGGCCCGGGAAGTGAATTAAATACCATTTGGAGGCTTTTCATGTTCAAGCAAAAACAGGTGATTTTTGACAAAAGAGATAACACCCCCCCATTACGTCATGCTTCAGAAAGGTGAAAAATGGTCCGTTTTCAAATGTTTTATTTTTGAACGTCAGTTCACATTTGTAGGTAGATCATCAGTTTTAGAGCTAAAATTAGCATGCTTAAAGTGATTTTCATGCTTCCAGGGGCCCGAGAAGTGAATTAAATACCATTTGGAGGAATTTAATGTTCAAGCAAAAACAGGTGATTTTTGACAAAAGAGATAACACCCCCCCATTACGTCATGCTTCAGAAAGGTGAAAAATGGTCCGTTTTCAAATGTTTTATTTTTGAACGTCAGTTCACATTTGTAGGTAGATCATCAGTTTAAGAGCTAAAATTAGCATGTTTAAAGTGATTTTCATGCTTCCAGTGGCCCGGGAAGTTAATTAAGTACCATTTGGAGGCATTTAATGTTCAAGCAAAAACAGGTGATTTTTGACAAAAGAGATAACACCCCCCATTACGTCATGCTTCAGAAAGGTGAAAAATGGTCCGTTTTCAAATGTTTTATTTTCGAACGTCAGTTCACATTTGTAGGTAGATCATCAGTTTAAGAGTTAAAAATAGCATGTTTAAAGTGATTTTCATGCTTCCAGGGGCCCGGGAACTGAATTAAATACCATTTAGAGGAATTTAATGTTCAAGTAAAAACAGGTGATTTTTGACAAAAGAGATAACACCCTCCCATTACGTCATGCTTCAGAAAGGTGAAAAATGGTCCGTTTTCAAATGTTTTATTTTTGAACGTCAGTTCACATTTGTAGGTAGATCATCAGTTTTAGAGCTAAAATTAGCATGTTTAAAGTGATTTTCATGCTTCCAGGGGCCTGGAAAGTGAATTAAATACCATTTGGAGGCATTTCATGTTCAAGCAAAAACAGGTGATTTTTGACAAAAGAGATAACACCCCCCCATTACGTCATGCTTCAGAAAGGTGAAAAATGGTCCGTTTTCAAATGTTTTATTTTTGAACGTCAGTTCACATTTGTAGGTAGATCATCAGTTTTAGAGCTAAAATTAGCATGTTTAAAGTGATTTTCATGCTTCCAGGGGCCCGGGAAGTGAATTAAATACCATTTGGAGGCATTTAATGTTCAAGCAAAAACAGGTGATTTTTGACAAAAGAGATAACACCCCCCCCATTACGTTATGCTTCAGAAAGGTGAAAAATGGTCCGTTTTCAAATGTTTTATTTTCGAACGTCAGTTCACATTTGTAGGTAGATCATCAGTTTAAGAGCTAAAATTAGCATGTTTAAAGTGATTTTCATGCTTCCAGGGGCCCGGAAAGTGAATTAAATACCATTTGGAGGCATTTAATGTTTAAGCAAAAACAGGTGATTTTTGACAAAAGAGATAACACCCCCCCCATTACGTCATGCTTCAGAAAGGTGAAAAATAGTCCGTTTTCAAATGTTTTATTTTCGAACATCAGTTCACATTTGTAGGTAGATCATCAGTTTAAGAGCTAAAATTAGCATGTTTAAAGTGATTTTCATGCTTCCAGGGGCCCGGGAAGTGAATTAAATACCATTTGGAGGAATTTAATGTTGAAGTAAAAACAGGTGATTTTTGACAAAAGAGATAACACCCCCCCATTACGTCATGCTTCAGAAAGGTGAAAAATGGTCCGTTTTCAAATGTTTTATTTTTGAACGTCAGTTCACATTTGTAGGTAGATCATCAGTTTTAGAGCTAAAATTAGCATATTTAAAGTGATTTTCATGCTTCAAGGGGCCCGGGAAGTGAATTAAATACCATTTGGAGGCATTTCATGTTCAAGCAAAAACAGGTGATTTTTGACAAAATAGATAACACCCCCCCATTACGTCATGCTTCAGAAAGGTGAAAAATGGTCCGTTTTCAAATGTTTTATTTTTGAACATCAGTTCACATTTGTAGGTAGATCATCAGTTTTAGAGCTAAAATTAGCATGTTTAAAGTGATTTTCATGCTTCCAGGGGCCTGGGAAGTGAATTAAATACCATTTGGAGGCATTTAATGTTCAAGCAAAAACAGGTGATTTTTGACAAAAGAGATAACACCCCCCCATTACGTCATGCTTCAGAAAGGTGAAAAATGGTCCGTTTTCAAATGTTTTATTTTTGAACGTCAGTTCACATTTGTACGTAGATCATCAGTTTTAGAGCTAAAATTAGCATGTTTAAAGTGATTTTCATACTTCCAGGGGCCCGGGAAGTGAATTAAATATCATTTGGAGGCATTTAATGTTCAAGAAAAAATAGGTGATTTTTGACAAAAGAGATAACACCCCCCCATTACGTCATGCTTCAGAAAGGTGAAAAATGGTCCGTTTTCAAATGTTTTATTTTTGAACGTCAGTTCACATTTGTAGGTAGATCATCAGTTTAAGAGCTAAAATTAGCATGTTTAAAGTGATTTTCATGCTTCCAGGGGCCCGGGAAGTGAATTAAATACCATTTGGAGGAATTTAATGTTGAAGTAAAAACAGGTGATTTTTTACAAAAGAGATAACACCCCCCCCCCATTACGTCATGCTTCAGAAAGGTGAAAAATGGTCCGTTTTCAAATGTTTTATTTTTGAACGTCAGTTCACATTTGTAGGTAGATCATCAGTTTTAGAGCTAAAATTAGCATGTTTAAAGTGATTTTCATGCTTCAAGGGGCCCGGGAAGTGAATTAAATACCATTTGGAGGCATTTCATGTTCAAGCAAAAACAGGTGATTTTTGACAAAAGAGATAACACCCCCCCATTACGTCATGCTTCAGAAAGGTGAAAAATGGTCAGTTTTCTAATGTTTTATTTTTGAACGTCAGTTCACATTTGTAGGTAGATCATCAGTTTTAGAGCTAAAATTAGCATGTTTAAAGTGATTTTCATGCTTCCAGGGGCCTGGGAAGTGAATTAAATACCATTTGGAGGCATTTAATGTTCAAGCAAAAACAGGTGATTTTTGACAAAAGAGATAACACCCCCCCATTACGTCATGCTTCAGAAAGGTGAAAAATGGTCCGTTTTCAAATGTTTTATTTTTGAAAGTCAGTTCACATTTGTACGTAGATCATCAGTTTTAGAGCTAAAATTAGCATGTTTAAAGTGATTTTCATACTTCCAGGGGCCCGGGAAGTGAATTAAATATAATTTGGAGGCATTTAATGTTCAAGAAAAAACAGGTGATTTTTGACAAAAGAGATAACACCCCCCCATTACGTCATGCTTCAGAAAGGTGAAAAATGGTCCGTTGTCAAATGTTTTATTTTTGAACGTCAGTTCACATTTGTAGGTAGATCATCAGTTTAAGAGCTAAAATTAGCATGTTTAAAGTGATGTTCATGCTTCCAGGGGCCCGGGAAGTGAATTAAATACCATTTGGAGGAATTTAATGTTCAAGCAAAAACAGGTGATTTTTGACAAAAGAGATAACACCCCCTCCCCCCATTACGTCATGCTTCAGAAAGGTGAAAAATGGTCCGTTTTCAAATGTTTTATTTTTGAACGTCAGTTCACATTTGTAGGTAGATCATCAGTTTTAGAGCTAAAATTAGCATGTTTAAAGTGATTTTCATGCTTCCAGGGGCCCGGGAAGTGAATTAAATACCATTTGGAGGCTTTTCATGTTCAAGCAAAAACAGGTGATTTTTGACAAAAGAGATAACACCCCCCCATTACGTCATGCTTCAGAAAGGTGAAAAATGGTCCGTTTTCAAATGTTTTATTTTTGAACGTCAGTTCACATTTGTAGGTAGATCATCAGTTTTAGAGCTAAAATTAGCATATTTAAAGTGATTTTCATGCTTCCAGGGGCCCGGGAAGTGAATTAAATACCATTTGGAGGCATTTCATGTTCAAGCAAAAACAGGTGATTTTTGACAAAAGAGATAACACCCCCCCATTACGTCATGCTTCAGAAAGGTGAAAAATGGTCCATTTTCAAATGTTTTATTTTTGAACATCAGTTCACATTTGTAGGTAGATCATCAGTTTTAGAGCTAAAATTAGCATGTTTAAAGTGATTTTCATGCTTCCAGGAGCCTGGGAAGTGAATTAAATACCATTTGGAGGCATTTAATGTTCAAGCAAAAACAGGTGATTTTTGACAAAAGAGATAACACCCCCCCATTACGTCATGCTTCAGAAAGGTGAAAAATGGTCTGTTTTCAAATGTTTTATTTTTGAACGTCAGTTCACATTTGTAGGTAGATCATCAGTTTTAGAGCTAAAATTAGCATGTTTAAAGTGATTTTCATACTTCCAGGGGCCCGGGAAGTGAATTAAATACCATTTGGAGGCTTTTCATGTTCAAGCAAAAATAGGTGATTTTTGACAAAAGAGATAACACCCCCCCATTACGTCATGCTTCAGAAAGGTGAAAAATGGTCCGTTTTCAAATGTTTTATTTTTGAACGTCAGTTCACATTTGTAGGTAGATCATCAGTTTTAGAGCTAAAATTAGCTTGTTTAAAGGGATTTTCATGCTTCCAGGGGCCCTAAACACAAGATTTGTGGAATGGTTAAAAGTGCATGAAAATGGCCAATTTATTCACTCTGAGGTCTCAAAAAGTGTTTCTTCACCCCGGGAAGTGAATTAAATACCATTTGGAGGCATTTAATGTTCAAGCAAAAACAGGTGATTTTTGACAAAAGAGATAACACCCCCCCCATTACGTCATGCTTCAGAAAGGTGAAAAATGGTCAGTTTTCAAATGTTTCATTTTTGAACGTCAGTTCACATTTGTAGGTAGATCATCAGTTTTAGAGCTAAAATTAGCATGTTTAAAGTGATTTTCATGCTTTCAGGGGCCCGGGAAGTGAATTAAATACCATTTGGAGGCATTTAATGTTCAAGCAAAAACAGGTGATTTTTGACAAAAGAGATAACACCCCCCCATTACGTCATGCTTCAGAAAGGTGAAAAATGGTCCGTTTTCAAATGTTTTAATTTTGAACGTCAGTTCACATTTGTAGGTAGATCATCAGTTTTAGAGCTAAAATTAGCATGTTTAAAGTGATTTTCATACTTCCAGGGGCCCGGGAAGTGAATTAAATATCATTAGGAGGCATTTAATGTTCAAGAAAAAACAGGTGATTTTTGACAAAAGAGATAACACCCCCCCCCCCATTACGTCATGCTTCAGAAAGGTGAAAAATGGTCCGTTTTCAAAAGTTTTATTTTTGAACGTCAGTTCACATTTGTAGGTAGATCATCAGTTTAAGAGCTAACATTAGCATGTTTAAAGTGATTTTCATGCTTCCAGGGGCCCGGGAAGTGAATTAAATACCATTTGGAGGAATTTAATGTTCAAGCAAAAACAGGTGATTTTTGACAAAAGAGATAACACCCCCCCATTACGTCATGCTTCAGAAAGGTGAAAAATGGTCCGTTTTTAAATGCTTTATTTTTGAACGTCAGTTCACATTTGTAGGTAGATCATCAGTTTTAGAGCTAAAATTAGCATATTTAAAGTGATTTTCATGCTTTCAGGGGCCCGGGAAGTGAATTAAATACCATTTGGAGGCATTTCATGTTCAAGCAAAAACAGGTGATTTTTGACAAAAGAGATAACACCCCCCCATTACGTCATGCTTCAGAAAGGTGAAAAATGGTCCGTTTTCAAATGTTTTATTTTTGAACGTCAGTTCACATTTGTAGGTAGATCATCAGTTTAAGAGCTAAAATTAGCATGTTTAAAGTGATTTTCATGCTTCCAGGGGCCCTAAACACAAGATTTGTGGAATGGTTAAAAGTGCATGAAAATGGCCAATTTACTCACTCTGAGGTCTCAAAAAGTGTTTCTTCATCCCGGGAAGTGAATTAAATACCATTTGGAGGAATTTAATGTTCAAGCAAAAACAGGTGATTTTTGACAAAAGAGATAACACCCCCCATTACGTCATGCTTCAGAAAGGTGAAAAATGGTCCGTTTTCAAATGTTTTATTTTCGAACGTCAGTTCACATTTGTAGGTAGATCATCAGTTTAAGAGTTAAAAATAGCATGTTTAAAGTGATTTTCATGCTTCCAGGGGCCCGGGAACTGAATTAAATACCATTTGGAGGAATTTAATGTTCAAGTAAAAACAGGTGATTTTTGACAAAAGAGGTAACACCCTCCCATTACGTCATGCTTCAGAAAGGTGAAAAATGGTCCGTTTTCAAATGTTTTATTTTTGAACGTCAGTTCACATTTGTAGGTAGATCATCAGTTTTAGAGCTAAAATTAGCATGTTTAAAGTGATTTTCATGCTTCCAGGGGCCTGGAAAGTGAATTAAATACCATTTGGAGGCATTTCATGTTCAAGCAAAAACAGGTGATTTTTGACAAAAGAGATAACACCCCCCCATTACGTCATGCTTCAGAAAGGTGAAAAATGGTCCGTTTTCAAATGTTTTATTTTTGAACGTCAGTTCACATTTGTAGGTAGATCATCAGTTTTAGAGCTAAAATTAGCATGTTTAAAGTGATTTTAATGCTTCCAGGGTTCCCGGGAAGTGAATTAAATACCATTTGGAGGCATTTAATGTTCAAGCAAAAACAGGTGATTTTTGACAAAAGAGATAACACCCCCCCCATTACGTCATGCTTCAGAAAGGTGAAAAATGGTCCGTTTTCAAATGTTTTATTTTCGAACGTCAGTTCACATTTGTAGGTAGATCATCAGTTTAAGAGCTAAAATTAGCATGTTTAAAGTGATTTTCATGCTTCCAGGGGCCCGGGAAGTGAATTAAATACCATTTGGAGGAATTTAATGTTGAAGTAAAAACAGGTGATTTTTGACAAAAGAGATAACACCCCCCCCATTACGTCATGCTTCAGAAAGGTGAAAAATGGTCCGTTTTCAAATGTTTTATTTTTGAACGTCAGTTCACATTTGTAGGTAGATCATCAGTTTTAGAGCTAAAATTAGCATGTTTAAAGTGATTTTCATGCTTCAAGGGGCCCGGGAAGTGAATTAAATACCATTTGGAGGCATTTCATGTTCAAGCAAAAACAGGTGATTTTTGACAAAAGAGATAACACCCCCCCATTACGTCATGCTTCAGAAAGGTGAAAAATGGTCCATTTTCAAATGTTTTATTTTTGAACATCAGTTCACATTTGTAGGTAGATCATCAGTTTTAGAGCTAAAATTAGCATGTTTAAAGTGATTTTCATGCTTCCAGGAGCCTGGGAAGTGAATTAAATACCATTTGGAGGCATTTAATGTTCAAGCAAAAACAGGTGATTTTTGACAAAAGAGATAACACCCCCCCATTACGTCATGCTTCAGAAAGGTGAAAAATGGTCTGTTTTCAAATGTTTTATTTTTGAACGTCAGTTCACATTTGTAGGTAGATCATCAGTTTTAGAGCTAAAATTAGCATGTTTAAAGTGATTTTCATACTTCCAGGGGCCCGGGAAGTGAATTAAATACCATTTGGAGGCTTTTCATGTTCAAGCAAAAATAGGTGATTTTTGACAAAAGAGATAACACCCCCCCATTACGTCATGCTTCAGAAAGGTGAAAAATGGTCCATTTTCAAATGTTTTATTTTTGAACGTCAGTTCACATTTGTAGGTAGATCATCAGTTTTAGAGCTAAAATTAGCTTGTTTAAAGGGATTTTCATGCTTCCAGGGGCCCTAAACACAAGATTTGTGGAATGGTTAAAAGTGCATGAAAATGGCCAATTTATTCACTCTGAGGTCTCAAAAAGTGTTTCTTCACCCCGGGAAGTGAATTAAATACCATTTGGAGGCATTTAATGTTCAAGCAAAAACAGGTGATTTTTGACAAAAGAGATAACACCCCCCCATTACGTCATGCTTCAGAAAGGTGAAAAATGGTCAGTTTTCAAATGTTTCATTTTTGAACGTCAGTTCACATTTGTAGGTAGATCATCAGTTTTAGAGCTAAAATTAGCATGTTTAAAGTGATTTTCATGCTTTCAGGGGCCCGGGAAGTGAATTAAATACCATTTGGAGGCATTTAATGTTCAAGCAAAAACAGGTGATTTTTGACAAAAGAGATAACACCCCCCCATTACGTCATGCTTCAGAAAGGTGAAAAATGGTCCGTTTTCAAATGTTTTAATTTTGAACGTCAGTTCACATTTGTAGGTAGATCATCAGTTTTAGAGCTAAAATTAGCATGTTTAAAGTGATTTTCATACTTCCAGGGGCCCGGGAAGTGAATTAAATATCATTTGGAGGCATTTAATGTTCAAGAAAAAACAGGTGATTTTTGACAAAAGAGATAACACCCCCCCCCCCCATTACGTCATGCTTCAGAAAGGTGAAAAATGGTCCGTTTTCAAAAGTTTTATTTTTGAACGTCAGTTCACATTTGTAGGTAGATCATCAGTTTAAGAGCTAAAATTAGCATGTTTAAAGTGATTTTCATGCTTCCAGGGGCCCGGGAAGTGAATTAAATACCATTTGGAGGAATTTAATGTTCAAGCAAAAACAGGTGATTTTTGACAAAAGAGATAACACCCCCCCATTACGTCATGCTTCAGAAAGGTGAAAAATGGTCCGTTTTCAAATGATTTATTTTTGAACGTCAGTTCACATTTGTAGGTAGATCATCAGTTTTAGAGCTAAAATTAGCATATTTAAAGTGATTTTCATGCTTTCAGGGGCCCGGGAAGTGAATTAAATACCATTTGGAGGCATTTCATGTTCAAGCAAAAACAGGTGATTTTTGACAAAAGAGATAACACCCCCCCATTACGTCATGCTTCAGAAAGGTGAAAAATGGTCCGTTTTCAAATGTTTTATTTTTGAACGTCAGTTCACATTTGTAGGTAGATCATCAGTTTAAGAGCTAAAATTAGCATGTTTAAAGTGATTTTCATGCTTCCAGGGGCTCTAAACACAAGATTTGTGGAATGGTTAAAAGTGCATGAAAATGGCCAATTTACTCACTCTGAGGTCTCAAAAAGTGTTTCTTCACCCCGGGAAGTGAATTTATTACCATTTGGAGGCATTTAATGTTCAAGCAAAAACAGGTGATTTTTGACAAAAGAGATAACACCCCCCCATTACGTCATGCTTCAGAAAGGTGAAAAATGGTCCGTTTTCAAATGTTTTATTTTTGAACGTCAGTTCACATTTGTAGGTAGATCATCAGTTTTAGAGCTAAAATTAGCATGTTTAAAGTGATTTTCATGCTTCCAGGGGCCTGGGAAGTGAATTAAATACCATTTGGAGGCATTTAATGTTCAAGCAAAAACAGGTGATTTTTGACAAAAGAGATAACTCCCCCCCATTACGTCATGCTTCAGAAAGGTGAAAAATGGTCCGTTTTCAAATGTTTTATTTTTGAACGTCAGTTCACATTTGTACGTAGATCATCAGTTTTAGAGCTAAAATTAGCATGTTTAAAGTGATTTTCATACTTCCAGGGGCCCGGGAAGTGAATTAAATATAATTTGGAGGCATTTAATGTTCAAGAAAAAACAGGTGATTTTTGACAAAAGAGATAACACCCCCCCATTACGTCATGCTTCAGAAAGGTGAAAAATGGTCCGTTTTCAAATGTTTTATTTTTGAACGTCAGTTCACATTTGTAGGTAGATCATCAGTTTAAGAGCTAAAATTAGCATGTTTAAAGTGATTTTCATGCTTCCAGGGGCCCGGGAAGTGAATTAAATACCATTTGGAGGAATTTAATGTTCAAGCAAAAACAGGTGATTTTTGACAAAAGAGATAGCACCCCCTCCCCCCATTACGTCATGCTTCAGAAAGGTGAAAAATGGTCCGTTTTCAAATGTTTTATTTTTTAACATAAGTTCACATTTGTAGGTAGATCATCAGTTTTAGAGCTAAAATTAGCATGTTTAAAGTGATTTTCATGCTTCCAGGGGCCCGGGAAGTGAATTAAATACCATTTGGAGGCTTTTCATGTTCAAGCAAAAACAGGTGATTTTTGACAAAAGAGATAACACCCCCCCATTACGTCATGCTTCAGAAAGGTGAAAAATGGTCCGTTTTCAAATGTTTTATTTTTGAACGTCAGTTCACATTTGTAGGTAGATCATCAGTTTTAGAGCTAAAATTAGCATATTTAAAGTGATTTTCATGCTTCCAGGGGCCCGGGAAGTGAATTAAATACCATTTGGAGGCATTTCATGTTCAAGCAAAAACAAGTGATTTTTGACAAGAGAGATAACACCCCCCCATTACGTCATGCTTCAGAAAGGTGAAAAATGGCCCGTTTTCAAATGTTTTATTTTTGAACGTCAGTTCACATTTGTAGGTAGATCATCAGTTTAAGAGCTAAAATTAGCATGTTTAAAGTGATTTTCATGCTTCCAGGGGCCCTAAACACAAGATTTGTGGAATGGTTAAAAGTGCATGAAAATGGCCAATTTACTCACTCTGAGGTCTCAAAAAGTGTTTCTTCATCCCGGGAAGTGAATTAAATAACATTTGGAGGCATTTAATGTTCAAGCAAAAACAGGTGATTTTTGACAAAAGAGATAACACCCCCTCATTACGTCATGCTTCAGAAAGGTGAAAAATGGTCCGTTTTCAAATGTTTTATTTTTGAACGTCAGTTCACATTTGTAGGTAGATCATCAGTTTTAGAGCTAAAATTAGCATGCTTAAAGTGATTTTCATGCTTCCAGGGGCCCGAGAAGTGAATTAAATACCATTTGGAGGAATTTAATGTTCAAGCAAAAACAGGTGATTTTTGACAAAAGAGATAACACCCCCCCATTACGTCATGCTTCAGAAAGGTGAAAAATGGTCCATTTTCAAATGTTTTATTTTTGAACGTCAGTTCACATTTGTAGGTAGATCATCAGTTTTAGAGCTAAAATTAGCATGTTTAAAGTGATTTTCATGCTTCCAGGGGCCCGGGAAGTGAATTAAATACCATTTGGAGGCATTTAATGTTCAAGCAAAAACAGGTGATTTTTGACAAAAGAGATAACACCCCCCCCATTACGTCATGCTTCAGAAAGGTGAAAAATGGTCCGTTTTCAAATGTTTTATTTTTGAACGTCAGTTCACATTTGTAGGTAGATCATCAGTTTTAGAGCTAAAATTAGCATGTTTAAAGTGATTTTCATGCTTCCAGGGGCCTGGGAAGTGAATTAAATACCATTTGGAGGCATTTAATGTTCAAGCAAAAACAGGTGATTTTTGACAAAAGAGATAACTCCCCCCCATTACGTCATGCTTCAGAAAGGTGAAAAATGGTCCGTTTTCAAATGTTTTATTTTTGAACGTCAGTTCACATTTGTACGTAGATCATCAGTTTTAGAGCTAAAATTAGCATGTTTAAAGTGATTTTCATACTTCCAGGGGCCCGGGAAGTGAATTAAATATAATTTGGAGGCATTTAATGTTCAAGAAAAAACAGGTGATTTTTGACAAAAGAGATAACACCCCCCCATTACGTCATGCTTCAGAAAGGTGAAAAATGGTCCGTTTTCAAATGTTTTATTTTTGAACGTCAGTTCACATTTGTAGGTAGATCATCAGTTTAAGAGCTAAAATTAGCATGTTTAAAGTGATTTTCATGCTTCCAGGGGCCCGGGAAGTGAATTAAATACCATTTGGAGGAATTTAATGTTCAAGCAAAAACAGGTGATTTTTGACAAAAGAGATAACACCCCCTCCCCCCATTACGTCATGCTTCAGAAAGGTGAAAAATGGTCTGTTTTCAAATGTTTTATTTTTGAACATAAGTTCACATTTGTAGGTAGATCATCAGTTTTAGAGCTAAAATTAGCATGTTTAAAGTGATTTTCATGCTTCCAGGGGCCCTAAACACAAGATTTGTGGAATGGTTAAAAGTGCATGAAAATGGCCAATTTACTCACTCTGAGGTCTCAAAAAGTGTTTCTTCATCCCGGGAAGTGAATTAAATAACATTTGGAGGCATTTAATGTTCAAGCAAAAACAGGTGATTTTTGACAAAAGAGATAACACCCCCTCATTACGTCATGCTTCAGAAAGGTGAAAAATGGTCCGTTTTCAAATGTTTTATTTTTGAACGTCAGTTCACATTTGTAGGTAGATCATCAGTTTTAGAGCTAAAATTAGCATGCTTAAAGGGATTTTCATGCTTCCAGGGGCCCGAGAAGTGAATTAAATACCATTTGGAGGAATTTAATGTTCAAGCAAAAACAGGTGATTTTTGACAAAAGAGATAACACCCCCCCATTACGTCATGCTTCAGAAAGGTGAAAAATGGTCCGTTTTCAAATGTTTTATTTTTGAACGTCAGTTCACATTTGTAGGTAGATCATCAGTTTAAGAGCTAAAATTAGCATGTTTAAAGTGATTTTCATGCTTCCAGTGGCCCGGGAAGTTAATTAAGTACCATTTGGAGGCATTTAATGTTCAAGCAAAAACAGGTGATTTTTGACAAAAGAGATAACACCCCCCATTACGTCATGCTTCAGAAAGGTGAAAAATGGTCCGTTTTCAAATGTTTTATTTTCGAACGTCAGTTCACATTTGTAGGTAGATCATCAGTTTAAGAGTTAAAAATAGCATGTTTAAAGTGATTTTCATGCTTCCAGGGGCCCGGGAACTGAATTAAATACCATTTAGAGGAATTTAATGTTCAAGTAAAAACAGGTGATTTTTGACAAAAGAGATAACACCCTCCCATTACGTCATGCTTCAGAAAGGTGAAAAATGGTCCGTTTTCAAATGTTTTATTTTTGAACGTCAGTTCACATTTGTAGGTAGATCATCAGTTTTAGAGCTAAAATTAGCATGTTTAAAGTGATTTTCATGCTTCCAGGGGCCTGGAAAGTGAATTAAATACCATTTGGAGGCATTTCATGTTCAAGCAAAAACAGGTGATTTTTGACAAAAGAGATAACACCCCCCCATTACGTCATGCTTCAGAAAGGTGAAAAATGGTCCGTTTTCAAATGTTTTATTTTTGAACGTCAGTTCACATTTGTAGGTAGATCATCAGTTTTAGAGCTAAAATTAGCATGTTTAAAGTGATTTTCATGCTTCCAGGGGCCCGGGAAGTGAATTAAATACCATTTGGAGGCATTTAATGTTCAAGCAAAAACAGGTGATTTTTGACAAAAGAGATAACACCCCCCCCATTACGTCATGCTTCAGAAAGGTGAAAAATGGTCCGTTTTCAAATGTTTTATTTTCGAACGTCAGTTCACATTTGTAGGTAGATCATCAGTTTAAGAGCTAAAATTAGCATGTTTAAAGTGATTTTCATGCTTCCAGGGGCCCGGAAAGTGAATTAAATACCATTTGGAGGCATTTAATGTTTAAGCAAAAACAGGTGATTTTTGACAAAAGAGATAACACCCCCCCATTACGTCATGCTTCAGAAAGGTGAAAAATAGTCCGTTTTCAAATGTTTTATTTTCGAACATCAGTTCACATTTGTAGGTAGATCATCAGTTTAAGAGCTAAAATTAGCATGTTTAAAGTGATTTTCATGCTTCCAGGGGCCCGGGAAGTGAATTAAATACCATTTGGAGGAATTTAATGTTGAAGTAAAAACAGGTGATTTTTGACAAAAGAGATAACACCCCCCCATTACGTCATGCTTCAGAAAGGTGAAAAATGGTCCGTTTTCAAATGTTTTATTTTTGAACGTCAGTTCACATTTGTAGGTAGATCATCAGTTTTAGAGCTAAAATTAGCATGTTTAAAGTGATTTTCATGCTTCAAGGGGCCCGGGAAGTGAATTAAATACCATTTGGAGGCATTTCATGTTCAAGCAAAAACAGGTGATTTTTGACAAAATAGATAACACCCCCCCATTACGTCATGCTTCAGAAAGGTGAAAAATGGTCCGTTTTCAAATGTTTTATTTTTGAACATCAGTTCACATTTGTAGGTAGATCATCAGTTTTAGAGCTAAAATTAGCATGTTTAAAGTGATTTTCATGCTTCCAGGGGCCTGGGAAGTGAATTAAATATCATTTGGAGGCATTTCATGTTCAAGCAAAAACAGGTGATTTTTGACAAAAGAGAT
Source organism: Lissotriton helveticus (assembly GCF_964261635.1). Lineage (NCBI taxonomy): Eukaryota > Metazoa > Chordata > Amphibia > Caudata > Salamandridae > Lissotriton > Lissotriton helveticus. The sequence goes on from NW_027611786.1 coordinate 21,625, forward strand.
AACACCCCCCCATTACGTCATGCTTCAGAAAGGTGAAAAATGGTCCGTTTTCAAATGTTTTATTTTTGAACGTCAGTTCACATTTGTAGGTAGATCATCAGTTTTAGAGCTAAAATTAGCATGTTTAAAGTGATTTTCATGCTTCCAGGGGCCTGGGAAGTGAATTAAATACCATTTGGAGGCATTTAATGTTCAAGCAAAAACAGGTGATTTTTGACAAAAGAGATAACACCCCCCCATTACGTCATGCTTCAGAAAGGTGAAAAATGGTCCGTTTTCAAATGTTTTATTTTTGAAAGTCAGTTCACATTTGTACGTAGATCATCAGTTTTAGAGCTAAAATTAGCATGTTTAAAGTGATTTTCATACTTCCAGGGGCCCGGGAAGTGAATTAAATATAATTTGGAGGCATTTAATGTTCAAGAAAAAACAGGTGATTTTTGACAAAAGAGATAACACCCCCCCATTACGTCATGCTTCAGAAAGGTGAAAAATGGTCCGTTGTCAAATGTTTTATTTTTGAACGTCAGTTCACATTTGTAGGTAGATCATCAGTTTAAGAGCTAAAATTAGCATGTTTAAAGTGATTTTCATGCTTCCAGGGGCCCGGGAAGTGAATTAAATACCATTTGGAGGAATTTAATGTTCAAGCAAAAACAGGTGATTTTTGACAAAAGAGATAACACCCCCTCCCCCCATTACGTCATGCTTCAGAAAGGTGAAAAATGGTCCGTTTTCAAATGTTTTATTTTTGAACGTCAGTTCACATTTGTAGGTAGATCATCAGTTTTAGAGCTAAAATTAGCATGTTTAAAGTGATTTTCATGCTTCCAGGGGCCCGGGAAGTGAATTAAATACCATTTGGAGGCTTTTCATGTTCAAGCAAAAACAGGTGATTTTTGACAAAAGAGATAACACCCCCCCATTACGTCATGCTTCAGAAAGGTGAAAAATGGTCCGTTTTCAAATGTTTTATTTTTGAACGTCAGTTCACATTTGTAGGTAGATCATCAGTTTTAGAGCTAAAATTAGCATATTTAAAGTGATTTTCATGCTTCCAGGGGCCCGGGAAGTGAATTAAATACCATTTGGAGGCATTTCATGTTCAAGCAAAAACAGGTGATTTTTGACAAAAGAGATAACACCCCCCCATTACGTCATGCTTCAGAAAGGTGAAAAATGGTCCATTTTCAAATGTTTTATTTTTGAACATCAGTTCACATTTGTAGGTAGATCATCAGTTTTAGAGCTAAAATTAGCATGTTTAAAGTGATTTTCATACTTCCAGGGGCCCGGGAAGTGAATTAAATACCATTTGGAGGCTTTTCATGTTCAAGCAAAAATAGGTGATTTTTGACAAAAGAGATAACACCCCCCCATTACGTCATGCTTCAGAAAGGTGAAAAATGGTCCGTTTTCAAATGTTTTATTTTTGAACGTCAGTTCACATTTGTAGGTAGATCATCAGTTTTAGAGCTAAAATTAGCTTGTTTAAAGGGATTTTCATGCTTCCAGGGGCCCTAAACACAAGATTTGTGGAATGGTTAAAAGTGCATGAAAATGGCCAATTTATTCACTCTGAGGTCTCAAAAAGTGTTTCTTCACCCCGGGAAGTGAATTAAATACCATTTGGAGGCATTTAATGTTCAAGCAAAAACAGGTGATTTTTGACAAAAGAGATAACACCCCCCCCCATTACGTCATGCTTCAGAAAGGTGAAAAATGGTCAGTTTTCAAATGTTTCATTTTTGAACGTCAGTTCACATTTGTAGGTAGATCATCAGTTTTAGAGCTAAAATTAGCATGTTTAAAGTGATTTTCATGCTTTCAGGGGCCCGGGAAGTGAATTAAATACCATTTGGAGGCATTTAATGTTCAAGCAAAAACAGGTGATTTTTGACAAAAGAGATAACACCCCCCCATTACGTCATGCTTCAGAAAGGTGAAAAATGGTCCGTTTTCAAATGTTTTAATTTTGAACGTCAGTTCACATTTGTAGGTAGATCATCAGTTTTAGAGCTAAAATTAGCATGTTTAAAGTGATTTTCATACTTCCAGGGGCCCGGGAAGTGAATTAAATATCATTAGGAGGCATTTAATGTTCAAGAAAAAACAGGTGATTTTTGACAAAAGAGATAACACCCCCCCCCCCATTACGTCATGCTTCAGAAAGGTGAAAAATGGTCCGTTTTCAAAAGTTTTATTTTTGAACGTCAGTTCACATTTGTAGGTAGATCATCAGTTTAAGAGCTAACATTAGCATGTTTAAAGTGATTTTCATGCTTCCAGGGGCCCGGGAAGTGAATTAAATACCATTTGGAGGAATTTAATGTTCAAGCAAAAACAGGTGATTTTTGACAAAAGAGATAACACCCCCCCATTACGTCATGCTTCAGAAAGGTGAAAAATGGTCCGTTTTCAAATGCTTTATTTTTGAATGTCAGTTCACATTTGTAGGTAGATCATCAGTTTTAGAGCTAAAATTAGCATATTTAAAGTGATTTTCATGCTTTCAGGGGCCCGGGAAGTGAATTAAATACCATTTGGAGGCATTTCATGTTCAAGCAAAAACAGGTGATTTTTGACAAAAGAGATAACACCCCCCCATTACGTCATGCTTCAGAAAGGTGAAAAATGGTCCGTTTTCAAATGTTTTATTTTTGAACGTCAGTTCACATTTGTAGGTAGATCATCAGTTTAAGAGCTAAAATTAGCATGTTTAAAGTGATTTTCATGCTTCCAGGGGCCCTAAACACAAGATTTGTGGAATGGTTAAAAGTGCATGAAAATGGCCAATTTACTCACTCTGAGGTCTCAAAAAGTTTTTCTTCATCCCGGGAAGTGAATTAAATACCATTTGGAGGAATTTAATGTTCAAGCAAAAACAGGTGATTTTTGACAAAAGAGATAACACCCCCCATTACGTCATGCTTCAGAAAGGTGAAAAATGGTCCGTTTTCAAATGTTTTATTTTCGAACGTCAGTTCACATTTGTAGGTAGATCATCAGTTTAAGAGTTAAAAATAGCATGTTTAAAGTGATTTTCATGCTTCCAGGGGCCCGGGAACTGAATTAAATACCATTTGGAGGAATTTAATGTTCAAGTAAAAACAGGTGATTTTTGACAAAAGAGGTAACACCCTCCCATTACGTCATGCTTCAGAAAGGTGAAAAATGGTCCGTTTTCAAATGTTTTATTTTTGAACGTCAGTTCACATTTGTAGGTAGATCATCAGTTTTAGAGCTAAAATTAGCATGTTTAAAGTGATTTTCATGCTTCCAGGGGCCTGGAAAGTGAATTAAATACCATTTGGAGGCATTTCATGTTCAAGCAAAAACAGGTGATTTTTGACAAAAGAGATAACACCCCCCCATTACGTCATGCTTCAGAAAGGTGAAAAATGGTCCGTTTTCAAATGTTTTATTTTTGAACGTCAGTTCACATTTGTAGGTAGATCATCAGTTTTAGAGCTAAAATTAGCATGTTTAAAGTGATTTTAATGCTTCCAGGGTTCCCGGGAAGTGAATTAAATACCATTTGGAGGCATTTAATGTTCAAGCAAAAACAGGTGATTTTTGACAAAAGAGATAACACCCCCCCCATTACGTCATGCTTCAGAAAGGTGAAAAATGGTCCGTTTTCAAATGTTTTATTTTCGAACGTCAGTTCACATTTGTAGGTAGATCATCAGTTTAAGAGCTAAAATTAGCATGTTTAAAGTGATTTTCATGCTTCCAGGGGCCCGGGAAGTGAATTAAATACCATTTGGAGGAATTTAATGTTGAAGTAAAAACAGGTGATTTTTGACAAAAGAGATAACACCCCCCCCCATTACGTCATGCTTCAGAAAGGTGAAAAATGGTCCGTTTTCAAATGTTTTATTTTTGAACGTCAGTTCACATTTGTAGGTAGATCATCAGTTTTAGAGCTAAAATTAGCATGTTTAAAGTGATTTTCATGCTTCAAGGGGCCCGGGAAGTGAATTAAATACCATTTGGAGGCATTTCATGTTCAAGCAAAAACAGGTGATTTTTGACAAAAGAGATAACACCCCCCCATTACGTCATGCTTCAGAAAGGTGAAAAATGGTCCATTTTCAAATGTTTTATTTTTGAACATCAGTTCACATTTGTAGGTAGATCATCAGTTTTAGAGCTAAAATTAGCATGTTTAAAGTGATTTTCATGCTTCCAGGAGCCTGGGAAGTGAATTAAATACCATTTGGAGGCATTTAATGTTCAAGCAAAAACAGGTGATTTTTGACAAAAGAGATAACACCCCCCCATTACGTCATGCTTCAGAAAGGTGAAAAATGGTCTGTTTTCAAATGTTTTATTTTTGAACGTCAGTTCACATTTGTAGGTAGATCATCAGTTTTAGAGCTAAAATTAGCATGTTTAAAGTGATTTTCATACTTCCAGGGGCCCGGGAAGTGAATTAAATACCATTTGGAGGCTTTTCATGTTCAAGCAAAAATAGGTGATTTTTGACAAAAGAGATAACACCCCCCCATTACGTCATGCTTCAGAAAGGTGAAAAATGGTCCATTTTCAAATGTTTTATTTTTGAACGTCAGTTCACATTTGTAGGTAGATCATCAGTTTTAGAGCTAAAATTAGCTTGTTTAAAGGGATTTTCATGCTTCCAGGGGCCCTAAACACAAGATTTGTGGAATGGTTAAAAGTGCATGAAAATGGCCAATTTATTCACTCTGAGGTCTCAAAAAGTGTTTCTTCACCCCGGGAAGTGAATTAAATACCATTTGGAGGCATTTAATGTTCAAGCAAAAACAGGTGATTTTTGACAAAAGAGATAACACCCCCCCCATTACGTCATGCTTCAGAAAGGTGAAAAATGGTCAGTTTTCAAATGTTTCATTTTTGAACGTCAGTTCACATTTGTAGGTAGATCATCAGTTTTAGAGCTAAAATTAGCATGTTTAAAGTGATTTTCATGCTTTCAGGGGCCTGGGAAGTGAATTAAATACCATTTGGAGGCATTTAATGTTCAAGCAAAAACAGGTGATTTTTGACAAAAGAGATAACACCCCCCCATTACGTCATGCTTCAGAAAGGTGAAAAATGGTCCGTTTTCAAATGTTTTAATTTTGAACGTCAGTTCACATTTGTAGGTAGATCATCAGTTTTAGAGCTAAAATTAGCATGTTTAAAGTGATTTTCATACTTCCAGGGGCCCGGGAAGTGAATTAAATATCATTTGGAGGCATTTAATGTTCAAGAAAAAACAGGTGATTTTTGACAAAAGAGATAACACCCCCCCCCCATTACATCATGCTTCAGAAAGGTGAAAAATGGTCCGTTTTCAAAAGTTTTATTTTTGAACGTCAGTTCACATTTGTAGGTAGATCATCAGTTTAAGAGCTAAAATTAGCATGTTTAAAGTGATTTTCATGCTTCCAGGGGCCCGGGAAGTGAATTAAATACCATTTGGAGGAATTTAATGTTCAAGCAAAAACAGGTGATTTTTGACAAAAGAGATAACACCCCCCCCATTACGTCATGCTTCAGAAAGGTGAAAAATGGTCCGTTTTCAAATGCTTTATTTTTGAACGTCAGTTCACATTTGTAGGTAGATCATCAGTTTTAGAGCTAAAATTAGCATATTTAAAGTGATTTTCATGCTTTCAGGGGCCCGGGAAGTGAATTAAATACCATTTGGAGGCATTTCATGTTCAAGCAAAAACAGGTGATTTTTGACAAAAGAGATAACACCCCCCCATTACGTCATGCTTCAGAAAGGTGAAAAATGGTCCGTTTTCAAATGTTTTATTTTTGAACGTCAGTTCACATTTGTAGGTAGATCATCAGTTTAAGAGCTAAAATTAGCATGTTTAAAGTGATTTTCATGCTTCCAGGGGCTCTAAACACAAGATTTGTGGAATGGTTAAAAGTGCATGAAAATGGCCAATTTAGTCACTCTGAGGTCTCAAAAAGTGTTTCTTCACCCCGGGAAGTGAATTTATTACCATTTGGAGGCATTTAATGTTCAAGCAAAAACAGGTGATTTTTGACAAAAGAGATAACACCCCCCCATTACGTCATGCTTCAGAAAGGTGAAAAATGGTCCGTTTTCAAATGTTTTATTTTTGAACGTCAGTTCACATTTGTAGGTAGATCATCAGTTTTAGAGCTAAAATTAGCATGTTTAAAGTGATTTTCATGCTTCCAGGGGCCCGGGAACTGAATTAAATACCATTTGGAGGAATTTAATGTTCAAGTAAAAACAGGTGATTTTTGACAAAAGAGATAACACCCTCCCATTACGTCATGCTTCAGAAAGGTAAAAAATGGTCCGTTTTCAAATGTTTCACTTTTGAACGTCAGTTCACATTTGTAGGTAGATCATCAGTTTTAGAGCTAAAATTAGCATGTTTAAAGTGATTTTCATGCTTCCAGGGGCCCGGAAAGTGAATTAAATACCATTTGGAGGCATTTCATGTTCAAGCAAAAACAGGTGATTTTTGACAAAAGAGATAACACCCCCCATTACGTCATGCTTCAGAAAGGTGAAAAATGGTCCGTTTTCAAATGTTTTATTTTTGAACGTCAGTTCACATTTGTAGGTAGATCATCAGTTTTAGAGCTAAAATTAGCATGTTTAAAGTGATTTTCATGCTTCCAGGGGCCCGGGAACTGAATTAAATACCATTTGGAGGAATTTAATGTTCAAGTAAAAACAGGTGATTTTTGACAAAAGAGATAACACCCTCCCATTACGTCATGCTTCAGAAAGGTAAAAAATGGTCCGTTTTCAAATGTTTCACTTTTGAACGTCAGTTCACATTTGTAGGTAGATCATCAGTTTTAGAGCTAAAATTAGCATGTTTAAAGTGATTTTCATGCTTCCAGGGGCCCGGAAAGTGAATTAAATACCATTTGGAGGCATTTCATGTTCAAGCAAAAACAGGTGATTTTTGACAAAAGAGATAACACCCCCCATTACGTCATGCTTCAGAAAGGTGAAAAATGGTCCGTTTTCAAATGTTTTATTTTTGAACGTCAGTTCACATTTGTAGGTAGATCATCAGTTTTAGAGCTAAAATTAGCATGTTTAAAGTGATTTTCATGCTTCCAGGGGCCCGGAAAGTGAATTAAATACCATTTGGAGGCATTTCATGTTCAAGCAAAAACAGGTGATTTTTGACAAAAGAGATAACACCCCCCATTACGTCATGCTTCAGAAAGGTGAAAAATGGTCCGTTTTCAAATGTTTTATTTTTGAACGTCAGTTCACATTTGTAGGTAGATCTTCAGTTTTAGAGCTAAAATTAGCATGTTTAAAGTGATTTTCATGCTTCCAGGGGCCCGGGAAGTGAATTAAATACCATTTGGAGGCATTTAATGTTCAAGCAAAAACAGGTGATTTTTGACAAAAGAGATAACACCCCCCCATTACGTCATGCTTCAGAAAGGTGAAAAATGGTCCGTTTTCAAATGTTTTATTTTCGAACGTCAGTTCACATTTGTAGGTAGATCATCAGTTTAAGAGCTAAAATTAGCATGTTTAAAGTGATTTTCATGCTTCCAGGGGCCCGGAAAGTGAATTAAATACCATTTGGAGGCATTTAATGTTTAAGCAAGAACAGGTGATTTTTGACAAAAGAGATAACACCCCCCCATTACGTCATGCTTCAGAAAGGTGAAAAATGGTCCGTTTTCAAATGTTTTATTTTCGAACGTCAGTTCACATTTGTAGGTAGATCATCAGTTTAAGAGCTAAAATTAGCATGTTTAAAGTGATTTTCATGCTTCCAGGGGCCCGGGAAGTGAATTAAATACCATTTGGAGGAATTTAATGTTGAAGTAAAAACAGGTGATTTTTTACAAAAGAGATAACACCCCCCCCATTACGTCATGCTTCAGAAAGGTGAAAAATGGTCCGTTTTCAAATGTTTTATTTTTGAACGTCAGTTCACATTTGTAGGTAGATCATCAGTTTTAGAGCTAAAATTAGCATGTTTAAAGTGATTTTCATGCTTCAAGGGGCCCGGGAAGTGAATTAAATACCATTTGGAGGCATTTCATGTTCAAGCAAAAACAGGTGATTTTTGACAAAAGAGATAACACCCCCCCCCATTACGTCATGCTTCAGAAAGGTGAAAAATGGTCCGTTTTCAAATGTTTTATTTTTGAACGTCAGTTCACATTTGTAGGTAGATCATCAGTTTTAGAGCTAAAATTAGCATGTTTAAAGTGATTTTCATGCTTCCAGGGGCCTGGGAAGTGAATTAAATACCATTTGGAGGCATTTAATGTTCAAGCAAAAACAGGTGATTTTTGACAAAAGAGATAACTCCCCCCCATTACGTCATGCTTCAGAAAGGTGAAAAATGGTCCGTTTTCAAATGTTTTATTTTTGAACGTCAGTTCACATTTGTACGTAGATCATCAGTTTTAGAGCTAAAATTAGCATGTTTAAAGTGATTTTCATACTTCCAGGGGCCCGGGAAGTGAATTAAATATAATTTGGAGGCATTTAATGTTCAAGAAAAAACAGGTGATTTTTGACAAAAGAGATAACACCCCCCCATTACGTCATGCTTCAGAAAGGTGAAAAATGGTCCGTTTTCAAATGTTTTATTTTTGAACGTCAGTTCACATTTGTAGGTAGATCATCAGTTTAAGAGCTAAAATTAGCATGTTTAAAGTGATTTTCATGCTTCCAGGGGCCCGGGAAGTGAATTAAATACCATTTGGAGGAATTTAATGTTCAAGCAAAAACAGGTGATTTTTGACAAAAGAGATAACACCCCCTCCCCCCATTACGTCATGCTTCAGAAAGGTGAAAAATGGTCCGTTTTCAAATGTTTTATTTTTGAACATAAGTTCACATTTGTAGGTAGATCATCAGTTTTAGAGCTAAAATTAGCATGTTTAAAGTGATTTTCATGCTTCCAGGGGCCCGGGAAGTGAATTAAATACCATTTGGAGGCTTTTCATGTTCAAGCAAAAACAGGTGATTTTTGACAAAAGAGATAACACCCCCCCATTACGTCATGCTTCAGAAAGGTGAAAAATGGTCCGTTTTCAAATGTTTTATTTTTGAACGTCAGTTCACATTTGTAGGTAGATCATCAGTTTTAGAGCTAAAATTAGCATATTTAAAGTGATTTTCATGCTTCCAGGGGCCCGGGAAGTGAATTAAATACCATTTGGAGGCATTTCATGTTCAAGCAAAAACAAGTGATTTTTGACAAGAGAGATAACACCCCCCCATTACGTCATGCTTCAGAAAGGTGAAAAATGGTCCGTTTTCAAATGTTTTATTTTTGAACGTCAGTTCACATTTGTAGGTAGATCATCAGTTTAAGAGCTAAAATTAGCATGTTTAAAGTGATTTTCATGCTTCCAGGGGCCCTAAACACAAGATTTGTGGAATGGTTAAAAGTGCATGAAAATGGCCAATTTACTCACTCTGAGGTCTCAAAAAGTGTTTCTTCATCCCGGGAAGTGAATTAAATAACATTTGGAGGCATTTAATGTTCAAGCAAAAACAGGTGATTTTTGACAAAAGAGATAACACCCCCTCATTACGTCATGCTTCAGAAAGGTGAAAAATGGTCCGTTTTCAAATGTTTTATTTTTGAACGTCAGTTCACATTTGTAGGTAGATCATCAGTTTTAGAGCTAAAATTAGCATGCTTAAAGTGATTTTCATGCTTCCAGGGGCCCGAGAAGTGAATTAAATACCATTTGGAGGAATTTAATGTTCAAGCAAAAACAGGTGATTTTTGACAAAAGAGATAACACCCCCCCATTACGTCATGCTTCAGAAAGGTGAAAAATGGTCCGTTTTCAAATGTTTTATTTTTCAACGTCAGTTCACATTTGTAGGTAGATCATCAGTTTAAGAGCTAAAATTAGCATGTTTAAAGTGATTTTCATGCTTCCAGTGGCCCGGGAAGTTAATTAAGTACCATTTGGAGGCATTTAATGTTCAAGCAAAAACAGGTGATTTTTGACAAAAGAGATAACACCCCCCATTACGTCATGCTTCAGAAAGGTGAAAAATGGTCCGTTTTCAAATGTTTTATTTTCAAACGTCAGTTCACATTTGTAGGTAGATCATCAGTTTAAGAGTTAAAAATAGCATGTTTAAAGTGATTTTCATGCTTCCAGGGGCCCGGGAACTGAATTAAATACCATTTAGAGGAATTTAATGTTCAAGTAAAAACAGGTGATTTTTGACAAAAGAGATAACACCCTCCCATTACGTCATGCTTCAGAAAGGTGAAAAATGGTCCGTTTTCAAATGTTTTATTTTTGAACGTCAGTTCACATTTGTAGGTAGATCATCAGTTTTAGAGCTAAAATTAGCATGTTTAAAGTGATTTTCATGCTTCCAGGGGCCTGGAAAGTGAATTAAATACCATTTGGAGGCATTTCATGTTCAAGCAAAAACAGGTGATTTTTGACAAAAGAGATAACACCCCCCCATTACGTCATGCTTCAGAAAGGTGAAAAATGGTCCGTTTTCAAATGTTTTATTTTTGAACGTCAGTTCACATTTGTAGGTAGATCATCAGTTTTAGAGCTAAAATTAGCATGTTTAAAGTGATTTTCATGCTTCCAGGGGCCCGGGAAGTGAATTAAATACCATTTGGAGGCATTTAATGTTCAAGCAAAAACAGGTGATTTTTGACAAAAGAGATAACACCCCCCCCATTACGTCATGCTTCAGAAAGGTGAAAAATGGTCCGTTTTCAAATGTTTTATTTTCGAACGTCAGTTCACATTTGTAGGTAGATCATCAGTTTAAGAGCTAAAATTAGCATGTTTAAAGTGATTTTCATGCTTCCAGGGGCCCGGAAAGTGAATTAAATACCATTTGGAGGCATTTAATGTTTAAGCAAAAACAGGTGATTTTTGACAAAAGAGATAACACCCCCCCATTACGTCATGCTTCAGAAAGGTGAAAAATAGTCAGTTTTCAAATGTTTTATTTTCGAACATCAGTTCACATTTGTAGGTAGATCATCAGTTTAAGAGCTAAAATTAGCATGTTTAAAGTGATTTTCATGCTTCCAGGGGCCCGGGAAGTGAATTAAATACCATTTGGAGGAATTTAATGTTGAAGTAAAAACAGGTGATTTTTGACAAAAGAGATAACACCCCCCCATTACGTCATGCTTCAGAAAGGTGAAAAATGGTCCGTTTTCAAATGTTTTATTTTTGAACGTCAGTTCACATTTGTAGGTAGATCATCAGTTTTAGAGCTAAAATTAGCATGTTTAAAGTGATTTTCATGCTTCAAGGGGCCCGGGAAGTGAATTAAATACCATTTGGAGGCATTTCATGTTCAAGCAAAAACAGGTGATTTTTGACAAAATAGATAACACCCCCCCATTACGTCATGCTTCAGAAAGGTGAAAAATGGTCCGTTTTCAAATGTTTTATTTTTGAACATCAGTTCACATTTGTAGGTAGATCATCAGTTTTAGAGCTAAAATTAGCATGTTTAAAGTGATTTTCATGCTTCCAGGGGCCTGGGAAGTGAATTAAATACCATTTGGAGGCATTTAATGTTCAAGCAAAAACAGGTGATTTTTGACAAAAGAGATAACACCCCCCCATTACGTCATGCTTCAGAAAGGTGAAAAATGGTCCGTTTTCAAATGTTTTATTTTTGAACGTCAGTTCACATTTGTACGTAGATCATCAGTTTTAGAGCTAAAATTAGCATGTTTAAAGTGATTTTCATACTTCCAGGGGCCCGGGAAGTGAATTAAATATCATTTGGAGGCATTTAATGTTCAAGAAAAAATAGGTGATTTTTGACAAAAGAGATAACACCCCCCCATTACGTCATGCTTCAGAAAGGTGAAAAATGGTCCGTTTTCAAATGTTTTATTTTTGAACGTCAGTTCACATTTGTAGGTAGATCATCAGTTTAAGAGCTAAAATTAGCATGTTTAAAGTGATTTTCATGCTTCCAGGGGCCCGGGAAGTGAATTAAATACCATTTGGAGGAATTTAATGTTGAAGTAAAAACAGGTGATTTTTTACAAAAGAGATAACACCCCCCCCATTACGTCATGCTTCAGAAAGGTGAAAAATGGTCCGTTTTCAAATGTTTTATTTTTGAACGTCAGTTCACATTTGTAGGTAGATCATCAGTTTTAGAGCTAAAATTAGCATGTTTAAAGTGATTTTCATGCTTCAAGGGGCCCGGGAAGTGAATTAAATACCATTTGGAGGCATTTCATGTTCAAGCAAAAACAGGTGATTTTTGACAAAAGAGATAACACCCCCCCATTACGTCATGCTTCAGAAAGGTGAAAAATGGTCCGTTTTCAAATGTTTTATTTTTGAACGTCAGTTCACATTTGTAGGTAGATCATCAGTTTTAGAGCTAAAATTAGCATGTTTAAAGTGATTTTCATGCTTCCAGGGGCCTGGGAAGTGAATTAAATACCATTTGGAGGCATTTAATGTTCAAGCAAAAACAGGTGATTTTTGACAAAAGAGATAACACCCCCCCATTACGTCATGCTTCAGAAAGGTGAAAAATGGTCCGTTTTCAAATGTTTTATTTTTGAAAGTCAGTTCACATTTGTACGTAGATCATCAGTTTTAGAGCTAAAATTAGCATGTTTAAAGTGATTTTCATACTTCCAGGGGCCCGGGAAGTGAATTAAATATAATTTGGAGGCATTTAATGTTCAAGAAAAAACAGGTGATTTTTGACAAAAGAGATAACACCCCCCCATTACGTCATGCTTCAGAAAGGTGAAAAATGGTCCGTTGTCAAATGTTTTATTTTTGAACGTCAGTTCACATTTGTAGGTAGATCATCAGTTTAAGAGCTAAAATTAGCATGTTTAAAGTGATTTTCATGCTTCCAGGGGCCCGGGAAGTGAATTAAATACCATTTGGAAGAATTTAATGTTCAAGCAAAAACAGGTGATTTTTGACAAAAGAGATAACACCCCCTCCCCCCATTACGTCATGCTTCAGAAAGGTGAAAAATGGTCCGTTTTCAAATGTTTTATTTTTGAACGTCAGTTCACATTTGTAGGTAGATCATCAGTTTTAGAGCTAAAATTAGCATGTTTAAAGTGATTTTCATGTTTCAAGGGGCCCGGGAAGTGAATTAAATACCATTTGGAGGCATTTCATGTTCAAGCAAAAACAGGTGATTTTTGACAAAATAGATAACACCCCCCCATTACGTCATGCTTCAGAAAGGTGAAAAATGGTCCGTTTTCAAATGTTTTATTTTTGAACATCAGTTCACATTTGTAGGTAGATCATCAGTTTTAGAGCTAAAATTAGCATGATTAAAGTGATTTTCATGCTTCCAGGGGCCTGGGAAGTGAATTAAATACCATTTGGAGGCATTTAATGTTCAAGCAAAAACAGGTGATTTTTGACAAAAGAGATAACACCCCCCATTACGTCATGCTTCAGAAAGGTGAAAAATGGTCCGTTTTCAAATGTTTTATTTTTGAACGTCAGTTCACATTTGTACGTAGATCATCAGTTTTAGAGCTAAAATTAGCATGTTTAAAGTGATTTTCATACTTCCAGGGGCCCGGGAAGTGAATTAAATATCATTTGGAGGCATTTAATGTTCAAGAAAAAATAGGTGATTTTTGACAAAAGAGATAACACCCCCCCATTACGTCATGCTTCAGAAAGGTGAAAAATGGTCCGTTTTCAAATGTTTTATTTTTGAACGTCAGTTCACATTTGTAGGTAGATCATCAGTTTAAGAGCTAAAATTAGCATGTTTAAAGTGATTTTCATGCTTCCAGGGGCCCGGGAAGTGAATTAAATACCATTTGGAGGAATTTAATGTTGAAGTAAAAACAGGTGATTTTTTACAAAAGAGATAACACCCCCCCCCATTACGTCATGCTTCAGAAAGGTGAAAAATGGTCCGTTTTCAAATGTTTTATTTTTGAACGTCAGTTCACATTTGTAGGTAGATCATCAGTTTTAGAGCTAAAATTAGCATGTTTAAAGTGATTTTCATGCTTCAAGGGGCCCGGGAAGTGAATTAAATACCATTTGGAGGCATTTCATGTTCAAGCAAAAACAGGTGATTTTTGACAAAAGAGATAACACCCCCCCATTACGTCATGCTTCAGAAAGGTGAAAAATGGTCCGTTTTCAAATGTTTTATTTTTGAACGTCAGTTCACATTTGTAGGTAGATCATCAGTTTTAGAGCTAAAATTAGCATGTTTAAAGTGATTTTCATGCTTCCAGGGGCCTGGGAAGTGAATTAAATACCATTTGGAGGCATTTAATGTTCAAGCAAAAACAGGTGATTTTTGACAAAAGAGATAACACCCCCCCATTACGTCATGCTTCAGAAAGGTGAAAAATGGTCCGTTTTCAAATGTTTTATTTTTGAAAGTCAGTTCACATTTGTACGTAGATCATCAGTTTTAGAGCTAAAATTAGCATGTTTAAAGTGATTTTCATACTTCCAGGGGCCCGGGAAGTGAATTAAATATAATTTGGAGGCATTTAATGTTCAAGAAAAAACAGGTGATTTTTGACAAAAGAGATAACACCCCCCCATTACGTCATGCTTCAGAAAGGTGAAAAATGGTCCGTTGTCAAATGTTTTATTTTTGAACGTCAGTTCACATTTGTAGGTAGATCATCAGTTTAAGAGCTAAAATTAGCATGTTTAAAGTGATTTTCATGCTTCCAGGGGCCCGGGAAGTGAATTAAATACCATTTGGAGGAATTTAATGTTCAAGCAAAAACAGGTGATTTTTGACAAAAGAGATAACACCCCCTCCCCCCATTACGTCATGCTTCAGAAAGGTGAAAAATGGTCCGTTTTCAAATGTTTTATTTTTGAACGTCAGTTCACATTTGTAGGTAGATCATCAGTTTTAGAGCTAAAATTAGCATGTTTAAAGTGATTTTCATGCTTCCAGGGGCCCGGGAAGTGAATTAAATACCATTTGGAGGCTTTTCATGTTCAAGCAAAAACAGGTGATTTTTGACAAAAGAGATAACACCCCCCCATTACGTCATGCTTCAGAAAGGTGAAAAATGGTCCGTTTTCAAATGTTTTATTTTTGAACGTCAGTTCACATTTGTAGGTAGATCATCAGTTTTAGAGCTAAAATTAGCATATTTAAAGTGATTTTCATGCTTCCAGGGGCCCGGGAAGTGAATTAAATACCATTTGGAGGCATTTCATGTTCAAGCAAAAACAGGTGATTTTTGACAAAAGAGATAACACCCCCCCATTACGTCATGCTTCAGAAAGGTGAAAAATGGTCCATTTTCAAATGTTTTATTTTTGAACATCAGTTCACATTTGTAGGTAGATCATCAGTTTTAGAGCTAAAATTAGCATGTTTAAAGTGATTTTCATGCTTCCAGGAGCCTGGGAAGTGAATTAAATACCATTTGGAGGCATTTAATGTTCAAGCAAAAACAGGTGATTTTTGACAAAAGAGATAACACCCCCCCATTACGTCATGCTTCAGAAAGGTGAAAAATGGTCTGTTTTCAAATGTTTTATTTTTGAACGTCAGTTCACATTTGTAGGTAGATCATCAGTTTTAGAGCTAAAATTAGCATGTTTAAAGTGATTTTCATACTTCCAGGGGCCCGGGAAGTGAATTAAATACCATTTGGAGGCTTTTCATGTTCAAGCAAAAATAGGTGATTTTTGACAAAAGAGATAACACCCCCCCATTACGTCATGCTTCAGAAAGGTGAAAAATGGTCCGTTTTCAAATGTTTTATTTTTGAACGTCAGTTCACATTTGTAGGTAGATCATCAGTTTTAGAGCTAAAATTAGCTTGTTTAAAGGGATTTTCATGCTTCCAGGGGCCCTAAACACAAGATTTGTGGAATGGTTAAAAGTGCATGAAAATGGCTAATTTATTCACTCTGAGGTCTCAAAAAGTGTTTCTTCACCCCGGGAAGTGAATTAAATACCATTTGGAGGCTTTTCATGTTCAAGCAAAAATAGGTGATTTTTGACAAAAGAGATAACACCCCCCCATTACGTCATGCTTCAGAAAGGTGAAAAATGGTCCGTTTTCAAATGTTTTATTTTTGAACGTCAGTTCACATTTGTAGGTAGATCATAAGTTTTAGAGCTAAAATTAGCATGTTTAAAGTGATTTTCATACTTCCAGGGGCCCGGGAAGTGAATTAAATATCATTAGGAGGCATTTAATGTTCAAGAAAAAACAGGTGATTTTTGACAAAAGAGATAACACCCCCCCCCCCCATTACGTCATGCTTCAGAAAGGTGAAAAATGGTCCGTTTTCAAAAGTTTTATTTTTGAACGTCAGTTCACATTTGTAGGTAGATCATCAGTTTAAGAGCTAACATTAGCATGTTTAAAGTGATTTTCATGCTTCCAGGGGCCCGGGAAGTGAATTAAATACCATTTGGAGGAATTTAATGTTCAAGCAAAAACAGGTGATTTTTGACAAAAGAGATAACACCCCCCCATTACGTCATGCTTCAGAAAGGTGAAAAATGGTCCGTTTTCAAATGCTTTATTTTTGAACGTCAGTTCACATTTGTAGGTAGATCATCAGTTTTAGAGCTAAAATTAGCATATTTAAAGTGATTTTCATGCTTTCAGGGGCCCGGGAAGTGAATTAAATACCATTTGGAGGCATTTCATGTTCAAGCAAAAACAGGTGATTTTTGACAAAAGAGATAACACCCCCCCATTACGTCATGCTTCAGAAAGGTGAAAAATGGTCCGTTTTCAAATGTTTTATTTTTGAACGTCAGTTCACATTTGTAGGTAGATCATCAGTTTTAGAGCTAAAATTAGCATGTTTAAAGTGATTTTCATGCTTCCAGGGGCCCGGGAACTGAATTAAATACCATTTGGAGGAATTTAATGTTCAAGTAAAAACAGGTGATTTTTGACAAAAGAGATAACACCCTCCCATTACGTCATGCTTCAGAAAGGTGAAAAATGGTCCGTTTTCAAATGTTTTACTTTTGAACGTCAGTTCACATTTGTAGGTAGATCATCAGTTTTAGAGCTAAAATTAGCATGTTTAAAGTGATTTTCATGCTTCCAGGGGCCCGGAAAGTGAATTAAATACCATTTGGAGGCATTTCATGTTCAAGCAAAAACAGGTGATTTTTGACAAAAGAGATAACACCCCCCCATTACGTCATGCTTCAGAAAGGTGAAAAATGGTCCGTTTTCAAATGTTTTATTTTTGAACGTCAGTTCACATTTGTAGGTAGATCATCAGTTTTAGAGCTAAAATTAGCATGTTTAAAGTGATTTTCATGCTTCCAGGGGCCCGGGAAGTGAATTAAATACCATTTGGAGGCATTTAATGTTCAAGCAAAAACAGGTGATTTTTGACAAAAGAGATAACACCCCCCCATTACGTCATGCTTCAGAAAGGTGAAAAATGGTCCGTTTTCAAATGTTTTATTTTCGAACGTCAGTTCACATTTGTAGGTAGATCATCAGTTTAAGAGCTAAAATTAGCATGTTTAAAGTGATTTTCATGCTTCCAGGGGCCCGGGAAGTGAATTAAATACCATTTGGAGGAATTTAATGTTGAAGTAAAAACAGGTGATTTTTTACAAAAGAGATAACACCCCCCCCATTACGTCATGCTTCAGAAAGGTGAAAAATGGTCCGTTTTCAAATGTTTTATTTTTGAACGTCAGTTCACATTTGTAGGTAGATCATCAGTTTTAGAGCTAAAATTAGCATGTTTAAAGTGATTTTCATGCTTCAAGGGGCCCGGGAAGTGAATTAAATACCATTTGGAGGCATTTCATGTTCAAGCAAAAACAGGTGATTTTTGACAAAAGAGATAACACCCCCCCATTACGTCATGCTTCAGAAAGGTGAAAAATGGTCCGTTTTCAAATGTTTTATTTTTGAACGTCAGTTCACATTTGTAGGTAGATCATCAGTTTTAGAGCTAAAATTAGCATGTTTAAAGTGATTTTCATGCTTCCAGGGGCCTGGGAAGTGAATTAAATACCATTTGGAGGCATTTAATGTTCAAGCAAAAACAGGTGATTTTTGACAAAAGAGATAACTCCCCCCCATTACGTCATGCTTCAGAAAGGTGAAAAATGGTCCGTTTTCAAATGTTTTATTTTTGAACGTCAGTTCACATTTGTACGTAGATCATCAGTTTTAGAGCTAAAATTAGCATGTTTAAAGTGATTTTCATACTTCCAGGGGCCCGGGAAGTGAATTAAATATAATTTGGAGGCATTTAATGTTCAAGAAAAAACAGGTGATTTTTGACAAAAGAGATAACACCCCCCCATTACGTCATGCTTCAGAAAGGTGAAAAATGGTCCGTTTTCAAATGTTTTATTTTTGAACGTCAGTTCACATTTGTAGGTAGATCATCAGTTTAAGAGCTAAAATTAGCATGTTTAAAGTGATTTTCATGCTTCCAGGGGCCCGGGAAGTGAATTAAATACCATTTGGAGGAATTTAATGTTCAAGCAAAAACAGGTGATTTTTGACAAAAGAGATAACACCCCCTCCCCCCATTACGTCATGCTTCAGAAAGGTGAAAAATGGTCCGTTTTCAAATGTTTTATTTTTGAACATAAGTTCACATTTGTAGGTAGATCATCAGTTTTAGAGCTAAAATTAGCATATTTAAAGTGATTTTCATGCTTCCAGGGGCCCGGGAAGTGAATTAAATACCATTTGGAGGCATTTCATGTTCAAGCAAAAACAAGTGATTTTTGACAAGAGAGATAACACCCCCCCATTACGTCATGCTTCAGAAAGGTGAAAAATGGTCCGTTTTCAAATGTTTTATTTTTGAACGTCAGTTCACATTTGTAGGTAGATCATCAGTTTAAGAGCTAAAATTAGCATGTTTAAAGTGATTTTCATGCTTCCAGGGGCCCTAAACACAAGATTTGTGGAATGGTTAAAAGTGCATGAAAATGGCCAATTTACTCACTCTGAGGTCTCAAAAAGTGTTTCTTCATCCCGGGAAGTGAATTAAATAACATTTGGAGGCATTTAATGTTCAAGCAAAAACAGGTGATTTTTGACAAAAGAGATAACACCCCCTCATTACGTCATGCTTCAGAAAGGTGAAAAATGGTCCGTTTTCAAATGTTTTATTTTTGAACGTCAGTTCACATTTGTAGGTAGATCATCAGTTTTAGAGCTAAAATTAGCATGCTTAAAGTGATTTTCATGCTTCCAGGGGCCCGAGAAGTGAATTAAATACCATTTGGAGGAATTTAATGTTCAAGCAAAAACAGGTGATTTTTGACAAAAGAGATAACACCCCCCCATTACGTCATGCTTCAGAAAGGTGAAAAATGGTCCGTTTTCAAATGTTTTATTTTTGAACGTCAGTTCACATTTGTAGGTAGATCATCAGTTTAAGAGCTAAAATTAGCATGTTTAAAGTGATTTTCATGCTTCCAGTGGCCCGGGAAGTTAATTAAGTACCATTTGGAGGCATTTAATGTTCAAGCAAAAACAGGTGATTTTTAACAAAAGAGATAACACCCCCCATTACGTCATGCTTCAGAAAGGTGAAAAATGGTCCGTTTTCAAATGTTTTATTTTCGAACGTCAGTTCACATTTGTAGGTAGATCATCAGTTTAAGAGTTAAAAATAGCATGTTTAAAGTGATTTTCATGCTTCCAGGGGCCCGGGAACTGAATTAAATACCATTTAGAGGAATTTAATGTTCAAGTAAAAACAGGTGATTTTTGACAAAAGAGATAACACCCTCCCATTACGTCATGCTTCAGAAAGGTGAAAAATGGTCCGTTTTCAAATGTTTTATTTTTGAACGTCAGTTCACATTTGTAGGTAGATCATCAGTTTTAGAGCTAAAATTAGCATGTTTAAAGTGATTTTCATGCTTCCAGGGGCCTGGAAAGTGAATTAAATACCATTTGGAGGCATTTCATGTTCAAGCAAAAACAGGTGATTTTTGACAAAAGAGATAACACCCCCCCATTACGTCATGCTTCAGAAAGGTGAAAAATGGTCCGTTTTCAAATGTTTTATTTTTGAACGTCAGTTCACATTTGTAGGTAGATCATCAGTTTTAGAGCTAAAATTAGCATGTTTAAAGTGATTTTCATGCTTCCAGGGGCCCGGGAAGTGAATTAAATACCATTTGGAGGCATTTAATGTTCAAGCAAAAACAGGTGATTTTTGACAAAAGAGATAACACCCCCCCCATTACGTCATGCTTCAGAAAGGTGAAAAATGGTCCGTTTTCAAATGTTTTATTTTTGAACGTCAGTTCACATTTGTAGGTAGATCATCAGTTTAAGAGCTAAAATTAGCATGTTTAAAGTGATTTTCATGCTTCCAGGGGCCCGGGAAGTGAATTAAATACCATTTGGAGGAATTTAATGTTCAAGCAAAAACAGGTGATTTTTGACAAAAGAGATAACACCCCCTCCCCCCATTACGTCATGCTTCAGAAAGGTGAAAAATGGTCCGTTTTCAAATGTTTTATTTTTGAACATAAGTTCACATTTGTAGGTAGATCATCAGTTTTAGAGCTAAAATTAGCATGTTTAAAGTGATTTTCATGCTTCCAGGGGCCCGGGAAGTGAATTAAATACCATTTGGAGGCTTTTCATGTTCAAGCAAAAACAGGTGATTTTTGACAAAAGAGATAACACCCCCCCATTACGTCATGCTTCAGAAAGGTGAAAAATGGTCCGTTTTCAAATGTTTTATTTTTGAACGTCAGTTCACATTTGTAGGTAGATCATCAGTTTTAGAGCTAAAATTAGCATATTTAAAGTGATTTTCATGCTTCCAGGGGCCCGGGAAGTGAATTAAATACCATTTGGAGGCATTTCATGTTCAAGCAAAAACAAGTGATTTTTGACAAGAGAGATAACACCCCCCCATTACGTCATGCTTCAGAAAGGTGAAAAATGGTCCGTTTTCAAATGTTTTATTTTTGAACGTCAGTTCACATTTGTAGGTAGATCATCAGTTTAAGAGCTAAAATTAGCATGTTTAAAGTGATTTTCATGCTTCCAGGGGCCCTAAACACAAGATTTGTGGAATGGTTAAAAGTGCATGAAAATGGCCAATTTACTCACTCTGAGGTCTCAAAAAGTGTTTCTTCATCCCGGGAAGTGAATTAAATAACATTTGGAGGCATTTAATGTTCAAGCAAAAACAGGTGATTTTTGACAAAAGAGATAACACCCCCTCATTACGTCATGCTTCAGAAAGGTGAAAAATGGTCCGTTTTCAAATGTTTTATTTTTTAACGTCAGTTCACATTTGTAGGTAGATCATCAGTTTTAGAGCTAAAATTAGCATGCTTAAAGTGATTTTCATGCTTCCAGGGGCCCGAGAAGTGAATTAAATACCATTTGGAGGAATTTAATGTTCAAGCAAAAACAGGTGATTTTTGACAAAAGAGATAACACCCCCCCATTACGTCATGCTTCAGAAAGGTGAAAAATGGTCCGTTTTCAAATGTTTTATTTTTGAACGTCAGTTCACATTTGTAGGTAGATCATCAGTTTAAGAGCTAAAATTAGCATGTTTAAAGTGATTTTCATGCTTCCAGTGGCCCGGGAAGTTAATTAAGTACCATTTGGAGGCATTTAATGTTCAAGCAAAAACAGGTGATTTTTGACAAAAGAGATAACACCCCCCATTACGTCATGCTTCAGAAAGGTGAAAAATGGTCCGTTTTCAAATGTTTTATTTTCGAACGTCAGTTCACATTTGTAGGTAGATCATCAGTTTAAGAGTTAAAAATAGCATGTTTAAAGTGATTTTCATGCTTCCAGGGGCCCGGGAACTGAATTAAATACCATTTAGAGGAATTTAATGTTCAAGTAAAAACAGGTGATTTTTGACAAAAGAGATAACACCCTCCCATTACGTCATGCTTCAGAAAGGTGAAAAAATGGTCCGTTTTCAAATGTTTTATTTTTGAACGTCAGTTCACATTTGTAGGTAGATCATCAGTTTTAGAGCTAAAATTAGCATGTTTAAAGTGATTTTCATGCTTCCAGGGGCCTGGAAAGTGAATTAAATACCATTTGGAGGCATTTCATGTTCAAGCAAAAACAGGTGATTTTTGACAAAAGAGATAACACCCCCCCATTACGTCATGCTTCAGAAAGGTGAAAAATGGTCCGTTTTCAAATGTTTTATTTTTGAACGTCAGTTCACATTTGTAGGTAGATCATCAGTTTTAGAGCTAAAATTAGCATGTTTAAAGTGATTTTCATGCTTCCAGGGGCCCGGGAAGTGAATTAAATACCATTTGGAGGCATTTAATGTTCAAGCAAAAACAGGTGATTTTTGACAAAAGAGATAACACCCCCCCCATTACGTCATGCTTCAGAAAGGTGAAAAATGGTCCGTTTTCAAATGTTTTATTTTCGAACGTCAGTTCACATTTGTAGGTAGATCATCAGTTTAAGAGCTAAAATTAGCATGTTTAAAGTGATTTTCATGCTTCCAGGGGCCCGGAAAGTGAATTAAATACCATTTGGAGGCATTTAATGTTTAAGCAAAAACAGGTGATTTTTGACAAAAGAGATAACACCCCCCCCATTACGTCATGCTTCAGAAAGGTGAAAAATAGTCCGTTTTCAAATGTTTTATTTTCGAACATCAGTTCACATTTGTAGGTAGATCATCAGTTTAAGAGCTAAAATTAGCATGTTTAAAGTGATTTTCATGCTTCCAGGGGCCCGGGAAGTGAATTAAATACCATTTGGAGGAATTTAATGTTGAAGTAAAAACAGGTGATTTTTGACAAAAGAGATAACACCCCCCCATTACGTCATGCTTCAGAAAGGTGAAAAATGGTCCGTTTTCAAATGTTTTATTTTTGAACGTCAGTTCACATTTGTAGGTAGATCATCAGTTTTAGAGCTAAAATTAGCATGTTTAAAGTGATTTTCATGCTTCAAGGGGCCCGGGAAGTGAATTAAATACCATTTGGAGGCATTTCATGTTCAAGCAAAAACAGGTGATTTTTGACAAAATAGATAACACCCCCCCATTACGTCATGCTTCAGAAAGGTGAAAAATGGTCCGTTTTCAAATGTTTTATTTTTGAACATCAGTTCACATTTGTAGGTAGATCATCAGTTTTAGAGCTAAAATTAGCATGTTTAAAGTGATTTTCATGCTTCCAGGGGCCTGGGAAGTGAATTAAATACCATTTGGAGGCATTTAATGTTCAAGCAAAAACAGGTGATTTTTGACAAAAGAGATAACACCCCCCATTACGTCATGCTTCAGAAAGGTGAAAAATGGTCCGTTTTCAAATGTTTTATTTTTGAACGTCAGTTCACATTTGTACGTAGATCATCAGTTTTAGAGCTAAAATTAGCATGTTTAAAGTGATTTTCATACTTCCAGGGGCCCGGGAAGTGAATTAAATATCATTTGGAGGCATTTAATGTTCAAGAAAAAATAGGTGATTTTTGACAAAAGAGATAACACCCCCCCATTACGTCATGCTTCAGAAAGGTGAAAAATGGTCCGTTTTCAAATGTTTTATTTTTGAACGTCAGTTTACATTTGTAGGTAGATCATCAGTTTAAGAGCTAAAATTAGCATGTTTAAAGTGATTTTCATGCTTCCAGGGGCCCGGGAAGTGAATTAAATACCATTTGGAGGAATTTAATGTTGAAGTAAAAACAGGTGATTTTTTACAAAAGAGATAACACCCCCCCCCCCATTACGTCATGCTTCAGAAAGGTGAAAAATGGTCCGTTTTCAAATGTTTTATTTTTGAACGTCAGTTCACATTTGTAGGTAGATCATCAGTTTTAGAGCTAAAATTAGCATGTTTAAAGTGATTTTCATGCTTCAAGGGGCCCGGGAAGTGAATTAAATACCATTTGGAGGCATTTCATGTTCAAGCAAAAACAGGTGATTTTTGACAAAAGAGATAACACCCCCCCATTACGTCATGCTTCAGAAAGGTGAAAAATGGTCCGTTTTCAAATGTTTTATTTTTGAAAGTCAGTTCACATTTGTACGTAGATCATCAGTTTTAGAGCTAAAATTAGCATGTTTAAAGTGATTTTCATACTTCCAGGGGCCCGGGAAGTGAATTAAATATAATTTGGAGGCATTTAATGTTCAAGAAAAAACTGGTGATTTTTGACAAAAGAGATAACACCCCCCCATTACGTCATGCTTCAGAAAGGTGAAAAATGGTCCGTTTTCAAATGTTTTATTTTTGAACGTCAGTTCACATTTGTAGGTAGATCATCAGTTTAAGAGCTAAAATTAGCATGTTTAAAGTGATTTTCATGCTTCCAGGGGCCCGGGAAGTGAATTAAATACCATTTGGAGGATTTTAATGTTCAATCAAAAACAGGTGATTTTTGACAAAAGAGATAACACCCCCTCCCCCCATTACGTCATGCTTCAGAAAGGTGAAAAATGGTCCGTTTTCAAATGTTTTATTTTTGAACGTCAGTTCACATTTGTAGGTAGATCATCAGTTTTAGAGCTAAAATTAGCATGTTTAAAGTGATTTTCATGCTTCCAGGGGCCCGGGAAGTGAATTAAATACCATTTGGAGGCTTTTCATGTTCAAGCAAAAACAGGTGATTTTTGACAAAAGAGATAACACCCCCCCATTACGTCATGCTTCAGAAAGGTGAAAAATGGTCCGTTTTCAAATGTTTTATTTTTGAACGTCAGTTCACATTTGTAGGTAGATCATCAGTTTTAGAGCTAAAATTAGCATATTTAAAGTGATTTTCATGCTTCCAGGGGCCCGGGAAGTGAATTAAATACCATTTGGAGGCATTTCATGTTCAAGCAAAAACAGGTGATTTTTGACAAGAGAGATAACACCCCCCCATTACGTCATGCTTCAGAAAGGTGAAAAATGGTCCGTTTTCAAATGTTTTATTTTTGAACGTCAGTTCACATTTGTAGGTAGATCATCAGTTTAAGAGCTAAAATTAGCATGTTTAAAGTGATTTTCATGCTTCCAGGGGCCATAAACACAAGATTTGTGGAATGGTTAAAAGTGCATGAAAATGGCCAATTTACTCACTCTGAGGTCTCAAAAAGTGTTTCTTCATCCCGGGAAGTGAATTAAATAACATTTGGAGGCATTTAATGTTCAAGCAAAAACAGGTGATTTTTGACAAAAGAGATAACACCCCCTCATTACGTCATGCTTCAGAAAGGTGAAAAATGGTCCGTTTTCAAATGTTTTATTTTTGAACGTCAGTTCACATTTGTAGGTAGATCATCAGTTTTAGAGCTAAAATTAGCATGCTTAAAGTGATTTTCATGCTTCCAGGGGCCCGAGAAGTGAATTAAATACCATTTGGAGGAATTTAATGTTCAAGCAAAAACAGGTGATTTTTGACAAAAGAGATAACACCCCCCATTACGTCATGCTTCAGAAAGGTGAAAAATGGTCCGTTTTCAAATGTTTTATTTTCGAACGTCAGTTCACATTTGTAGGTAGATCATCAGTTTAAGAGTTAAAAATAGCATGTTTAAAGTGATTTTCATGCTTCCAGGGGCCCGGGAACTGAATTAAATACCATTTGGAGGAATTTAATGTTCAAGTAAAAACAGGTGATTTTTGACAAAAGAGGTAACACCCTCCCATTACGTCATGCTTCAGAAAGGTGAAAAATGGTCCGTTTTCAAATGTTTTATTTTTGAACGTCAGTTCACATTTGTAGGTAGATCATCAGTTTTAGAGCTAAAATTAGCATGTTTAAAGTGATTTTCATGCTTCCAGGGGCCTGGAAAGTGAATTAAATACCATTTGGAGGCATTTCATGTTCAAGCAAAAACAGGTGATTTTTGACAAAAGAGATAACACCCCCCCATTACGTCATGCTTCAGAAAGGTGAAAAATGGTCCGTTTTCAAATGTTTTATTTTTGAACGTCAGTTCACATTTGTAGGTAGATCATCAGTTTTAGAGCTAAAATTAGCATGTTTAAAGTGATTTTAATGCTTCCAGGGTTCCCGGGAAGTGAATTAAATACCATTTGGAGGCATTTAATGTTCAAGCAAAAACAGGTGATTTTTGACAAAAGAGATAACACCCCCCCATTACGTCATGCTTCAGAAAGGTGAAAAATGGTCCGTTTTCAAATGTTTTATTTTTGAACGTCAGTTCACATTTGTAGGTAGATCATCAGTTTTAGAGCTAAAATTAGCATGTTTAAAGTGATTTTCATGCTTCCAGGGGCCCGGGAAGTGAATTAAATATCATTTGGAGACATTTAATGTTCAAGAAAAAACAGGTGATTTTTGACAAAAGAGATAACACCCCCCCATTACGTCATGCTTCAGAAAGGTGAAAAATGGTCCGTTTTCAAATGTTTTATTTTTGAACGTCAGTTCACATTTGTAGGTAGATCATCAGTTTTAGAGCTAAAATTAGCATGTTTAAAGTGATTTTCATGCTTCCAGGGGCCCGGGAAGTGAATTAAATACCATTTGGAGACATTTAATGTTCAAGCAAAAACAGGTGATTTTTGACAAAAGAGATAACACCCCCCCATTACATCATGCTTCAGAAAGGTGAAAAATGGTCCGTTTTCAAATGTTTTATTTTTGAACGTCAGTTCACATTTGTAGGTAGATCATCAGTTTAAGAGCTAAAATTAGCATGTTTAAAGTGATTTTCATGCTTCCAGGGGCCCTAAACACAAGATTTGTGGAATGGTTAAAAGTGCATGAAAATGGCCAATTTACTCACTCTGAGGTCTCAAAAAGTGTTTCTACATCCCGGGAAGTGAATTAAATACCATTTGGAGGCATTTAATGTTCAAGCAAAAACAGGTGATTTTTGACAAAAGAGATAACACCCCCCCATTACGTCATGCTTCAGAAGGTGAAAAATGGTCAGTTTTCAAATGTTTTATTTTTGAACGTCAGTTCACATTTGCAGGTAGATCATCCGTTTTAGAGCTAAAATTAGCATGCTTAAAGTGATTTTCATGCTTCCAGGGGCCCGAGAAGTGAATTAAATACCATTTGGAGGCATTTAATGTTCAAGCAAAAACAGGTGATTTTTGACAAAAGAGATAACACCCCCTCATTACGTCATGCTTCAGAAAGGTGAAAAATGGTCCGTTTTCAAATGTTTTATTTTCGAACGTCAGTTCACATTTGTAGGTAGATCATCAGTTTAAGAGCTAAAATTAGCATGTTTAAAGTGATTTTCATGCTTCCAGGGGCCCGGGAAGTGAATTAAATACCATTTGGAGGCATTTAATGTTCAAGCAAAAACAGGTGATTTTTGACAAAAGAGATAACACCCCCCCATTACGTCATGCTTCAGAAAGGTGAAAAATGGTCCGTTTTCAAATGTTTTATTTTCGAACGTCAGTTCACATTTGTAGGTAGATCATCAGTTTAAGAGCTAAAATTAGCATGTTTAAAGTGATTTTCATGCTTCCAGGGGCCCGGGAAGTGAATTAAATACCATTTGGAGGAATTTTATGTTGAAGTAAAAACAGGTGATTTTTGACAAAAGAGATAACACCCCCCCATTACGTCATTCTTCAGAAAGGTGAAAAATGGTCCGTTTTCAAATGTTTTATTTTTGAACGTCAGTTCACATTTGTAGGTAGATCATCAGTTTAAAAGCTAAAATTAGCATGTTTAAAGTGATTTTCATGCTACCAGTGGCCCGGGAAGTTAATTAAGTACCATTTGGAGGCATTTAATGTTCAAGCAAAAACAGGTGATTTTTGACAAAAGAGATAACACCCCCCATTACGTCATGCTTCAGAAAGGTGAAAAATGGTCCGTTTTCAAATGTTTTATTTTCGAACGTCAGTTCACATTTGTAGGTAGATCATCAGTTTAAGAGTTAAAAATAGCATGTTTAAAGTGATTTTCATGCTTCCAGGGGCCCGGGAACTGAATTAAATACCATTTGGAGGAATTTAATGTTCAAGTAAAAACAGGTGATTTTTGACAAAAGAGATAACACCCTCCCATTACGTCATGCTTCAGAAAGGTGAAAAATGGTCCGTTTTCAAATGTTTTATTTTTGAACGTCAGTTCACATTTGTAGGTAGATCATCAGTTTTAGAGCTAAAATTAGCATGTTTAAAGTGATTTTCATGCTTCCAGGGGCCTGGAAAGTGAATTAAATACCATTTGGAGGCATTTCATGTTCAAGCAAAAACAGGTGATTTTTGACAAAAGAGATAACACCCCCCCATTACGTCATGCTTCAGAAAGGTGAAAAATGGTCCGTTTTCAAATGTTTTATTTTTGAACGTCAGTTCACATTTGTAGGTAGATCATCAGTTTTAGAGCTAAAATTAGCATGTTTAAAGTGATTTTCATGCTTCCAGGGGCCCGGGAAGTGAATTAAATACCATTTGGAGGCATTTAATGTTCAGGCAAAAACAGGTGATTTTTGACAAAAGAGATAACACCCCCCCCATTACGTCATGCTTCAGAAAGGTGAAAAATGGTCCGTTTTCAAATGTTTTATTTTCGAACGTCAGTTCACATTTGTAGGTAGATCATCAGTTTAAGAGCTAAAATTAGCATGTTTAAAGTGATTTTCATGCTTCCAGGGGCCCGGAAAGTGAATTAAATACCATTTGGAGGCATTTAATGTTTAAGCAAAAACAGGTGATTTTTGACAAAAGAGATAACACCCCCCCATTACGTCATGCTTCAGAAAGGTGAAAAATGGTCCGTTTTCAAATGTTTTATTTTTGAACGTCAGTTCACATTTGTACGTAGATCATCAGTTTTAGAGCTAAAATTAGCATGTTTAAAGTGATTTTCATACTTCCAGGGGCCCGGGAAGTGAATTAAATATCATTTGGAGGCATTTAATGTTCAAGAAAAATAGGTGATTTTTGACAAAAGAGATAACACCCCCCCATTACGTCATGCTTCAGAAAGGTGAAAAATGGTCCGTTTTCAAATGTTTTATTTTTGAACGTCAGTTCACATTTGTAGGTAGATCATCAGTTTAAGAGCTAAAATTAGCATGTTTAAAGTGATTTTCATGCTTCCAGGGGCCCGGGAAGTGAATTAAATACCATTTGGAGGAATTTAATGTTGAAGTAAAAACAGGTGATTTTTTACAAAAGAGATAACACCCCCCCCCCATTACGTCATGCTTCAGAAAGGTGAAAAATGGTCCGTTTTCAAATGTTTTATTTTTGAACGTCATTTCACATTTGTAGGTAGATCATCAGTTTCAGAGCTAAAATTAGCATGTTTAAAGTGATTTTCATGCTTCAAGGGGCCCGGGAAGTGAATTAAATACCATTTGGAGGCATTTCATGTTCAAGCAAAAACAGGTGATTTTTGACAAAAGAGATAACACCCCCCCATTACGTCATGCTTCAGAAAGGTGAAAAATGGTCCGTTTTCAAATGTTTTATTTTTGAACGTCAGTTCACATTTGTAGGTAGATCATCAGTTTTAGAGCTAAAATTAGCATGTTTAAAGTGATTTTCATGCTTCCAGGGGCCTGGGAAGTGAATTAAATACCATTTGGAGGCATTTAATGTTCAAGCAAAAACAGGTGATTTTTGACAAAAGAGATAACACCCCCCCATTACGTCATGCTTCAGAAAGGTGAAAAATGGTCCGTTTTCAAATGTTTTATTTTTGAACGTCAGTTCACATTTGTACGTAGATCATCAGTTTTAGAGCTAAAATTAGCATGTTTAAAGTGATTTTCATACTTCCAGGGGCCCGGGAAGTGAATTAAATATAATTTGGAGGCATTTAATGTTCAAGAAAAAACAGGTGATTTTTGACAAAAGAGATAACACCCCCCCATTACGTCATGCTTCAGAAAGGTGAAAAATGGTCCGTTTTCAAATGTTTTATTTTTGAACGTCAGTTCACATTTGTAGGTAGATCATCAGTTTAAGAGCTAAAATTAGCATGTTTAAAGTGATTTTCATGCTTCCAGGGGCCCGGGAAGTGAATTAAATACCATTTGGAGGAATTTAATGTTCAAGCAAAAACAGGTGATTTTTGACAAAAGAGATAACACCCCCTCCCCCCATTACGTCATGCTTCAGAAAGGTGAAAAATGGTCCGTTTTCAAATGTTTTATTTTTGAACGTCAGTTCACATTTGTAGGTAGATCATCAGTTTTAGAGCTAAAATTAGCATGTTTAAAGTGATTTTCATGCTTCCAGGGGCCCTAAACACAAGATTTGTGGAATGGTTAAAAGTGCATGAAAATGGCCAATTTACTCACTCTGAGGTCTCAAAAAGT
This sequence comes from Lissotriton helveticus, assembly GCF_964261635.1. NCBI lineage: Eukaryota > Metazoa > Chordata > Amphibia > Caudata > Salamandridae > Lissotriton > Lissotriton helveticus. The sequence continues at coordinate 51,847 of NW_027611786.1, forward strand.
GTTTCTTCATCCCGGGAAGTGAATTAAATACCATTTGGAGGCTTTTCATGTTCAAGCAAAAACAGGTGATTTTTGACAAAAGAGATAACACCCCCCCATTACGTCATGCTTCAGAAAGGTGAAAAATGGTCCGTTTTCAAATGTTTTATTTTTGAACGTCAGTTCACATTTGTAGGTAGATCATCAGTTTAAGAGCTAAAATTAGCATGTTTAAAGTGATTTTCATGCTTCCAGGGGCCCTAAACACAAGATTTGTGGAATGGTTAAAAGTGCATGAAAATGGCCAATTTACTCACTCTGAGGTCTCAAAAAGTGTTTCTTCATCCCGGGAAGTGAATTAAATAACATTTGGAGGCATTTAATGTTCAAGCAAAAACAGGTGATTTTTGACAAAAGAGATAACACCCCCTCATTACGTCATGCTTCAGAAAGGTGAAAAATGGTCCGTTTTCAAATGTTTTATTTTTGAACGTCAGTTCACATTTGTAGGTAGATCATCAGTTTTAGAGCTAAAATTAGCATGCTTAAAGTGATTTTCATGCTTCCAGGGGCCCGAGAAGTGAATTAAATACCATTTGGAGGAATTTAATGTTCAAGCAAAAACAGGTGATTTTTGACAAAAGAGATAACACCCCCCATTACGTCATGCTTCAGAAAGGTGAAAAATGGTCCGTTTTCAAATGTTTTATTTTCGAACGTCAGTTCACATTTGTAGGTAGATCATCAGTTTAAGAGTTAAAAATAGCATGTTTAAAGTGATTTTCATGCTTCCAGGGGCCCGGGAACTGAATTAAATACCATTTGGAGGAATTTAATGTTCAAGTAAAAACAGGTGATTTTTGACAAAAGAGGTAACACCCTCCCATTACGTCATGCTTCAGAAAGGTGAAAAATGGTCCGTTTTCAAATGTTTTATTTTTGAACGTCAGTTCACATTTGTAGGTAGATCATCAGTTTTAGAGCTAAAATTAGCATGTTTAAAGTGATTTTCATGCTTCCAGGGGCCTGGAAAGTGAATTAAATACCATTTGGAGGCATTTCATGTTCAAGCAAAAACAGGTGATTTTTGACAAAAGAGATAACACCCCCCCATTACGTCATGCTTCAGAAAGGTGAAAAATGGTCCGTTTTCAAATGTTTTATTTTTGAACGTCAGTTCACATTTGTAGGTAGATCATCAGTTTTAGAGCTAAAATTAGCATGTTTAAAGTGATTTTAATGCTTCCAGGGTTCCCGGGAAGTGAATTAAATACCATTTGGAGGCATTTAATGTTTAAGCAAAAACAGGTGATTTTTGACAAAAGAGATAACACCCCCCCATTACGTCATGCTTCAGAAAGGTGAAAAATAGTCCGTTTTCAAATGTTTTATTTTCGAACGTCAGTTCACATTTGTAGGTAGATCATCAGTTTAAGAGCTAAAATTAGCATGTTTAAAGTGATTTTCATGCTTCCAGGGGCCCGGGAAGTGAATTAAATACCATTTGGAGGCATTTCATGTTCAAGCAAAAACAGGTGATTTTTGACAAGAGAGATAACACCCCCCCATTACGTCATGCTTCAGAAAGGTGAAAAATGGTCCGTTTTCAAATGTTTTATTTTTGAACGTCAGTTCACATTTGTAGGTAGATCATCAGTTTAAGAGCTAAAATTAGCATGTTTAAAGTGATTTTCATGCTTCCAGGGGCCATAAACACAAGATTTGTGGAATGGTTAAAAGTGCATGAAAATGGCCAATTTACTCACTCTGAGGTCTCAAAAAGTGTTTCTTCATCCCGGGAAGTGAATTAAATAACATTTGGAGGCATTTAATGTTCAAGCAAAAACAGGTGATTTTTGACAAAAGAGATAACACCCCCTCATTACGTCATGCTTCAGAAAGGTGAAAAATGGTCCGTTTTCAAATGTTTTATTTTTGAACGTCAGTTCACATTTGTAGGTAGATCATCAGTTTTAGAGCTAAAATTAGCATGCTTAAAGTGATTTTCATGCTTCCAGGGGCCCGAGAAGTGAATTAAATACCATTTGGAGGAATTTAATGTTCAAGCAAAAACAGGTGATTTTTGACAAAAGAGATAACACCCCCCATTACGTCATGCTTCAGAAAGGTGAAAAATGGTCCGTTTTCAAATGTTTTATTTTCGAACGTCAGTTCACATTTGTAGGTAGATCATCAGTTTAAGAGTTAAAAATAGCATGTTTAAAGTGATTTTCATGCTTCCAGGGGCCCGGGAACTGAATTAAATACCATTTGGAGGAATTTAATGTTCAAGTAAAAACAGGTGATTTTTGACAAAAGAGGTAACACCCTCCCATTACGTCATGCTTCAGAAAGGTGAAAAATGGTCCGTTTTCAAATGTTTTATTTTTGAACGTCAGTTCACATTTGTAGGTAGATCATCAGTTTTAGAGCTAAAATTAGCATGTTTAAAGTGATTTTCATGCTTCCAGGGGCCTGGAAAGTGAATTAAATACCATTTGGAGGCATTTCATGTTCAAGCAAAAACAGGTGATTTTTGACAAAAGAGATAACACCCCCCCATTACGTCATGCTTCAGAAAGGTGAAAAATGGTCCGTTTTCAAATGTTTTATTTTTGAACGTCAGTTCACATTTGTAGGTAGATCATCAGTTTTAGAGCTAAAATTAGCATGTTTAAAGTGATTTTAATGCTTCCAGGGTTCCCGGGAAGTGAATTAAATACCATTTGGAGGCATTTAATGTTCAAGCAAAAACAGGTGATTTTTGACAAAAGAGATAACACCCCCCCATTACGTCATGCTTCAGAAAGGTGAAAAATGGTCCGTTTTCAAATGTTTTATTTTTGAACGTCAGTTCACATTTGTAGGTAGATCATCAGTTTTAGAGCTAAAATTAGCATGTTTAAAGTGATTTTCATGCTTCCAGGGGCCCGGGAAGTGAATTAAATATCATTTGGAGACATTTAATGTTCAAGAAAAAACAGGTGATTTTTGACAAAAGAGATAACACCCCCCCATTACGTCATGCTTCAGAAAGGTGAAAAATGGTCCGTTTTCAAATGTTTTATTTTTGAACGTCAGTTCACATTTGTAGGTAGATCATCAGTTTTAGAGCTAAAATTAGCATGTTTAAAGTGATTTTCATGCTTCCAGGGGCCCGGGAAGTGAATTAAATACCATTTGGAGACATTTAATGTTCAAGCAAAAACAGGTGATTTTTGACAAAAGAGATAACACCCCCCCATTACATCATGCTTCAGAAAGGTGAAAAATGGTCCGTTTTCAAATGTTTTATTTTTGAACGTCAGTTCACATTTGTAGGTAGATCATCAGTTTAAGAGCTAAAATTAGCATGTTTAAAGTGATTTTCATGCTTCCAGGGGCCCTAAACACAAGATTTGTGGAATGGTTAAAAGTGCATGAAAATGGCCAATTTACTCACTCTGAGGTCTCAAAAAGTGTTTCTACATCCCGGGAAGTGAATTAAATACCATTTGGAGGCATTTAATGTTCAAGCAAAAACAGGTGATTTTTGACAAAAGAGATAACACCCCCCCATTACGTCATGCTTCAGAAGGTGAAAAATGGTCAGTTTTCAAATGTTTTATTTTTGAACGTCAGTTCACATTTGCAGGTAGATCATCCGTTTTAGAGCTAAAATTAGCATGCTTAAAGTGATTTTCATGCTTCCAGGGGCCCGAGAAGTGAATTAAATACCATTTGGAGGCATTTAATGTTCAAGCAAAAACAGGTGATTTTTGACAAAAGAGATAACACCCCCTCATTACGTCATGCTTCAGAAAGGTGAAAAATGGTCCGTTTTCAAATGTTTTATTTTCGAACGTCAGTTCACATTTGTAGGTAGATCATCAGTTTAAGAGCTAAAATTAGCATGTTTAAAGTGATTTTCATGCTTCCAGGGGCCCGGGAAGTGAATTAAATACCATTTGGAGGCATTTAATGTTCAAGCAAAAACAGGTGATTTTTGACAAAAGAGATAACACCCCCCCATTACGTCATGCTTCAGAAAGGTGAAAAATGGTCCGTTTTCAAATGTTTTATTTTCGAACGTCAGTTCACATTTGTAGGTAGATCATCAGTTTAAGAGCTAAAATTAGCATGTTTAAAGTGATTTTCATGCTTCCAGGGGCCCGGGAAGTGAATTAAATACCATTTGGAGGAATTTTATGTTGAAGTAAAAACAGGTGATTTTTGACAAAAGAGATAACACCCCCCCATTACGTCATTCTTCAGAAAGGTGAAAAATGGTCCGTTTTCAAATGTTTTATTTTTGAACGTCAGTTCACATTTGTAGGTAGATCATCAGTTTAAAAGCTAAAATTAGCATGTTTAAAGTGATTTTCATGCTACCAGTGGCCCGGGAAGTTAATTAAGTACCATTTGGAGGCATTTAATGTTCAAGCAAAAACAGGTGATTTTTGACAAAAGAGATAACACCCCCCATTACGTCATGCTTCAGAAAGGTGAAAAATGGTCCGTTTTCAAATGTTTTATTTTCGAACGTCAGTTCACATTTGTAGGTAGATCATCAGTTTAAGAGTTAAAAATAGCATGTTTAAAGTGATTTTCATGCTTCCAGGGGCCCGGGAACTGAATTAAATACCATTTGGAGGAATTTAATGTTCAAGTAAAAACAGGTGATTTTTGACAAAAGAGATAACACCCTCCCATTACGTCATGCTTCAGAAAGGTGAAAAATGGTCCGTTTTCAAATGTTTTATTTTTGAACGTCAGTTCACATTTGTAGGTAGATCATCAGTTTTAGAGCTAAAATTAGCATGTTTAAAGTGATTTTCATGCTTCCAGGGGCCTGGAAAGTGAATTAAATACCATTTGGAGGCATTTCATGTTCAAGCAAAAACAGGTGATTTTTGACAAAAGAGATAACACCCCCCCATTACGTCATGCTTCAGAAAGGTGAAAAATGGTCCGTTTTCAAATGTTTTATTTTTGAACGTCAGTTCACATTTGTAGGTAGATCATCAGTTTTAGAGCTAAAATTAGCATGTTTAAAGTGATTTTCATGCTTCCAGGGGCCCGGGAAGTGAATTAAATACCATTTGGAGGCATTTAATGTTCAGGCAAAAACAGGTGATTTTTGACAAAAGAGATAACACCCCCCCCATTACGTCATGCTTCAGAAAGGTGAAAAATGGTCCGTTTTCAAATGTTTTATTTTCGAACGTCAGTTCACATTTGTAGGTAGATCATCAGTTTAAGAGCTAAAATTAGCATGTTTAAAGTGATTTTCATGCTTCCAGGGGCCCGGAAAGTGAATTAAATACCATTTGGAGGCATTTAATGTTTAAGCAAAAACAGGTGATTTTTGACAAAAGAGATAACACCCCCCCATTACGTCATGCTTCAGAAAGGTGAAAAATGGTCCGTTTTCAAATGTTTTATTTTTGAACGTCAGTTCACATTTGTACGTAGATCATCAGTTTTAGAGCTAAAATTAGCATGTTTAAAGTGATTTTCATACTTCCAGGGGCCCGGGAAGTGAATTAAATATCATTTGGAGGCATTTAATGTTCAAGAAAAATAGGTGATTTTTGACAAAAGAGATAACACCCCCCCATTACGTCATGCTTCAGAAAGGTGAAAAATGGTCCGTTTTCAAATGTTTTATTTTTGAACGTCAGTTCACATTTGTAGGTAGATCATCAGTTTAAGAGCTAAAATTAGCATGTTTAAAGTGATTTTCATGCTTCCAGGGGCCCGGGAAGTGAATTAAATACCATTTGGAGGAATTTAATGTTGAAGTAAAAACAGGTGATTTTTTACAAAAGAGATAACACCCCCCCCCCATTACGTCATGCTTCAGAAAGGTGAAAAATGGTCCGTTTTCAAATGTTTTATTTTTGAACGTCATTTCACATTTGTAGGTAGATCATCAGTTTCAGAGCTAAAATTAGCATGTTTAAAGTGATTTTCATGCTTCAAGGGGCCCGGGAAGTGAATTAAATACCATTTGGAGGCATTTCATGTTCAAGCAAAAACAGGTGATTTTTGACAAAAGAGATAACACCCCCCCATTACGTCATGCTTCAGAAAGGTGAAAAATGGTCCGTTTTCAAATGTTTTATTTTTGAACGTCAGTTCACATTTGTAGGTAGATCATCAGTTTTAGAGCTAAAATTAGCATGTTTAAAGTGATTTTCATGCTTCCAGGGGCCTGGGAAGTGAATTAAATACCATTTGGAGGCATTTAATGTTCAAGCAAAAACAGGTGATTTTTGACAAAAGAGATAACACCCCCCCATTACGTCATGCTTCAGAAAGGTGAAAAATGGTCCGTTTTCAAATGTTTTATTTTTGAACGTCAGTTCACATTTGTACGTAGATCATCAGTTTTAGAGCTAAAATTAGCATGTTTAAAGTGATTTTCATACTTCCAGGGGCCCGGGAAGTGAATTAAATATAATTTGGAGGCATTTAATGTTCAAGAAAAAACAGGTGATTTTTGACAAAAGAGATAACACCCCCCCATTACGTCATGCTTCAGAAAGGTGAAAAATGGTCCGTTTTCAAATGTTTTATTTTTGAACGTCAGTTCACATTTGTAGGTAGATCATCAGTTTAAGAGCTAAAATTAGCATGTTTAAAGTGATTTTCATGCTTCCAGGGGCCCGGGAAGTGAATTAAATACCATTTGGAGGAATTTAATGTTCAAGCAAAAACAGGTGATTTTTGACAAAAGAGATAACACCCCCTCCCCCCATTACGTCATGCTTCAGAAAGGTGAAAAATGGTCCGTTTTCAAATGTTTTATTTTTGAACGTCAGTTCACATTTGTAGGTAGATCATCAGTTTTAGAGCTAAAATTAGCATGTTTAAAGTGATTTTCATGCTTCCAGGGGCCCTAAACACAAGATTTGTGGAATGGTTAAAAGTGCATGAAAATGGCCAATTTACTCACTCTGAGGTCTCAAAAAGTGTTTCTTCATCCCGGGAAGTGAATTAAATACCATTTGGAGGCTTTTCATGTTCAAGCAAAAACAGGTGATTTTTGACAAAAGAGATAACACCCCCCCATTACGTCATGCTTCAGAAAGGTGAAAAATGGTCCGTTTTCAAATGTTTTATTTTTGAACGTCAGTTCACATTTGTAGGTAGATCATCAGTTTAAGAGCTAAAATTAGCATGTTTAAAGTGATTTTCATGCTTCCAGGGGCCCTAAACACAAGATTTGTGGAATGGTTAAAAGTGCATGAAAATGGCCAATTTACTCACTCTGAGGTCTCAAAAAGTGTTTCTTCATCCCGGGAAGTGAATTAAATAACATTTGGAGGCATTTAATGTTCAAGCAAAAACAGGTGATTTTTGACAAAAGAGATAACACCCCCTCATTACGTCATGCTTCAGAAAGGTGAAAAATGGTCCGTTTTCAAATGTTTTATTTTTGAACGTCAGTTCACATTTGTAGGTAGATCATCAGTTTTAGAGCTAAAATTAGCATGCTTAAAGTGATTTTCATGCTTCCAGGGGCCCGAGAAGTGAATTAAATACCATTTGGAGGAATTTAATGTTCAAGCAAAAACAGGTGATTTTTGACAAAAGAGATAACACCCCCCATTACGTCATGCTTCAGAAAGGTGAAAAATGGTCCGTTTTCAAATGTTTTATTTTCGAACGTCAGTTCACATTTGTAGGTAGATCATCAGTTTAAGAGTTAAAAATAGCATGTTTAAAGTGATTTTCATGCTTCCAGGGGCCCGGGAACTGAATTAAATACCATTTGGAGGAATTTAATGTTCAAGTAAAAACAGGTGATTTTTGACAAAAGAGGTAACACCCTCCCATTACGTCATGCTTCAGAAAGGTGAAAAATGGTCCATTTTCAAATGTTTTATTTTTGAACGTCAGTTCACATTTGTAGGTAGATCATCAGTTTTAGAGCTAAAATTAGCATGTTTAAAGTGATTTTCATGCTTCCAGGGGCCTGGAAAGTGAATTAAATACCATTTGGAGGCATTTCATGTTCAAGCAAAAACAGGTGATTTTTGACAAAAGAGATAACACCCCCCCATTACGTCATGCTTCAGAAAGGTGAAAAATGGTCCGTTTTCAAATGTTTTATTTTTGAACGTCAGTTCACATTTGTAGGTAGATCATCAGTTTTAGAGCTAAAATTAGCATGTTTAAAGTGATTTTAATGCTTCCAGGGTTCCCGGGAAGTGAATTAAATACCATTTGGAGGCATTTAATGTTTAAGCAAAAACAGGTGATTTTTGACAAAAGAGATAACACCCCCCCATTACGTCATGCTTCAGAAAGGTGAAAAATAGTCCGTTTTCAAATGTTTTATTTTCGAACGTCAGTTCACATTTGTAGGTAGATCATCAGTTTAAGAGCTAAAATTAGCATGTTTAAAGTGATTTTCATGCTTCCAGGGGCCCGGGAAGTGAATTAAATACCATTTGGAGGAATTTAATGTTGAAGTAAAAACCAGGTGATTTTTGACAAAAGAGATAACACCCCCCCCATTACGTCATGCTTCAGAAAGGTGAAAAATGGTCCGTTTTCAAATGTTTTATTTTTGAACGTCAGTTCACATTTGTAGGTAGATCATCAGTTTTAGAGCTAAAATTAGCATGTTTAAAGTGATTTTCATGCTTCAAGGGGCCCGGGAAGTGAATTAAATACCATTTGGAGGCATTTCATGTTCAAGCAAAAACAGGTGATTTTTGACAAAAGAGATAACACCCCCCCATTACGTCATGCTTCAGAAAGGTGAAAAATGGTCCATTTTCAAATGTTTTATTTTTGAACATCAGTTCACATTTGTAGGTAGATCATCAGTTTTAGAGCTAAAATTAGCATGTTTAAAGTGATTTTCATGCTTCCTGGAGCCTGGGAAGTGAATTAAATACCATTTGGAGGCATTTAATGTTCAAGCAAAAACAGGTGATTTTTGACAAAAGAGATAACACCCCCCCATTACGTCATGCTTCAGAAAGGTGAAAAATGGTCTGTTTTCAAATGTTTTATTTTTGAACGTCAGTTCACATTTGTAGGTAGATCATCAGTTTTAGAGCTAAAATTAGCATGTTTAAAGTGATTTTCATACTTCCAGGGGCCCGGGAAGTGAATTAAATACCATTTGGAGGCTTTTCATGTTCAAGCAAAAATAGGTGATTTTTGACAAAAGAGATAACACCCCCCCATTACGTCATGCTTCAGAAAGGTGAAAAATGGTCCGTTTTCAAATGTTTTATTTTTGAACGTCAGTTCACATTTGTAGGTAGATCATCAGTTTTAGAGCTAAAATTAGCTTGTTTAAAGGGATTTTCATGCTTCCAGGGGCCCTAAACACAAGATTTGTGGAATGGTTAAAAGTGCATGAAAATGGCCAATTTATTCACTCTGAGGTCTCAAAAAGTGTTTCTTCACCCCGGGAAGTGAATTAAATACCATTTGGAGGCATTTAATGTTCAAGCAAAAACAGGTGATTTTTGACAAAAGAGATAACACCCCCCCCATTACGTCATGCTTCAGAAAGGTGAAAAATGGTCAGTTTTCAACTGTTTCATTTTTGAACGTCAGTTCACATTTGTAGGTAGATCATCAGTTTTAGAGCTAAAATTAGCATGTTTAAAGTGATTTTCATGCTTTCAGGGGCCCGGGAAGTGAATTAAATACCATTTGGAGGCATTTAATGTTCAAGCAAAAACAGGTGATTTTTGACAAAAGAGATAACACCCCCCCATTACGTCATGCTTCAGAAAGGTGAAAAATGGTCCGTTTTCAAATGTTTTATTTTTGAACGTCAGTTCACATTTGTACGTAGATCATCAGTTTTAGAGCTAAAATTAGCATGTTTAAAGTGATTTTCATACTTCCAGGGGCCCGGGAAGTGAATTAAATATCATTTGGAGGCATTTAATGTTCAAGAAAAAATAGGTGATTTTTGACAAAAGAGATAACACCCCCCCATTACGTCATGCTTCAGAAAGGTGAAAAATGGTCCGTTTTCAAATGTTTTATTTTTGAACGTCAGTTTACATTTGTAGGTAGATCATCAGTTTAAGAGCTAAAATTAGCATGTTTAAAGTGATTTTCATGCTTCCAGGGGCCCGGGAAGTGAATTAAATACCATTTGGAGGAATTTAATGTTGAAGTAAAAACAGGTGATTTTTTACAAAAGAGATAACACCCCCCCCCCATTACGTCATGCTTCAGAAAGGTGAAAAATGGTCCGTTTTCAAATGTTTTATTTTTGAACGTCAGTTCACATTTGTAGGTAGATCATCAGTTTTAGAGCTAAAATTAGCATGTTTAAAGTGATTTTCATGCTTCAAGGGGCCCGGGAAGTGAATTAAATACCATTTGGAGGCATTTCATGTTCAAGCAAAAACAGGTGATTTTTGACAAAAGAGATAACACCCCCCCATTACGTCATGCTTCAGAAAGGTGAAAAATGGTCCGTTTTCAAATGTTTTATTTTTGAAAGTCAGTTCACATTTGTACGTAGATCATCAGTTTTAGAGCTAAAATTAGCATGTTTAAAGTGATTTTCATACTTCCAGGGGCCCGGGAAGTGAATTAAATATAATTTGGAGGCATTTAATGTTCAAGAAAAAACTGGTGATTTTTGACAAAAGAGATAACACCCCCCCATTACGTCATGCTTCAGAAAGGTGAAAAATGGTCCGTTTTCAAATGTTTTATTTTTGAACGTCAGTTCACATTTGTAGGTAGATCATCAGTTTAAGAGCTAAAATTAGCATGTTTAAAGTGATTTTCATGCTTCCAGGGGCCCGGGAAGTGAATTAAATACCATTTGGAGGATTTTAATGTTCAATCAAAAACAGGTGATTTTTGACAAAAGAGATAACACCCCCTCCCCCCATTACGTCATGCTTCAGAAAGGTGAAAAATGGTCCGTTTTCAAATGTTTTATTTTTGAACGTCAGTTCACATTTGTAGGTAGATCATCAGTTTTAGAGCTAAAATTAGCATGTTTAAAGTGATTTTCATGCTTCCAGGGGCCCGGGAAGTGAATTAAATACCATTTGGAGGCTTTTCATGTTCAAGCAAAAACAGGTGATTTTTGACAAAAGAGATAACACCCCCCCATTACGTCATGCTTCAGAAAGGTGAAAAATGGTCCGTTTTCAAATGTTTTATTTTTGAACGTCAGTTCACATTTGTAGGTAGATCATCAGTTTTAGAGCTAAAATTAGCATATTTAAAGTGATTTTCATGCTTCCAGGGGCCCGGGAAGTGAATTAAATACCATTTGGAGGCATTTCATGTTCAAGCAAAAACAGGTGATTTTTGACAAGAGAGATAACACCCCCCCATTACGTCATGCTTCAGAAAGGTGAAAAATGGTCCGTTTTCAAATGTTTTATTTTTGAACGTCAGTTCACATTTGTAGGTAGATCATCAGTTTAAGAGCTAAAATTAGCATGTTTAAAGTGATTTTCATGCTTCCAGGGGCCCTAAACACAAGATTTGTGGAATGGTTAAAAGTGCATGAAAATGGCCAATTTACTCACTCTGAGGTCTCAAAAAGTGTTTCTTCATCCCGGGAAGTGAATTAAATAACATTTGGAGGCATTTAATGTTCAAGCAAAAACAGGTGATTTTTGACAAAAGAGATAACACCCCCTCATTACGTCATGCTTCAGAAAGGTGAAAAATGGTCCGTTTTCAAATGTTTTATTTTTGAACGTCAGTTCACATTTGTAGGTAGATCATCAGTTTTAGAGCTAAAATTAGCATGCTTAAAGTGATTTTCATGCTTCCAGGGGCCCGAGAAGTGAATTAAATACCATTTGGAGGAATTTAATGTTCAAGCAAAAACAGGTGATTTTTGACAAAAGAGATAACACCCCCCATTACGTCATGCTTCAGAAAGGTGAAAAATGGTCCGTTTTCAAATGTTTTATTTTCGAACGCCAGTTCACATTTGTAGGTAGATCATCAGTTTTAGAGCTAAAATTAGCATGTTTAAAGTGATTTTAATGCTTCCAGGGTTCCCGGGAAGTGAATTAAATACCATTTGGAGGCATTTAATGTTCAAGCAAAAACAGGTGATTTTTGACAAAAGAGATAACACCCCCCCATTACGTCATGCTTCAGAAAGGTGAAAAATGGTCCGTTTTCAAATGTTTTATTTTTGAACGTCAGTTCACATTTGTAGGTAGATCATCAGTTTTAGAGCTAAAATTAGCATGTTTAAAGTGATTTTCATGCTTCCAGGGGCCCGGGAAGTGAATTAAATATCATTTGGAGACATTTAATGTTCAAGAAAAAACAGGTGATTTTTGACAAAAGAGATAACACCCCCCCATTACGTCATGCTTCAGAAAGGTGAAAAATGGTCCGTTTTCAAATGTTTTTTTTTTGAACGTCAGTTCACATTTGTAGGTAGATCATCAGTTTTAGAGCTAAAATTAGCATGTTTAAAGTGATTTTCATGCTTCCAGGGGCCCGGGAAGTGAATTAAATACCATTTGGAGACATTTAATGTTCAAGCAAAAACAGGTGATTTTTGACAAAAGAGATAACACCCCCCCATTACGTCATGCTTCAGAAAGGTGAAAAATGGTCCGTTTTCAAATGTTTTATTTTTGAACGTCAGTTCACATTTGTAGGTAGATCATCAGTTTAAGAGCTAAAATTAGCATGTTTAAAGTGATTTTCATGCTTCCAGGGGCCCTAAACACAAGATTTGTGGAATGGTTAAAAGTGCATGAAAATGGCCAATTTACTCACTCTGAGGTCTCAAAAAGTGTTTCTACATCCCGGGAAGTGAATTAAATACCATTTGGAGGCATTTAATGTTCAAGCAAAAACAGGTGATTTTTGACAAAAGAGATAACACCCCCCCATTACGTCATGCTTCAGAAGGTGAAAAATGGTCAGTTTTCAAATGTTTTATTTTTGAACGTCAGTTCACATTTGCAGGTAGATCATCCGTTTTAGAGCTAAAATTAGCATGCTTAAAGTGATTTTCATGCTTCCAGGGGCCCGAGAAGTGAATTAAATACCATTTGGAGGCATTTAATGTTCAAGCAAAAACAGGTGATTTTTGACAAAAGAGATAACACCCCCTCATTACGTCATGCTTCAGAAAGGTGAAAAATGGTCCGTTTTCAAATGTTTTATTTTCGAACGTCAGTTCACATTTGTAGGTAGATCATCAGTTTAAGAGCTAAAATTAGCATGTTTAAAGTGATTTTCATGCTTCCAGGGGCCCGGGAAGTGAATTAAATACCATTTGGAGGCATTTAATGTTCAAGCAAAAACAGGTGATTTTTGACAAAAGAGATAACACCCCCCCATTACGTCATGCTTCAGAAAGGTGAAAAATGGTCCGTTTTCAAATGTTTTATTTTCGAACGTCAGTTCACATTTGTAGGTAGATCATCAGTTTAAGAGCTAAAATTAGCATGTTTAAAGTGATTTTCATGCTTCCAGGGGCCCGGGAAGTGAATTAAATACCATTTGGAGGAATTTTATGTTGAAGTAAAAACAGGTGATTTTTGACAAAAGAGATAACACCCCCCCATTACGTCATGCTTCAGAAAGGTGAAAAATGGTCCGTTTTCAAATGTTTTATTTTTGAACGTCAGTTCACATTTGTAGGTAGATCATCAGTTTAAAAGCTAAAATTAGCATGTTTAAAGTGATTTTCATGCTACCAGTGGCCCGGGAAGTTAATTAAGTACCATTTGGAGGCATTTAATGTTCAAGCAAAAACAGGTGATTTTTGACAAAAGAGATAACACCCCCCATTACGTCATGCTTCAGAAAGGTGAAAAATGGTCCGTTTTCAAATGTTTTATTTTCGAACGTCAGTTCACATTTGTAGGTAGATCATCAGTTTAAGAGTTAAAAATAGCATGTTTAAAGTGATTTTCATGCTTCCAGGGGCCCGGGAACTGAATTAAATACCATTTGGAGGAATTTAATGTTCAAGTAAAAACAGGTGATTTTTGACAAAAGAGATAACACCCTCCCATTACGTCATGCTTCAGAAAGGTGAAAAATGGTCCGTTTTCAAATGTTTTATTTTTGAACGTCAGTTCACATTTGTAGGTAGATCATCAGTTTTAGAGCTAAAATTAGCATGTTTAAAGTGATTTTCATGCTTCCAGGGGCCTGGAAAGTGAATTAAATACCATTTGGAGGCATTTCATGTTCAAGCAAAAACAGGTGATTTTTGACAAAAGAGATAACACCCCCCCATTACGTCATGCTTCAGAAAGGTGAAAAATGGTCCGTTTTCAAATGTTTTATTTTTGAACGTCAGTTCACATTTGTAGGTAGATCATCAGTTTTAGAGCTAAAATTAGCATGTTTAAAGTGATTTTCATGCTTCCAGGGGCCCGGGAAGTGAATTAAATACCATTTGGAGGCATTTAATGTTCAGGCAAAAACAGGTGATTTTTGACAAAAGAGATAACACCCCCCCCATTACGTCATGCTTCAGAAAGGTGAAAAATGGTCCGTTTTGAAATGTTTTATTTTCGAACGTCAGTTCACATTTGTAGGTAGATCATCAGTTTAAGAGCTAAAATTAGCATGTTTAAAGTGATTTTCATGCTTCCAGGGGCCCGGAAAGTGAATTAAATACCATTTGGAGGCATTTAATGTTTAAGCAAAAACAGGTGATTTTTGACAAAAGAGATAACACCCCCCCATTACGTCATGCTTCAGAAAGGTGAAAAATGGTCCGTTTTCAAATGTTTTATTTTTGAACGTCAGTTCACATTTGTACGTAGATCATCAGTTTTAGAGCTAAAATTAGCATGTTTAAAGTGATTTTCATACTTCCAGGGGCCCGGGAAGTGAATTAAATATCATTTGGAGGCATTTAATGTTCAAGAAAAATAGGTGATTTTTGACAAAAGAGATAACACCCCCCCATTACGTCATGCTTCAGAAAGGTGAAAAATGGTCCGTTTTCAAATGTTTTATTTTTGAACGTCAGTTCACATTTGTAGGTAGATCATCAGTTTAAGAGCTAAAATTAGCATGTTTAAAGTGATTTTCATGCTTCCAGGGGCCCGGGAAGTGAATTAAATACCATTTGGAGGAATTTAATGTTGAAGTAAAAACAGGTGATTTTTTACAAAAGAGATAACACCCCCCCCCCATTACGTCATGCTTCAGAAAGGTGAAAAATGGTCCGTTTTCAAATGTTTTATTTTTGAACGTCATTTCACATTTGTAGGTAGATCATCAGTTTCAGAGCTAAAATTAGCATGTTTAAAGTGATTTTCATGCTTCAAGGGGCCCGGGAAGTGAATTAAATACCATTTGGAGGCATTTCATGTTCAAGCAAAAACAGGTGATTTTTGACAAAAGAGATAACACCCCCCCATTACGTCATGCTTCAGAAAGGTGAAAAATGGTCCGTTTTCAAATGTTTTATTTTTGAACGTCAGTTCACATTTGTAGGTAGATCATCAGTTTTAGAGCTAAAATTAGCATGTTTAAAGTGATTTTCATGCTTCCAGGGGCCTGGGAAGTGAATTAAATACCATTTGGAGGCATTTAATGTTCAAGCAAAAACAGGTGATTTTTGACAAAAGAGATAACACCCCCCCATTACGTCATGCTTCAGAAAGGTGAAAAATGGTCCGTTTTCAAATGTTTTATTTTTGAACGTCAGTTCACATTTGTACGTAGATCATCAGTTTTAGAGCTAAAATTAGCATGTTTAAAGTGATTTTCATACTTCCAGGGGCCCGGGAAGTGAATTAAATATAATTTGGAGGCATTTAATGTTCAAGAAAAAACAGGTGATTTTTGACAAAAGAGATAACACCCCCCCATTACGTCATGCTTCAGAAAGGTGAAAAATGGTCCGTTTTCAAATGTTTTATTTTTGAACGTCAGTTCACATTTGTAGGTAGATCATCAGTTTAAGAGCTAAAATTAGCATGTTTAAAGTGATTTTCATGCTTCCAGGGGCCCGGGAAGTGAATTAAATACCATTTGGAGGAATTTAATGTTCAAGCAAAAACAGGTGATTTTTGACAAAAGAGATAACACCCCCTCCCCCCATTACATCATGCTTCAGAAAGGTGAAAAATGGTCCGTTTTCAAATGTTTTATTTTTGAACGTCAGTTCACATTTGTAGGTAGATCATCAGTTTTAGAGCTAAAATTAGCATGTTTAAAGTGATTTTCATGCTTCCAGGGGCCCTAAACACAAGATTTGTGGAATGGTTAAAAGTGCATGAAAATGGCCAATTTACTCACTCTGAGGTCTCAAAAAGTGTTTCTTCATCCCGGGAAGTGAATTAAATACCATTTGGAGGCTTTTCATGTTCAAGCAAAAACAGGTGATTTTTGACAAAAGAGATAACACCCCCCCATTACGTCATGCTTCAGAAAGGTGAAAAATGGTCCGTTTTCAAATGTTTTATTTTTGAACGTCAGTTCACATTTGTAGGTAGATCATCAGTTTAAGAGCTAAAATTAGCATGTTTAAAGTGATTTTCATGCTTCCAGGGGCCCTAAACACAAGATTTGTGGAATGGTTAAAAGTGCATGAAAATGGCCAATTTACTCACTCTGAGGTCTCAAAAAGTGTTTCTTCATCCCGGGAAGTGAATTAAATAACATTTGGAGGCATTTAATGTTCAAGCAAAAACAGGTGATTTTTGACAAAAGAGATAACACCCCCTCATTACGTCATGCTTCAGAAAGGTGAAAAATGGTCCGTTTTCAAATGTTTTATTTTTGAACGTCAGTTCACATTTGTAGGTAGATCATCAGTTTTAGAGCTAAAATTAGCATGCTTAAAGTGATTTTCATGCTTCCAGGGGCCCGAGAAGTGAATTAAATACCATTTGGAGGAATTTAATGTTCAAGCAAAAACAGGTGATTTTTGACAAAAGAGATAACACCCCCCATTACGTCATGCTTCAGAAAGGTGAAAAATGGTCCGTTTTCAAATGTTTTATTTTCGAACGTCAGTTCACATTTGTAGGTAGATCATCAGTTTAAGAGTTAAAAATAGCATGTTTAAAGTGATTTTCATGCTTCCAGGGGCCCGGGAACTGAATTAAATACCATTTGGAGGAATTTAATGTTCAAGTAAAAACAGGTGATTTTTGACAAAAGAGGTAACACCCTCCCATTACGTCATGCTTCAGAAAGGTGAAAAATGGTCCGTTTTCAAATGTTTTATTTTTGAACGTCAGTTCACATTTGTAGGTAGATCATCAGTTTTAGAGCTAAAATTAGCATGTTTAAAGTGATTTTCATGCTTCCAGGGGCCTGGAAAGTGAATTAAATACCATTTGGAGGCATTTCATGTTCAAGCAAAAACAGGTGATTTTTGACAAAAGAGATAACACCCCCCCATTACGTCATGCTTCAGAAAGGTGAAAAATGGTCCGTTTTCAAATGTTTTATTTTTGAACGTCAGTTCACATTTGTAGGTAGATCATCAGTTTTAGAGCTAAAATTAGCATGTTTAAAGTGATTTTAATGCTTCCAGGGTTCCCGGGAAGTGAATTAAATACCATTTGGAGGCATTTAATGTTTAAGCAAAAACAGGTGATTTTTGACAAAAGAGATAACACCCCCCCATTACGTCATGCTTCAGAAAGGTGAAAAATAGTCCGTTTTCAAATGTTTTATTTTCGAACGTCAGTTCACATTTGTAGGTAGATCATCAGTTTAAGAGCTAAAATTAGCATGTTTAAAGTGATTTTCATGCTTCCAGGGGCCCGGGAAGTGAATTAAATACCATTTGGAGGAATTTAATGTTGAAGTAAAAACCAGGTGATTTTTGACAAAAGAGATAACACCCCCCCCATTACGTCATGCTTCAGAAAGGTGAAAAATGGTCCGTTTTCAAATGTTTTATTTTTGAACGTCAGTTCACATTTGTAGGTAGATCATCAGTTTTAGAGCTAAAATTAGCATGTTTAAAGTGATTTTCATGCTTCAAGGGGCCCGGGAAGTGAATTAAATACCATTTGGAGGCATTTCATGTTCAAGCAAAAACAGGTGATTTTTGACAAAAGAGATAACACCCCCCCATTACGTCATGCTTCAGAAAGGTGAAAAATGGTCCATTTTCAAATGTTTTATTTTTGAACATCAGTTCACATTTGTAGGTAGATCATCAGTTTTAGAGCTAAAATTAGCATGTTTAAAGTGATTTTCATGCTTCCTGGAGCCTGGGAAGTGAATTAAATACCATTTGGAGGCATTTAATGTTCAAGCAAAAACAGGTGATTTTTGACAAAAGAGATAACACCCCCCCATTACGTCATGCTTCAGAAAGGTGAAAAATGGTCTGTTTTCAAATGTTTTATTTTTGAACGTCAGTTCACATTTGTAGGTAGATCATCAGTTTTAGAGCTAAAATTAGCATGTTTAAAGTGATTTTCATACTTCCAGGGGCCCGGGAAGTGAATTAAATACCATTTGGAGGCTTTTCATGTTCAAGCAAAAATAGGTGATTTTTGACAAAAGAGATAACACCCCCCCATTACGTCATGCTTCAGAAAGGTGAAAAATGGTCCGTTTTCAAATGTTTTATTTTTGAACGTCAGTTCACATTTGTAGGTAGATCATCAGTTTTAGAGCTAAAATTAGCTTGTTTAAAGGGATTTTCATGCTTCCAGGGGCCCTAAACACAAGATTTGTGGAATGGTTAAAAGTGCATGAAAATGGCCAATTTATTCACTCTGAGGTCTCAAAAAGTGTTTCTTCACCCCGGGAAGTGAATTAAATACCATTTGGAGGCATTTAATGTTCAAGCAAAAACAGGTGATTTTTGACAAAAGAGATAACACCCCCCCCATTACGTCATGCTTCAGAAAGGTGAA
This sequence comes from Lissotriton helveticus, assembly GCF_964261635.1. Classification (NCBI taxonomy): domain Eukaryota; kingdom Metazoa; phylum Chordata; class Amphibia; order Caudata; family Salamandridae; genus Lissotriton; species Lissotriton helveticus. The sequence goes on from NW_027611786.1 coordinate 70,659, forward strand.
AAATGGTCAGTTTTCAAATGTTTCATTTTTGAACGTCAGTTCACATTTGTAGGTAGATCATCAGTTTTAGAGCTAAAATTAGCATGTTTAAAGTGATTTTCATGCTTTCAGGGGCCCGGGAAGTGAATTAAATACCATTTGGAGGCATTTAATGTTTAAGCAAAAACAGGTGATTTTTGACAAAAGAGATAACACCCCCCCCATTACGTCATGCTTCAGAAAGGTGAAAAATGGTCCGTTTTCAAATGTTTTAATTTTGAACGTCAGTTCACATTTGTAGGTAGATCATCAGTTTTAGAGCTAAAATTAGCATGTTTAAAGTGATTTTCATACTTCCAGGGGCCCGGGAAGTGAATTAAATATCATTTGGAGGCATTTATTGTTCAAGAAAAAACAGGTGATTTTTGACAAAAGAGATAACACCCCCCCCCATTACGTCATGCTTCAGAAAGGTGAAAAATGGTCCGTTTTCAAAAGTTTTATTTTTGAACGTCAGTTCACATTTGTAGGTAGATCATCAGTTTAAGAGCTAAAATTAGCATGTTTAAAGATATTTTCATGCTTCCAGGGGCCCGGGAAGTGAATTAAATACCATTTGGAGGAATTTAATGTTCAAGCAAAAACAGGTGATTTTTGACAAAAGAGATAACACCCCCCCATTACGTCATGCTTCAGAAAGGTGAAAAATGGTCCGTTTTCAAATGCTTTATTTTTGAACGTCAGTTCACATTTGTAGGTAGATCATCAGTTTTAGAGCTAAAATTAGCATATTTAAAGTGATTTTCATGCTTTCAGGGGCCCGGGAAGTGAATTAAATACCATTTGGAGGCATTTCATGTTCAAGCAAAAACAGGTGATTTTTGACAAAAGAGATAACACCCCCCCATTACGTCATGCTTCAGAAAGGTGAAAAATGGTCCGTTTTCAAATGTTTTATTTTTGAACGTCAGTTCACATTTGTAGGTAGATCATCAGTTTAAGAGCTAAAATTAGCATGTTTAAAGTGATTTTCATGCTTCCAGGGGCTCTAAACACAAGATTTGTGGAATGGTTAAAAGTGCATGAAAATGGCCAATTTACTCACTCTGAGGTCTCAAAAAGTGTTTCTTCACCCCGGGAAGTGAATTTATTACCATTTGGAGGCATTTAATGTTCAAGCAAAAACAGGTGATTTTTGACAAAAGAGATAACACCCCCCCATTACGTCATGCTTCAGAAAGGTGAAAAATTGGTCCGTTTTCAAATGTTTGATTTTTGAACGTCAGTTCACATTTGTAGGTAGATCATCAGTTTTAGAGCTAAAATTAGCATGTTTAAAGTGATTTTCATGCTTCCAGGGGCACGGGAAGTGAATTAAATACCATTTGGAGACATTTAATGTTCAAGCAAAAACAGGTGATTTTTGACAAAAGAGATAACACCCCCCCATTACGTCATGCTTCAGAAAGGTGAAAAATGGTCCGTTTTCAAATGTTCTATTTTTGAACGTCAGTTCACATTTGTAGGTAGGTCATCAGTTTAAGAGCTAAAATTAGCATGTTTAAAGTGATTTTCATGCTTCCAGGGGCCCTAAACACAAGATTTGTGGAATGGTTAAAATTGCATGAAAATGGCCAATTTACTCACTCTGAGGTCTCAAAAAGTATTTCTACATCCCGGGAAGTGAATTAAATACCATTTGGAGGCATTTAATGTTCAAGCAAAAACAGGTGATTTTTGACAAAAGAGATCACACCCCCCCATTACGTCATGCTTCAGAAGGTGCAAAATGGTCCGTTTTCAAATGTTTTATTTTTGAACGTCAGTTCACATTTGTAGGTAGATCATCAGTTTAAGAGCTAAAATTAGCATGTTTAGAGTGATTTTCATGCTTCCAGGGGCCCTAAACACAAGATTTGTGGAATGGTTAAAAGTGCATGAAAATGGCCAATTTACTCACTCTGAGGTCTCAAAAAGTATTTCTACATCCCGGGAAGTGAATTAAATACCATTTGGAGGCATTTAATGTTCAAGCAAAAACAGGTGATTTTTGACAAAAGAGATAACACCCCCCCATTACGTCATGCTTCAGAAGGTGAAAAATGGTCCGTTTTCAAATGTTTTATTTTTGAACGTCAGTTCACATTTGTAGGTAGATCATCAGTTTAAGAGCTAAAATTAGCATGTTTAAAGTGATTTTCATGCTTCCAGGGGCCCGGGAAGTGAATTAAATACCATTTGGAGGCATTTAATGTTCAAGCAAAAACAGGTGATTTTTGACAAAAGAGATAACACCCCCCCATTACGTCATGCTTCAGAAAGGTGAAAAATGGTCCATTTTCAAATGTTTTATTTTCGAACGTCAGTTCACATTTGTAGGTAGATCATCAGTTTAAGAGCTAAAATTAGCATGTTTAAAGTGATTTTCATGCTTCCAGGGGCCCAGGAAGTGAATTAAATACCATTTGGAGGAATTTAATGTTGAAGTAAAAACAGGTGATTTTTGACAAAAGAGATAACACCCCCCCATTACGTCATGCTTCAGAAAGGTGAAAAATGGTCAGTTTTCAAATGTTTTATTTTTGAACGTCAGTTCACATTTGTAGGTAGATCATCAGTTTAAGAGCTAAAATTAGCATGTTTAAAGTGATTTTCATGCTTCCAGGGGCCCTAAACACAAGATCTGTGGAATGGTTAAAAGTGCATGAAAATGGCCAATTTACTCACTCTGAGGTCTCAAAAAGTGTTTCTTCACCCCGGAAAGTGAATTAAATACCATTTGGAGGCATTTAATGTTCAAGCAAAAACAGGTGATTTTTGACAAAAGAGATAACACCCCCCCATTACGTCATGCTTCAGAAAGTTGAAAAATGGTCCGTTTTCAAATGTTTTATTTTTGAACGTCAGTTCACATTTGTAGGTAGATCATCAGTTTTAGAGCTAAAATTAGCATGTTTAAAGTGATTTTCATGCTTCCAGGGGCCCGGGAAGTGAATTAAATATCATTTGGAGGCATTTAATGTTCAAGAAAAAACAGGTGATTTTTGACAAAAGAGATAACACCCCCCCATTACGTCATGCTTCAGAAAGGTGAAAAATGGTCCGTTTTCAAATGTTTTATTTTTGAACGTCAGTTCACATTTGTAGGTAGATCATCAGTTTAAGAGCTAAAATTAGCATGTTTAAAGTGATTTTCATGCTTCCAGGGGCCCGGGAAGTGAATTAAATACCATTTGGAGGAATTTAATGTTCAAGCAAAAACAGGTGATTTTTGACAAAAGAGATAACACCCCCTCCCCCCATTACGTCATGCTTCAGAAAGGTGAAAAATGGTCCGTTTTCAAATGTTTTATTTTTGAACGTCAGTTCACATTTGTAGGTAGATCATCAGTTTTAGAGCTAAAATTAGCATGTTTAAAGTGATTTTCATGCTTCCAGGGGCCCTAAACACAAGATTTGTGGAATGGTTAAAAGTGCATGAAAATGGCCAATTTACTCACTCTGAGGTCTCAAAAAGTGTTTCTTCATCCCGGGAAGTGAATTAAATACCATTTGGAGGCTTTTCATGTTCAAGCAAAAACAGGTGATTTTTGACAAAAGAGATAACACCCCCCCATTACGTCATGCTTCAGAAAGGTGAAAAATGGTCCGTTTTCAAATGTTTTATTTTTGAACGTCAGTTCACATTTGTAGGTAGATCATCAGTTTAAGAGCTAAAATTAGCATGTTTAAAGTGATTTTCATGCTTCCAGGGGCCCTAAACACAAGATTTGTGGAATGGTTAAAAGTGCATGAAAATGGCCAATTTACTCACTCTGAGGTCTCAAAAAGTGTTTCTTCATCCCGGGAAGTGAATTAAATAACATTTGGAGGCATTTAATGTTCAAGCAAAAACAGGTGATTTTTGACAAAAGAGATAACACCCCCTCATTACGTCATGCTTCAGAAAGGTGAAAAATGGTCCGTTTTCAAATGTTTTATTTTTGAACGTCAGTTCACATTTGTAGGTAGATCATCAGTTTTAGAGCTAAAATTAGCATGCTTAAAGTGATTTTCATGCTTCCAGGGGCCCGAGAAGTGAATTAAATACCATTTGGAGGAATTTAATGTTCAAGCAAAAACAGGTGATTTTTGACAAAAGAGATAACACCCCCCATTACGTCATGCTTCAGAAAGGTGAAAAATGGTCCGTTTTCAAATGTTTTATTTTCGAACGTCAGTTCACATTTGTAGGTAGATCATCAGTTTAAGAGTTAAAAATAGCATGTTTAAAGTGATTTTCATGCTTCCAGGGGCCCGGGAACTGAATTAAATACCATTTGGAGGAATTTAATGTTCAAGTAAAAACAGGTGATTTTTGACAAAAGAGGTAACACCCTCCCATTACGTCATGCTTCAGAAAGGTGAAAAATGGTCCGTTTTCAAATGTTTTATTTTTGAACGTCAGTTCACATTTGTAGGTAGATCATCAGTTTTAGAGCTAAAATTAGCATGTTTAAAGTGATTTTCATGCTTCCAGGGGCCTGGAAAGTGAATTAAATACCATTTGGAGGCATTTCATGTTCAAGCAAAAACAGGTGATTTTTGACAAAAGAGATAACACCCCCCCATTACGTCATGCTTCAGAAAGGTGAAAAATGGTCCGTTTTCAAATGTTTTATTTTTGAACGTCAGTTCACATTTGTAGGTAGATCATCAGTTTTAGAGCTAAAATTAGCATGTTTAAAGTGATTTTAATGCTTCCAGGGTTCCCGGGAAGTGAATTAAATACCATTTGGAGGCATTTAATGTTCAAGCAAAAACAGGTGATTTTTGACAAAAGAGATAACACCCCCCCCCATTACGTCATGCTTCAGAAAGGTGAAAAATGGTCCGTTTTCAAATGTTTTATTTTCGAACGTCAGTTCACATTTGTAGGTAGATCATCAGTTTAAGAGCTAAAATTAGCATGTTTAAAGTGATTTTCATGCTTCCAGGGGCCCGGAAAGTGAATTAAATACCATTTGGAGGCATTTAATGTTTAAGCAAAAACAGGTGATTTTTGACAAAAGAGATAACACCCCCCCATTACGTCATGCTTCAGAAAGGTGAAAAATAGTCCGTTTTCAAATGTTTTATTTTCGAACGTCAGTTCACATTTGTAGGTAGATCATCAGTTTAAGAGCTAAAATTAGCATGTTTAAAGTGATTTTCATGCTTCCAGGGGCCCGGGAAGTGAATTAAATACCATTTGGAGGAATTTAATGTTGAAGTAAAAACCAGGTGATTTTTGACAAAAGAGATAACACCCCCCCCATTACGTCATGCTTCAGAAAGGTGAAAAATGGTCCGTTTTCAAATGTTTTATTTTTGAACGTCAGTTCACATTTGTAGGTAGATCATCAGTTTTAGAGCTAAAATTAGCATGTTTAAAGTGATTTTCATGCTTCAAGGGGCCCGGGAAGTGAATTAAATACCATTTGGAGGCATTTCATGTTCAAGCAAAAACAGGTGATTTTTGACAAAAGAGATAACACCCCCCCATTACGTCATGCTTCAGAAAGGTGAAAAATGGTCCATTTTCAAATGTTTTATTTTTGAACATCAGTTCACATTTGTAGGTAGATCATCAGTTTTAGAGCTAAAATTAGCATGTTTAAAGTGATTTTCATGCTTCCTGGAGCCTGGGAAGTGAATTAAATACCATTTGGAGGCATTTAATGTTCAAGCAAAAACAGGTGATTTTTGACAAAAGAGATAACACCCCCCCATTACGTCATGCTTCAGAAAGGTGAAAAATGGTCTGTTTTCAAATGTTTTATTTTTGAACGTCAGTTCACATTTGTAGGTAGATCATCAGTTTAAGAGCTAAAATTAGCATGTTTAAAGTGATTTTCATGCTTCCAGGGGCTCTAAACACAAGATTTGTGGAATGGTTAAAAGTGCATGAAAATGGCCAATTTACTCACTCTGAGGTCTCAAAAAGTGTTTCTTCACCCCGGGAAGTGAATTTATTACCATTTGGAGGCATTTAATGTTCAAGCAAAAACAGGTGATTTTTGACAAAAGAGATAACACCCCCCCATTACGTCATGCTTCAGAAAGGTGAAAAATGGTCCGTTTTCAAATGTTTGATTTTTGAACGTCAGTTCACATTTGTAGGTAGATCATCAGTTTTAGAGCTAAAATTAGCATGTTTAAAGTGATTTTCATGCTTCCAGGGGCCCGGGAAGTGAATTAAATATCATTTGGAGGCATTTAATGTTCAAGAAAAAACAGGTGATTTTTGACAAAAGAGATAACACCCCCCCATTACGTCATGCTTCAGAAAGGTGAAAAATGGTCCGTTTTCAAATGTTTTATTTTTGAACGTCAGTTCACATTTGTAGGTAGATCATCAGTTTAAGAGCTAAAATTAGCATGTTTAAAGTGATTTTCATGCTTCCAGGGGCCCGGGAAGTGAATTAAATACCATTTGGAGGAATTTAATGTTCAAGCAAAAACAGGTGATTTTTGACAAAAGAGATAACACCCCCTCCCCCCATTACGTCATGCTTCAGAAAGGTGAAAAATGGTCCGTTTTCAAATGTTTTATTTTTGAACGTCAGTTCACATTTGTAGGTAGATCATCAGTTTTAGAGCTAAAATTAGCATGTTTAAAGTGATTTTCATGCTTCCAGGGGCCCTAAACACAAGATTTGTGGAATGGTTAAAAGTGCATGAAAATGGCCAATTTACTCACTCTGAGGTCTCAAAAAGTGTTTCTTCATCCCGGGAAGTGAATTAAATACCATTTGGAGGCTTTTCATGTTCAAGCAAAAACAGGTGATTTTTGACAAAAGAGATAACACCCCCCCATTACGTCATGCTTCAGAAAGGTGAAAAATGGTCCGTTTTCAAATGTTTTATTTTTGAACGTCAGTTCACATTTGTAGGTAGATCATCAGTTTAAGAGCTAAAATTAGCATGTTTAAAGTGATTTTCATGCTTCCAGGGGCCCTAAACACAAGATTTGTGGAATGGTTAAAAGTGCATGAAAATGGCCAATTTACTCACTCTGAGGTCTCAAAAAGTGTTTCTTCATCCCGGGAAGTGAATTAAATAACATTTGGAGGCATTTAATGTTCAAGCAAAAACAGGTGATTTTTGACAAAAGAGATAACACCCCCTCATTACGTCATGCTTCAGAAAGGTGAAAAATGGTCCGTTTTCAAATGTTTTATTTTTGAACGTCAGTTCACATTTGTAGGTAGATCATCAGTTTTAGAGCTAAAATTAGCATGCTTAAAGTGATTTTCATGCTTCCAGGGGCCCGAGAAGTGAATTAAATACCATTTGGAGGAATTTAATGTTCAAGCAAAAACAGGTGATTTTTGACAAAAGAGATAACACCCCCCATTACGTCATGCTTCAGAAAGGTGAAAAATGGTCCGTTTTCAAATGTTTTATTTTCGAACGTCAGTTCACATTTGTAGGTAGATCATCAGTTTAAGAGTTAAAAATAGCATGTTTAAAGTGATTTTCATGCTTCCAGGGGCCCGGGAACTGAATTAAATACCATTTGGAGGAATTTAATGTTCAAGTAAAAACAGGTGATTTTTGACAAAAGAGGTAACACCCTCCCATTACGTCATGCTTCAGAAAGGTGAAAAATGGTCCGTTTTCAAATGTTTTATTTTTGAACGTCAGTTCACATTTGTAGGTAGATCATCAGTTTTAGAGCTAAAATTAGCATGTTTAAAGTGATTTTCATGCTTCCAGGGGCCTGGAAAGTGAATTAAATACCATTTGGAGGCATTTCATGTTCAAGCAAAAACAGGTGATTTTTGACAAAAGAGATAACACCCCCCCATTACGTCATGCTTCAGAAAGGTGAAAAATGGTCCGTTTTCAAATGTTTTATTTTTGAACGTCAGTTCACATTTGTAGGTAGATCATCAGTTTTAGAGCTAAAATTAGCATGTTTAAAGTGATTTTAATGCTTCCAGGGTTCCCGGGAAGTGAATTAAATACCATTTGGAGGCATTTAATGTTCAAGCAAAAACAGGTGATTTTTGACAAAAGAGATAACACCCCCCCCCATTACGTCATGCTTCAGAAAGGTGAAAAATGGTCCGTTTTCAAATGTTTTATTTTCGAACGTCAGTTCACATTTGTAGGTAGATCATCAGTTTAAGAGCTAAAATTAGCATGTTTAAAGTGATTTTCATGCTTCCAGGGGCCCGGAAAGTGAATTAAATACCATTTGGAGGCATTTAATGTTTAAGCAAAAACAGGTGATTTTTGACAAAAGAGATAACACCCCCCCATTACGTCATGCTTCAGAAAGGTGAAAAATAGTCCGTTTTCAAATGTTTTATTTTCGAACGTCAGTTCACATTTGTAGGTAGATCATCAGTTTAAGAGCTAAAATTAGCATGTTTAAAGTGATTTTCATGCTTCCAGGGGCCCGGGAAGTGAATTAAATACCATTTGGAGGAATTTAATGTTGAAGTAAAAACCAGGTGATTTTTGACAAAAGAGATAACACCCCCCCCATTACGTCATGCTTCAGAAAGGTGAAAAATGGTCCGTTTTCAAATGTTTTATTTTTGAACGTCAGTTCACATTTGTAGGTAGATCATCAGTTTTAGAGCTAAAATTAGCATGTTTAAAGTGATTTTCATGCTTCAAGGGGCCCGGGAAGTGAATTAAATACCATTTGGAGGCATTTCATGTTCAAGCAAAAACAGGTGATTTTTGACAAAAGAGATAACACCCCCCCATTACGTCATGCTTCAGAAAGGTGAAAAATGGTCCATTTTCAAATGTTTTATTTTTGAACATCAGTTCACATTTGTAGGTAGATCATCAGTTTTAGAGCTAAAATTAGCATGTTTAAAGTGATTTTCATGCTTCCTGGAGCCTGGGAAGTGAATTAAATACCATTTGGAGGCATTTAATGTTCAAGCAAAAACAGGTGATTTTTGACAAAAGAGATAACACCCCCCCATTACGTCATGCTTCAGAAAGGTGAAAAATGGTCTGTTTTCAAATGTTTTATTTTTGAACGTCAGTTCACATTTGTAGGTAGATCATCAGTTTAAGAGCTAAAATTAGCATGTTTAAAGTGATTTTCATGCTTCCAGGGGCTCTAAACACAAGATTTGTGGAATGGTTAAAAGTGCATGAAAATGGCCAATTTACTCACTCTGAGGTCTCAAAAAGTGTTTCTTCACCCCGGGAAGTGAATTTATTACCATTTGGAGGCATTTAATGTTCAAGCAAAAACAGGTGATTTTTGACAAAAGAGATAACACCCCCCCATTACGTCATGCTTCAGAAAGGTGAAAAATGGTCCGTTTTCAAATGTTTGATTTTTGAACGTCAGTTCACATTTGTAGGTAGATCATCAGTTTTAGAGCTAAAATTAGCATGTTTAAAGTGATTTTCATGCTTCCAGGGGCCCGGGAAGTGAATTAAATATCATTTGGAGGCATTTAATGTTCAAGAAAAAACAGGTGATTTTTGACAAAAGAGATAACACCCCCCCATTACGTCATGCTTCAGAAAGGTGAAAAATGGTCCGTTTTCAAATGTTTTATTTTTGAACGTCAGTTCACATTTGTAGGTAGATCATCAGTTTAAGAGCTAAAATTAGCATGTTTAAAGTGATTTTCATGCTTCCAGGGGCCCGGGAAGTGAATTAAATACCATTTGGAGGAATTTAATGTTCAAGCAAAAACAGGTGATTTTTGACAAAAGAGATAACACCCCCTCCCCCCATTACGTCATGCTTCAGAAAGGTGAAAAATGGTCCGTTTTCAAATGTTTTATTTTTGAACGTCAGTTCACATTTGTAGGTAGATCATCAGTTTTAGAGCTAAAATTAGCATGTTTAAAGTGATTTTCATGCTTCCAGGGGCCCTAAACACAAGATTTGTGGAATGGTTAAAAGTGCATGAAAATGGCCAATTTACTCACTCTGAGGTCTCAAAAAGTGTTTCTTCATCCCGGGAAGTGAATTAAATACCATTTGGAGGCTTTTCATGTTCAAGCAAAAACAGGTGATTTTTGACAAAAGAGATAACACCCCCCCATTACGTCATGCTTCAGAAAGGTGAAAAATGGTCCGTTTTCAAATGTTTTATTTTTGAACGTCAGTTCACATTTGTAGGTAGATCATCAGTTTAAGAGCTAAAATTAGCATGTTTAAAGTGATTTTCATGCTTCCAGGGGCCCTAAACACAAGATTTGTGGAATGGTTAAAAGTGCATGAAAATGGCCAATTTACTCACTCTGAGGTCTCAAAAAGTGTTTCTTCATCCCGGGAAGTGAATTAAATAACATTTGGAGGCATTTAATGTTCAAGCAAAAACAGGTGATTTTTGACAAAAGAGATAACACCCCCTCATTACGTCATGCTTCAGAAAGGTGAAAAATGGTCCGTTTTCAAATGTTTTATTTTTGAACGTCAGTTCACATTTGTAGGTAGATCATCAGTTTTAGAGCTAAAATTAGCATGCTTAAAGTGATTTTCATGCTTCCAGGGGCCCGAGAAGTGAATTAAATACCATTTGGAGGAATTTAATGTTCAAGCAAAAACAGGTGATTTTTGACAAAAGAGATAACACCCCCCATTACGTCATGCTTCAGAAAGGTGAAAAATGGTCCGTTTTCAAATGTTTTATTTTCGAACGTCAGTTCACATTTGTAGGTAGATCATCAGTTTAAGAGTTAAAAATAGCATGTTTAAAGTGATTTTCATGCTTCCAGGGGCCCGGGAACTGAATTAAATACCATTTGGAGGAATTTAATGTTCAAGTAAAAACAGGTGATTTTTGACAAAAGAGGTAACACCCTCCCATTACGTCATGCTTCAGAAAGGTGAAAAATGGTCCGTTTTCAAATGTTTTATTTTTGAACGTCAGTTCACATTTGTAGGTAGATCATCAGTTTTAGAGCTAAAATTAGCATGTTTAAAGTGATTTTCATGCTTCCAGGGGCCCGGGAAGTGAATTAAATACCATTTGGAGGCATTTCATGTTCAAGCAAAAACAGGTGATTTTTGACAAAAGAGATAACACCCCCCATTACGTCATGCTTCAGAAAGGTAAAAAACTGGTCCGTTTTCAAATGTTTCATTTTTGAACGTCAGTTCACATTTGTAGGTAGATCATCAGTTTTAGAGCTAAAATTTGCATGTTTAAAGTGATTTTCATGCTTCCAGGGGCCCGGGAAGTGAATTAAATACCATTTGGAGGAATTTAATGTTGAAGTAAAAACCAGGTGATTTTTGACAAAAGAGATAACACCCCCCCCATTACGTCATGCTTCAGAAAGGTGAAAAATGGTCCGTTTTCAAATGTTTTATTTTTGAACGTCAGTTCACATTTGTAGGTAGATCATCAGTTTTAGAGCTAAAATTAGCATGTTTAAAGTGATTTTCATGCTTCAAGGGGCCCGGGAAGTGAATTAAATACCATTTGGAGGCATTTCATGTTCAAGCAAAAACAGGTGATTTTTGACAAAAGAGATAACACCCCCCCATTACGTCATGCTTCAGAAAGGTGAAAAATGGTCCATTTTCAAATGTTTTATTTTTGAACATCAGTTCACATTTGTAGGTAGATCATCAGTTTTAGAGCTAAAATTAGCATGTTTAAAGTGATTTTCATGCTTCCTGGAGCCTGGGAAGTGAATTAAATACCATTTGGAGGCATTTAATGTTCAAGCAAAAACAGGTGATTTTTGACAAAAGAGATAACACCCCCCCATTACGTCATGCTTCAGAAAGGTGAAAAATGGTCTGTTTTCAAATGTTTTATTTTTGAACGTCAGTTCACATTTGTAGGTAGATCATCAGTTTAAGAGCTAAAATTAGCATGTTTAAAGTGATTTTCATGCTTCCAGGGGCTCTAAACACAAGATTTGTGGAATGGTTAAAAGTGCATGAAAATGGCCAATTTACTCACTCTGAGGTCTCAAAAAGTGTTTCTTCACCCCGGGAAGTGAATTTATTACCATTTGGAGGCATTTAATGTTCAAGCAAAAACAGGTGATTTTTGACAAAAGAGATAACACCCCCCCATTACGTCATGCTTCAGAAAGGTGAAAAATGGTCCGTTTTCAAATGTTTGATTTTTGAACGTCAGTTCACATTTGTAGGTAGATCATCAGTTTTAGAGCTAAAATTAGCATGTTTAAAGTGATTTTCATGCTTCCAGGGGCCCGGGAAGTGAATTAAATACCATTTGGAGACATTTAATGTTCAAGCAAAAACAGGTGATTTTTGACAAAAGAGATAACACCCCCCCATTACGTCATGCTTCAGAAAGGTGAAAAATGGTCCGTTTTCAAATGTTCTATTTTTGAACGTCAGTTCACATTTGTAGGTAGGTCATCAGTTTAAGAGCTAAAATTAGCATGTTTAAAGTGATTTTCATGCTTCCAGGGGCCCTAAACACAAGATTTGTGGAATGGTTAAAATTGCATGAAAATGGCCAATTTACTCACTCTGAGGTCTCAAAAAGTATTTCTACATCCCGGGAAGTGAATTAAATACCATTTGGAGGCATTTAATGTTCAAGCAAAAACAGGTGATTTTTGACAAAAGAGATCACACCCCCCCATTACGTCATGCTTCAGAAGGTGCAAAATGGTCCGTTTTCAAATGTTTTATTTTTGAACGTCAGTTCACATTTGTAGGTAGATCATCAGTTTAAGAGCTAAAATTAGCATGTTTAGAGTGATTTTCATGCTTCCAGGGGCCCTAAACACAAGATTTGTGGAATGGTTAAAAGTGCATGAAAATGGCCAATTTACTCACTCTGAGGTCTCAAAAAGTATTTCTACATCCCGGGAAGTGAATTAAATACCATTTGGAGGCATTTAATGTTCAAGCAAAAACAGGTGATTTTTGACAAAAGAGATAACACCCCCCCATTACGTCATGCTTCAGAAGGTGAAAAATGGTCCGTTTTCAAATGTTTTATTTTTGAACGTCAGTTCACATTTGTAGGTAGATCATCAGTTTAAGAGCTAAAATTAGCATGTTTAAAGTGATTTTCATGCTTCCAGGGGCCCGGGAAGTGAATTAAATACCATTTGGAGGCATTTAATGTTCAAGCAAAAACAGGTGATTTTTGACAAAAGAGATAACACCCCCCCATTACGTCATGCTTCAGAAAGGTGAAAAATGGTCCATTTTCAAATGTTTTATTTTCGAACGTCAGTTCACATTTGTAGGTAGATCATCAGTTTAAGAGCTAAAATTAGCATGTTTAAAGTGATTTTCATGCTTCCAGGGGCCCAGGAAGTGAATTAAATACCATTTGGAGGAATTTAATGTTGAAGTAAAAACAGGTGATTTTTGACAAAAGAGATAACACCCCCCCATTACGTCATGCTTCAGAAAGGTGAAAAATGGTCAGTTTTCAAATGTTTTATTTTTGAACGTCAGTTCACATTTGTAGGTAGATCATCAGTTTAAGAGCTAAAATTAGCATGTTTAAAGTGATTTTCATGCTTCCAGGGGCCCTAAACACAAGATCTGTGGAATGGTTAAAAGTGCATGAAAATGGCCAATTTACTCACTCTGAGGTCTCAAAAAGTGTTTCTTCACCCCGGAAAGTGAATTAAATACCATTTGGAGGCATTTAATGTTCAAGCAAAAACAGGTGATTTTTGACAAAAGAGATAACACCCCCCCATTACGTCATGCTTCAGAAAGTTGAAAAATGGTCCGTTTTCAAATGTTTTATTTTTGAACGTCAGTTCACATTTGTAGGTAGATCATCAGTTTTAGAGCTAAAATTAGCATGTTTAAAGTGATTTTCATGCTTCCAGGGGCCCGGGAAGTGAATTAAATATCATTTGGAGGCATTTAATGTTCAAGAAAAAACAGGTGATTTTTGACAAAAGAGATAACACCCCCCCATTACGTCATGCTTCAGAAAGGTGAAAAATGGTCCGTTTTCAAATGTTTTATTTTTGAACGTCAGTTCACATTTGTAGGTAGATCATCAGTTTAAGAGCTAAAATTAGCATGTTTAAAGTGATTTTCATGCTTCCAGGGGCCCGGGAAGTGAATTAAATACCATTTGGAGGAATTTAATGTTCAAGCAAAAACAGGTGATTTTTGACAAAAGAGATAACACCCCCTCCCCCCATTACGTCATGCTTCAGAAAGGTGAAAAATGGTCCGTTTTCAAATGTTTTATTTTTGAACGTCAGTTCACATTTGTAGGTAGATCATCAGTTTTAGAGCTAAAATTAGCATGTTTAAAGTGATTTTCATGCTTCCAGGGGCCCTAAACACAAGATTTGTGGAATGGTTAAAAGTGCATGAAAATGGCCAATTTACTCACTCTGAGGTCTCAAAAAGTGTTTCTTCATCCCGGGAAGTGAATTAAATACCATTTGGAGGCTTTTCATGTTCAAGCAAAAACAGGTGATTTTTGACAAAAGAGATAACACCCCCCCATTACGTCATGCTTCAGAAAGGTGAAAAATGGTCCGTTTTCAAATGTTTTATTTTTGAACGTCAGTTCACATTTGTAGGTAGATCATCAGTTTAAGAGCTAAAATTAGCATGTTTAAACTGATTTTCATGCTTCCAGGGGCCCTAAACACAAGATTTGTGGAATGGTTAAAAGTGCATGAAAATGGCCAATTTACTCACTCTGAGGTCTCAAAAAGTGTTTCTTCATCCCGGGAAGTGAATTAAATAACATTTGGAGGCATTTAATGTTCAAGCAAAAACAGGTGATTTTTGACAAAAGAGATAACACCCCCTCATTACGTCATGCTTCAGAAAGGTGAAAAATGGTCCGTTTTCAAATGTTTTATTTTTGAACGTCAGTTCACATTTGTAGGTAGATCATCAGTTTTAGAGCTAAAATTAGCATGCTTAAAGTGATTTTCATGCTTCCAGGGGCCCGAGAAGTGAATTAAATACCATTTGGAGGAATTTAATGTTCAAGCAAAAACAGGTGATTTTTGACAAAAGAGATAACACCCCCCATTACGTCATGCTTCAGAAAGGTGAAAAATGGTCCGTTTTCAAATGTTTTATTTTCGAACGTCAGTTCACATTTGTAGGTAGATCATCAGTTTAAGAGTTAAAAATAGCATGTTTAAAGTGATTTTCATGCTTCCAGGGGCCCGGGAACTGAATTAAATACCATTTGGAGGAATTTAATGTTCAAGTAAAAACAGGTGATTTTTGACAAAAGAGGTAACACCCTCCCATTACGTCATGCTTCAGAAAGGTGAAAAATGGTCCGTTTTCAAATGTTTTATTTTTGAACGTCAGTTCACATTTGTAGGTAGATCATCAGTTTTAGAGCTAAAATTAGCATGTTTAAAGTGATTTTCATGCTTCCAGGGGCCTGGAAAGTGAATTAAATACCATTTGGAGGCATTTCATGTTCAAGCAAAAACAGGTGATTTTTGACAAAAGAGATAACACCCCCCCATTACGTCATGCTTCAGAAAGGTGAAAAATGGTCCGTTTTCAAATGTTTTATTTTTGAACGTCAGTTCACATTTGTAGGTAGATCATCAGTTTTAGAGCTAAAATTAGCATGTTTAAAGTGATTTTAATGCTTCCAGGGTTCCCGGGAAGTGAATTAAATACCATTTGGAGGCATTTAATGTTCAAGCAAAAACAGGTGATTTTTGACAAAAGAGATAACACCCCCCCCCATTACGTCATGCTTCAGAAAGGTGAAAAATGGTCCGTTTTCAAATGTTTTATTTTTGAACGTCAGTTCACATTTGTAGGTAGATCATCAGTTTTAGAGCTAAAATTAGCATGCTTAAAGTGATTTTCATGCTTCCAGGGGCCCGAGAAGTGAATTAAATACCATTTGGAGGAATTTAATGTTCAAGCAAAAACAGGTGATTTTTGACAAAAGAGATAACACCCCCCATTACGTCATGCTTCAGAAAGGTGAAAAATGGTCCGTTTTCAAATGTTTTATTTTCGAACGTCAGTTCACATTTGTAGGTAGATCATCAGTTTAAGAGTTAAAAATAGCATGTTTAAAGTGATTTTCATGCTTCCAGGGGCCCGGGAACTGAATTAAATACCATTTGGAGGAATTTAATGTTCAAGTAAAAACAGGTGATTTTTGACAAAAGAGGTAACACCCTCCCATTACGTCATGCTTCAGAAAGGTGAAAAATGGTCCGTTTTCAAATGTTTTATTTTTGAACGTCAGTTCACATTTGTAGGTAGATCATCAGTTTTAGAGCTAAAATTAGCATGTTTAAAGTGATTTTCATGCTTCCAGGGGCCTGGAAAGTGAATTAAATACCATTTGGAGGCATTTCATGTTCAAGCAAAAACAGGTGATTTTTGACAAAAGAGATAACACCCCCCCATTACGTCATGCTTCAGAAAGGTGAAAAATGGTCCGTTTTCAAATGTTTTATTTTTGAACGTCAGTTCACATTTGTAGGTAGATCATCAGTTTTAGAGCTAAAATTAGCATGTTTAAAGTGATTTTAATGCTTCCAGGGTTCCCGGGAAGTGAATTAAATACCATTTGGAGGCATTTAATGTTCAAGCAAAAACAGGTGATTTTTGACAAAAGAGATAACACCCCCCCCCATTACGTCGTAGGTAGATCATCAGTTTAAGAGCTAAAATTAGCATGTTTAAAGATATTTTCATGCTTCCAGGGGCCCGGGAAGTGAATTAAATACCATTTGGAGGAATTTAATGTTCAAGCAAAAACAGGTGATTTTTGACAAAAGAGATAACACCCCCCCATTACGTCATGCTTCAGAAAGGTGAAAAATGGTCCGTTTTCAAATGCTTTATTTTTGAACGTCAGTTCACATTTGTAGGTAGATCATCAGTTTTAGAGCTAAAATTAGCATATTTAAAGTGATTTTCATGCTTTCAGGGGCCCGGGAAGTGAATTAAATACCATTTGGAGGCATTTCATGTTCAAGCAAAAACAGGTGATTTTTGACAAAAGAGATAACACCCCCCCATTACGTCATGCTTCAGAAAGGTGAAAAATGGTCCGTTTTCAAATGTTTTATTTTTGAACGTCAGTTCACATTTGTAGGTAGATCATCAGTTTAAGAGCTAAAATTAGCATGTTTAAAGTGATTTTCATGCTTCCAGGGGCTCTAAACACAAGATTTGTGGAATGGTTAAAAGTGCATGAAAATGGCCAATTTACTCACTCTGAGGTCTCAAAAAGTGTTTCTTCACCCCGGGAAGTGAATTTATTACCATTTGGAGGCATTTAATGTTCAAGCAAAAACAGGTGATTTTTGACAAAAGAGATAACACCCCCCCATTACGTCATGCTTCAGAAAGGTGAAAAATGGTCCGTTTTCAAATGTTTGATTTTTGAACGTCAGTTCACATTTGTAGGTAGATCATCAGTTTTAGAGCTAAAATTAGCATGTTTAAAGTGATTTTCATGCTTCCAGGGGCCCGGGAAGTGAATTAAATACCATTTGGAGACATTTAATGTTCAAGCAAAAACAGGTGATTTTTGACAAAAGAGATAACACCCCCCCATTACGTCATGCTTCAGAAAGGTGAAAAATGGTCCGTTTTCAAATGTTCTATTTTTGAACGTCAGTTCACATTTGTAGGTAGGTCATCAGTTTAAGAGCTAAAATTAGCATGTTTAAAGTGATTTTCATGCTTCCAGGGGCCCTAAACACAAGATTTGTGGAATGGTTAAAATTGCATGAAAATGGCCAATTTACTCACTCTGAGGTCTCAAAAAGTATTTCTACATCCCGGGAAGTGAATTAAATACCATTTGGAGGCATTTAATGTTCAAGCAAAAACAGGTGATTTTTGACAAAAGAGATCACACCCCCCCATTACGTCATGCTTCAGAAGGTGCAAAATGGTCCGTTTTCAAATGTTTTATTTTTGAACGTCAGTTCACATTTGTAGGTAGATCATCAGTTTAAGAGCTAAAATTAGCATGTTTAGAGTGATTTTCATGCTTCCAGGGGCCCTAAACACAAGATTTGTGGAATGGTTAAAAGTGCATGAAAATGGCCAATTTACTCACTCTGAGGTCTCAAAAAGTATTTCTACATCCCGGGAAGTGAATTAAATACCATTTGGAGGCATTTAATGTTCAAGCAAAAACAGGTGATTTTTGACAAAAGAGATAACACCCCCCCATTACGTCATGCTTCAGAAGGTGAAAAATGGTCCGTTTTCAAATGTTTTATTTTTGAACGTCAGTTCACATTTGTAGGTAGATCATCAGTTTAAGAGCTAAAATTAGCATGTTTAAAGTGATTTTCATGCTTCCAGGGGCCCGGGAAGTGAATTAAATACCATTTGGAGGCATTTAATGTTCAAGCAAAAACAGGTGATTTTTGACAAAAGAGATAACACCCCCCCATTACGTCATGCTTCAGAAAGGTGAAAAATGGTCCATTTTCAAATGTTTTATTTTCGAACGTCAGTTCACATTTGTAGGTAGATCATCAGTTTAAGAGCTAAAATTAGCATGTTTAAAGTGATTTTCATGCTTCCAGGGGCCCAGGAAGTGAATTAAATACCATTTGGAGGAATTTAATGTTGAAGTAAAAACAGGTGATTTTTGACAAAAGAGATAACACCCCCCCATTACGTCATGCTTCAGAAAGGTGAAAAATGGTCAGTTTTCAAATGTTTTATTTTTGAACGTCAGTTCACATTTGTAGGTAGATCATCAGTTTAAGAGCTAAAATTAGCATGTTTAAAGTGATTTTCATGCTTCCAGGGGCCCTAAACACAAGATCTGTGGAATGGTTAAAAGTGCATGAAAATGGCCAATTTACTCACTCTGAGGTCTCAAAAAGTGTTTCTTCACCCCGGAAAGTGAATTAAATACCATTTGGAGGCATTTAATGTTCAAGCAAAAACAGGTGATTTTTGACAAAAGAGATAACACCCCCCCATTACGTCATGCTTCAGAAAGTTGAAAAATGGTCCGTTTTCAAATGTTTTATTTTTGAACGTCAGTTCACATTTGTAGGTAGATCATCAGTTTTAGAGCTAAAATTAGCATGTTTAAAGTGATTTTCATGCTTCCAGGGGCCCGGGAAGTGAATTAAATATCATTTGGAGACATTTAATGTTCAAGAAAAAACAGGTGATTTTTGACAAAAGAGATAACACCCCCCCATTACGTCATGCTTCAGAAAGGTGAAAAATGGTCCGTTTTCAAATGTTTTATTTTTGAACGTCAGTTCACATTTGTAGGTAGATCATCAGTTTTAGAGCTAAAATTAGCATGTTTAAAGTGATTTTCATGCTTCCAGGGGCCCGGGAAGTGAATTAAATACCATTTGGAGACATTTAATGTTCAAGCAAAAACAGGTGATTTTTGACAAAAGAGATAACACCCCCCCATTACGTCATGCTTCAGAAAGGTGAAAAATGGTCCGTTTTCAAATGTTTTATTTTTGAACGTCAGTTCACATTTGTAGGTAGATCATCAGTTTAAGAGCTAAAATTAGCATGTTTAAAGTGATTTTCATGCTTCCAGGGGCCCTAAACACAAGATTTGTGGAATGGTTAAAAGTGCATGAAAATGGCCAATTTACTCACTCTGAGGTCTCAAAAAGTGTTTCTACATCCCGGGAAGTGAATTAAATACCATTTGGAGGCATTTAATGTTCAAGCAAAAACAGGTGATTTTTGACAAAAGAGATAACACCCCCCCATTACGTCATGCTTCAGAAGGTGAAAAATGGTCAGTTTTCAAATGTTTTATTTTTGAACGTCAGTTCACATTTGCAGGTAGATCATCCGTTTTAGAGCTAAAATTAGCATGCTTAAAGTGATTTTCATGCTTCCAGGGGCCCGAGAAGTGAATTAAATACCATTTGGAGGCATTTAATGTTCAAGCAAAAACAGGTGATTTTTGACAAAAGAGATAACACCCCCTCATTACGTCATGCTTCAGAAAGGTGAAAAATGGTCCGTTTTCAAATGTTTTATTTTCGAACGTCAGTTCACATTTGTAGGTAGATCATCAGTTTAAGAGCTAAAATTAGCATGTTTAAAGTGATTTTCATGCTTCCAGGGGCCCGGGAAGTGAATTAAATACCATTTGGAGGCATTTAATGTTCAAGCAAAAACAGGTGATTTTTGACAAAAGAGATAACACCCCCCCATTACGTCATGCTTCAGAAAGGTGAAAAATGGTCCGTTTTCAAATGTTTTATTTTCGAACGTCAGTTCACATTTGTAGGTAGATCATCAGTTTAAGAGCTAAAATTAGCATGTTTAAAGTGATTTTCATGCTTCCAGGGGCCCGGGAAGTGAATTAAATACCATTTGGAGGAATTTAATGTTGAAGTAAAAACAGGTGATTTTTGACAAAAGAGATAACACCCCCCCATTACGTCATGCTTCAGAAAGGTGAAACATGGTCAGTTTTCAAATGTTTTATTTTTGAACGTCATTTCACATTTGTAGGTAGATCATCAGTTTTAGAGCTAAAATTAGCATGTTTAAAGTGATTTTCATGCTTCCAGGGGCCCGGGAAGTGAATTAAATACCATTTGGAGGCATTTAATGTTCAAGCAAAAACAGGTGATTTTTGACAAAAGAGATAACACCCCCCCATTACGTCATGCTTCAGAAAGGTGAAAAATGGTCCGTTTTCAAATGTTTTATTTTTGAACGTCAGTTCACATTTGTAGGTAGATCATCAGTTTAAGAGCTAAAATTAGCATGTTTAAAGTGATTTTCATGCTTCCAGGGACCCTAAACACAAGATTTGTGGAATGGTTAAAAGTGCATGAAAATGGCCAATTTACTCACTCTGAGGTCTCAAAAAGTGTTTCTACATCCCGGGAAGTGAATTAAATACCATTTGGAGGCATTTAATGTTCAAGCAAAAACAGGTGATTTTTGACAAAAGAGATAACACCCCCCCATTACGTCATGCTTCAGAAGGTGAAAAATGGTCCATTTTCAAATGTTTTATTTTCGAACGTCAGTTCACATTTGTAGGTAATCATCAGTTTTAGAGCTAAAATTAGCATGCTTAAAGTGATTTTCATGCTTCCAGGGGCCCGAGAAGTGAATTAAATACCATTTGGAGGCATTTAATGTTCAAGCAAAAACAGGTGATTTTTGACAAAAGAGATAACACCCCCTCATTACGTCATGCTTCAGAAAGGTGAAAAATGGTCCGTTTTCAAATGTTTTATATTCGAACGTCAGTTCACATTTGTAGGTAGATCATCAGTTTAAGAGCTAAAATTAGCATGTTTAAAGTGATTTTCATGCTTCCAGGGGCCCGGGAAGTGAATTAAATACCATTTGGAGGAATTTAATGTTGAAGTAAAAACAGGTGATTTTTGACAAAAGAGATAACACCCCCCCATTACGTCATGCTTCAGAAAGGTGAAACATGGTCAGTTTTCAAATGTTTTATTTTTGAACGTCATTTCACATTTGTAGGTAGATCATCAGTTTTAGAGCTAAAATTAGCATGTTTAAAGTGATTTTCATGCTTCCAGGGGCCCGGGAAGTGAATTAAATACCATTTGGAGGCATTTAATGTTCAAGCAAAAACAGGTGATTTTTGACAAAAGAGATAACACCCCCCCCCATTACGTCATGCTTCAGAAAGATGAAAAATGGTCCGTTTTCAAATGTTTTATTTTTGAACGTCAGTTCACATTTATAGGTAGATCATCAGTTTAAGAGCTAAAATTAGCATGTTTAAAGTGATTTTCATGCTTCCAGGGGCTCTAAACACAAGATTTGTGGAATGGTTAAAAGTGCATGAAAATGGCCAATTTACTCACTCTGAGGTCTCAAAAAGTGTTTCTTCACCCCGGGAACTGAATTTATTACCATTTGGAGACATTTAATGTTCAAGAAAAAACAGGTGATTTTTGACAAAAGAGATAACACCCCCCCATTACGTCATGCTTCAGAAAGGTGAAAAATGGTCCGTTTTCAAATGTTTTATTTTTGAACGTCAGTTCACATTTGTAGGTAGATCATCAGTTTTAGAGCTAAAATTAGCATGCTTAAAGTGATTTTCATGCTTCCAGGGGCCCGAGAAGTGAATTAAATACCATTTGGAGGCATTTAATGTTCAAGCAAAAACAGGTGATTTTTGACAAAAGAGATAACACCCCCTCATTACGTCATGCTTCAGAAAGGTGAAAATTGGTCCGTTTTCAAATGTTTTATTTTCGAACGTCAGTTCACATTTGTAGGTAGATCATCAGTTTAAGAGCTAAAATTAGCATGTTTAAAGTGATTTTCATGCTTCCAGGGGCCCGGGAAGTGAATTAAATACCATTTGGAGGAATTTAATGTTGAAGTAAAAACAGGTGATTTTTGACAAAAGAGATAACACCCCCCCCATTACGTCATGCTTCAGAAAGGTGAAACATGGTCAGTTTTCAAATGTTTTATTTTTGAACGTCATTTCACATTTGTAGGTAGATCATCAGTTTTAGAGCTAAAATTAGCATGTTTAAAGTGATTTTCATGCTTCCAGGGGCCCGGGAAGTGAATTAAATACCATTTGGAGGCATTTAATGTTCAAGCAAAAACAGGTGATTTTTGACAAAAGAGATAACACCCCCCCATTACGTCATGCTTCAGAAAGGTGAAAAATGGTCCGTTTTCAAATGTTTTATTTTTGAACGTCAGTTCACATTTGTAGGTAGATCATCATTTTAAGAGCTAAAATTAGCATGTTTAAAGTGATTTTCATGCTTCCAGGGGCCCTAAACACAAGATTTGTGGAATGGTTAAAAGTGCATGAAAATGGCCAATTTACTCACTCTGAGGTCTCAAAAAGTGTTTCTACATCCCGGGAAGTGAATTAAATACCATTTGGAGGCATTTAATGTTCAAGCAAAAACAGGTGATTTTTGACAAAATAGATAACACTCCCCCATTACGTCATCTTCAGAAGGTGAAAAATGGTCAGTTTTCAAATGTTTTATTTTTGAACGTCAGTTCACATTTGTAGGTAGATCATCAGTTTTAGAGCTAAAATTAGCATGCTTAAAGTGATTTTCATGCTTCCAGGGGCCCGAGAAGTGAATTAAATACCATTTGGAGGCATTTAATGTTCAAGCAAAAACAGGTGATTTTTGACAAAAGAGATAACACCCCCTCATTACGTCATGCTTCAGAAAGGTGAAAAATGGTCCGTTTTCAAATGTTTTATTTTCGAACGTCAGTTCACATTTGTAGGTAGATCATCAGTTTAAGAGCTAAAATTAGCATGTTTAAAGTGATTTTCATGCTTCCAGGGGCCCGGGAAGTGAATTAAATACCATTTGGAGGCATTTAATGTTCAAGCAAAAACAGGTGATTTTTGACAAAAGAGATAACACCCCCCCATTACGTCATGCTTCAGAAAGGTGAAAAATGGTCCGTTTTCAAATGTTTTATTTTCGAACGTCAGTTCACATTTGTAGGTAGATCATCAGTTTAAGAGCTAAAATTAGCATGTTTAAAGTGATTTTCATGCTTCCAGGGGCCCGGGAAGTGAATTAAATACCATTTGGAGGAATTTAATGTTGAAGTAAAAACAGGTGATTTTTGACAAAAGAGATAACACCCCCCCATTACGTCATGCTTCAGAAAGGTGAAACATGGTCAGTTTTCAAATGTTTTATTTTTGAACGTCATTTCACATTTGTAGGTAGATCATCAGTTTTAGAGCTAAAATTAGCATGTTTAAAGTGATTTTCATGCTTCCAGGGGCCCGGGAAGTGAATTAAATACCATTTGGAGGCATTTAATGTTCAAGCAAAAACAGGTGATTTTTGACAAAAGAGATAACACCCCCCCATTACGTCATGCTTCAGAAAGGTGAAAAATGGTCTGTTTTCAAATGTTTTATTTTATAACGTCAGTTCACATTTGTAGGTAGATCATTAGTTTTAGAGCTAAAATTAGCATACTTAAAGTGATTTTCATGCTTCCAGGGGCCCGGGAAGTGAATTAAATACCTTTTGGAGGCATTTCATGTTCAAGCAAAAACAGGTGATTTTTGACAAAAGAGATAACACCCCCCCATTACGTCATGCTTCAGAAAGGTGAAAAATGGTCCGTTTTCAAATGTTTTATTTTTGAACGTCAGTTCACATTTGTAGGTAGATCATCAGTTTTAGAGCTAAAATTAGCATGTTTAAAGTGATTTTCATGCTTCCAGGGGCCCTAAACACAAGATTTGTGGAATGATTAAAAGTGCATGAAAATGGCCAATTTATTCACTCTGACGTCTCAAAAAGTGTTTATTCACCCCGGGAAGTGAATTAAATACCATTTGGAGGCATTTAATGTTCAAGCAAAAACAGGTGATTTTTGACAAAAGAGATAACACCCCCCCATTACGTCATTCTTCAGAAAGGTGAAAAATGGTCCGTTTTCAAATGTTTTATTTTTGAACGTCAGTTCACATTTGTAGGTAGATCATCAGTTTAAGAGCTAAAATTAGCATGTTTAAAGTGATTTTCATGCTTCCAGGGGCCGGAAAGTGAATTAAATACCATTTGGAGGCATTTAATGTTCAAGCAAAAACAGGTGATTTTTGACAAAAGAGATAACACCCCCCATTACGTCATGCTTCAGAAAGGTGGAAAATGGTCCGTTTTCAAATGTTTTATTTTTGAACGTCAGTTCACATTTGTAGGTAGATCATCAGTTTAAGAGCTAAAATTAGCATGTTTAAAGTGATTTTCATGCTTCCAGGGGCCCTAAACACAAGATCTGTGGAATGGTTAAAAGTGCATGAAAATGGCCAATTTACTCACTCTGAGGTCTCAAAAAGTGTTTCTTCACCCCGGGAAGTGAATTAAATACCATTTGGAGGCATTTAATGTTCAAGCAAAAACAGGTGATTTTTGACAAAAGAGATAACACCCCCCCCATTACGTCATGCTTCAGAAAGGTGAAAAATGGTCCGTTTTCAAATGTTTTATTTTTGAACGTCAGTTCACATTTGAAGGTAGATCATCAGTTTAAGAGCTAAAATTAGCATGTTTAAAGTGATTTTCATGCTTCCAGGGGCCCTAAACACAAGATCTGTGGAATGGTTAAAAGTGCATGAAAATGGCCAATTTACTCACTCTGAGGTCTCAAAAAGTGTTTCTTCACCCCGGGAAGTGAATTAAATACCATTTGGAGGCATTTAATGTTCAAGCAAAAACAGGTGATTTTTGACAAAAGAGATAACACCCCCCCATTACGTCATGCTTCAGAAAGGTGAAAAATGGTCCGTTTTCAAATGTTTTATTTTTGAACGTCAGTTCACATTTGAAGGTAGATCATCAGTTTAAGAGCTAAAATTAGCATGTTTAAAGTGATTTTCATGCTTCCAGGGGCCCGGGAAGTGAATTAAATACCATTTGGAGGCATTTAATGTTTAAGCAAAAACAGGTGATTTTTGACAAAAGAGATAACACCCCCCCATTACGTCATGCTTCAGAAAGGTGAAAAATGGTCCATTTTCAAATGTTTTATTTTCGAACGTCAGTTCACATTTGTAGGTAGATCATCAGTTTAAGAGCTAAAATTAGCATGTTTAAAGTGATTTTCATGCTTCCAGGGGCCCGGGAAGTGAATTAAATACCATTTGGAGGAATTTAATGTTGAAGTAAAAACAGGTGATTTTTGACAAAAGAGATAACACCCCCCCATTACGTCATGCTTCAGAAAGGTGAAAAATGGTCAGTTTTCAAATGTTTTATTTTTGAACGTCAGTTCACATTTGTAGGTAGATCATCAGTTTTAGAGCTAAAATTAGCATGTTTAAAGTGATTTTCATGCTTCCAGGGGCCCGGGAAGTGAATTAAATACCATTTGGAGGAATTTCTTGTTCAAGCAAAAACAGGTGATTTTTGACAAAAGAGATAACACCCCCCCATTACGTCATGCTTCAGAAAGGTGAAAAATGGTCCGTTTTCAAATGTTTTATTTTTGAACGTCAGTTCACATTTGTAGGTAGATCATCAGTTTTAGAGCTAAAATTTGCATATTTAAAGTGATTTTCATGCTTCCAGGGGCCCGGGAAGTGAATTAAATACCATTTGGAGGCATTTAATGTTCAAGCAAAAACAGGTGATTTTTGACAAAAGAGATAACACCCCCCCATTACGTCATGCTTCAGAAAGGTGGAAAATGGTCCGTTTTCAAATGTTTTATTTTTGAACGTCAGTTCACATTTGTAGGTAGATCATCAGTTTTAGAGCTAAAATTAGCATGTTTAAAGTGATTTTCATGCTTCCAGGGGCCCTAAACACAAGATCTGTGGAATGGTTAAAAGTGCATGAAAATGGCCAATTTACTCACTCTGAGGTCTCAAAAAGTGTTTCTTCACCCCGGGAAGTGAATTAAATACCACTTGGAGGCATTTAATGTTCAAGCAAAAACAGGTGATTTTTGACAAAAGAGATAACACCCCCCCATTACGTCATGCTTCAGAAAGTTGAAAAATGGTCCGTTTTCAAATGTTTTATTTTTGAACGTCAGTTCACATTTGTAGGTAGATCATCAGTTTTAGAGCTAAAATTAGCATGTTTAAAGTGATTTTCATGCTTCCAGGGGCCCGGGAAGTGAATAAAATATCATTTGGAGGCATTTAATGTTCAAGAAAAAACAGGTGATTTTTGACAAAAGAGATAACACCCCCCCATTACGTCATGCTTCAGAAAGGTGAAAAATGGTCAGTTTTCAAATGTTTTATTTTTGAACGTCAGTTCACATTTGTAGGTAGATCATCAGTTTAAGAGCTAAAATTAGCATGTTTAAAGTGATTTTCATGCTTCCAGGGGCCCGGGAAGTGAATGAAATACCATTTGGAGTAATTTAATGTTCAAGCAAAAACCGGTGATTTTTGACAATAGAGATAACACCCCCCCCATTACGTCATGCTTCAGAAAGGTGAAAAATTGTCAGTTTTCAAATGTTTTATTTTCGAAAGTCAGTTCACATTTGTAGGTAGATCATCAGTTTAAGAGCTAAAATTAGCATGTTTAAAGTGATTTTCATGCTTCCAGGGGCCCTAAACACAAGATTTGTGGAATGGTTAAAAGTGCATGAAAATGGCCAATTTACTCACTCTGAGGTCTCAAAAAGTGTTTCTTCATCCCGGGAAGTGAATTAAATACCATTTGGAGGCATTTAATGGTCAAGCAAAAACAGGTGATTTTTGACAAAAGAGATAACACCCCCCCATTACGTCATGCTTCAGAAAGGTGAAAAATGGTCCGTTTTCAAATGTTTTATTTTTGAACGTCAGTTCACATTTGTAGGTAGATCATCAGTTTTAGAGCTAAAATTAGCATGCTTAAAGTGATTTTCATGCTTCCAGGGGCCGGAGAAGTGAATTAAATACCACTTGGAGGCATTTAATGTTCAAGCAAAAACAGGTGATTTTTGACAAAAGAGATAACACCCCCCTATTAAGTCATGCTTCAGAAAGGTAAAAAATGGTCTGTTTTCAAATGTTTTATTTTTGAACGTCAGTTCACATTTGTAGGTAGATCATCAGTTTAAGAGCTAAAATTAGCATGTTTAAAGTGATTTTCATGCTTTCAGGGGCCCGGGAAGTGAATTAAATACCATTTGGAGGAATTTAATGTTCAAGCAAAAACAGGTGATTTTTAACAAAAGAGATAACACCCCCCATTACGTCATGCTTCAGAAAGGTGAAAAATGGTCCGTTTTCAAATGTTATATTTTCAAACGTCAGTTCACATTTGTAGGTAGATCATCAGTTTAAGAGCTAAAATTAGCAAGTTTAAAGTAATTTTCATGCTTCCAGGGGCCCGGGAAGTGAATTAAATACCATTTGGAGGAATTTAATGTTGAAGTAAAAACAGGTGATTTTTGACAAAAGAGATAACACCCCCCCATTACGTCATGCTTCAGAAAGGTAAAAAATGGTCAGTTTTCAAATGTTTTAATTTTGAACGTCAGTTCACATTTGTAGGTAGATCATCAGTTTTAGAGCTAAAACTAGCATGTTTAAAGTGATTTTCATGCTTCCAGGGGCCCGGGAAGTGAATTAAATACCATTTGGAGGCATTTCATGTTCAAGCAAAAACAGGTGATTTTTGACAAAAGAGATAACACCCCCCCATTACGTCATGCTTCAGAAAGGTGAAAAATGGTCCATTTTCAAATGTTTTATTTTTTAACGTCAGTTCACATTTGTAGGTAGATCATCAGTTTTAGAGCTAAAATTAGCATGTTTAAAGTGATTTTCATGCTTCCAGGGGCCCTAAACACAAGATTTGTGGAATGGTTAAAAGTGCATGAAAATGGCCAATTTATTCACTCTGAGGTCTCAAAACGTGTTTCTTCACCCCGGGAAGTGAATTAAATACCATTTGGAGGCATTTAATGTTCAAGCAAAAACAGGTGATTTTTGACAAAAGAGATAACACCCCCCATTACGTCATGCTTCAGAAAGGTGAAAAATGGTCAGTTTTCAAATGTTTTATTTTTGAACGTCAGTTCACATTTGTAGGTAGATCATCAGTTTTAGAGCTAAAATTAGCATGTTTAAAGTGATTTTCATGCTTCCAGGGGCCCGGGAAGTGAATTAAATACCATTTGGAGGCATTTAATGTTCAAGCAAAAACAGGTGATTTTTGACAAAAGAGATAACACCCCCCCATTACGTCATGCTTCAGAAAGGTGAAAAATGGTCCGTTTTCAAGTGTTTTATTTTTGAACGTCAGTTCACATTTGTAGGTAGATCATCAGTTTAAGAGCTAAAATTAGCATGTTTAAAGTGATTTTCATGCTTCCAGGGGCCGGGGAAGTGAATTAAATACCATTTGGAGGAATTTCATGTTCAAGCAAAAACAGGTGATTTTTGACAAAAGAGATAACACCCCCCCATTACGTCATGCTTCAGAAAGGTGAAAAATGGTCCGTTTTCAAATGTTTTATTTTCAAACGTCAGTTCACATTTGTAGGTAGATCATCAGTTTAAGAGCTAAAATTAGCATGTTTAAAGTAATTTTCATGCTTCCAGGGGCCCGGGAAGTGAATTAAATACCATTTGGAGGAATTTAATGTTGAAGTAAAAACAGGTGATTTTTGACATAAGAGATAACCCCCCCCCCATTACGTCATGCTTCAGAAAGGTAAAAAATGGTCAGTTTTCAAATGTTTTATTTTTGAACGTCAGTTCACATTTGTAGGTAGATCATCAGTTTAAGAGCTAAAACTAGCATGTTTAAAGTGATTTTCATACTTCCAGGGGCCCGGGAAGTCAATTAAATACCATTTGGAGGAATTTAATGTTCAAGCAAAAACAGGTGATTTTTGACAAAAGAGATAACACCCCCCCATTACGTCATGCTTCAGAAAGGTGAAAAATGGTCCGTTTTCAAATGTTTTATTTTTGAACGTCAGTTCACATTCGTAGGTAGATCATCAGTTTTAGAGCTAAAATTAGCATATTTAAAGTGATTTTCATGCTTCCAGGGGCCCGGGAAGTGAATTAAATACCTTTGGGAGGCATTTCATGTTCAAGCAAAAACAGGTGATTTTTGACAAAAGAGATAACACCCCCCCATTACGTCATGCTTCAGAAAGGTGAAAAATGGTCCGTTTTCAAATGTTTTATTTTTGAACGTCAGTTCACATTTGTAGGTAGATCATCAGTTTTAGAGCTAAAATTAGCATGTTTAAAGTGATTTTCATGCTTCCAGGGGCCCTAAACACAAGATTTGTGGAATGGTTAAAAGTGCATGAAAATGGCCAATTTATTCACTCTGACGTCTCAAAAAGTGTTTCTTCACCCCGGGAAGTGAATTAAATACCATTTGGAGGCATTTAATGTTCAAGCAAAAACAGGTGATTTTTGACAAAAGAGATAACACCCCCCCATTACGTCATGCTTCAGAAAGGTGAAAAATGGTCAGTTTTCAAATGTTTTATTTTTGAATGTCAGTTCACATTTGTAGGTAGATCATCAGTTTTAGAGCTAAAATTAGCATGTTTAAAGTGATTTTCATGCTTCCAGGGGCCCGGGAAGTGAATTAAATACCATTTGGAGGCATTTAATGTTCAAGCAAAAACAGGTGATTTTTGACAAAAGAGATAACACCCCCCCATTACGTCATGCTTCAGAAAGATGAAAAATGGTCCGTTTTCAAATGTTTTATTTTTGAACGTCAGTTCACATTTATAGGTAGATCATCAGTTTAAGAGCTAAAATTAGCATGTTTAAAGTGATTTTCATGCTTCCAGGGGCTCTAAACACAAGATTTGTGGAATGGTTAAAAGTGCATGAAAATGGCCAATTTACTCACTCTGAGGTCTCAAAAAGTGTTTCTTCACCCCGGGAACTGAATTTATTACCATTTGGAGACATTTAATGTTCAAGAAAAAACAGGTGATTTTTGACAAAAGAGATAACACCCCCCCATTACGTCATGCTTCAGAAAGGTGAAAAATGGTCCGTTTTCAAATGTTTTATTTTTGAACGTCAGTTCACATTTGTAGGTAGATCATCAGTTTTAGAGCTAAAATTAGCATGCTTAAAGTGATTTTCATGCTTCCAGGGGCCCGAGAAGTGAATTAAATACCATTTGGAGGCATGTAATGTTCAAGCAAAAACAGGTGATTTTTGACAAAAGAGATAACACCCCCTCATTACGTCATGCTTCAGAAAGGTGAAAAATGGTCCGTTTTCAAATGTTTTATTTTCAAACGTCAGTTCACATTTGTAGGTAGATCATCAGTTTAAGAGCTAAAATTAGCATGTTTAAAGTGATTTTCATGCTTCCAGGGGCCCGGGAAGTGAATTAAATACTATTTGGAGGCATTTAATGTTCAAGCAAAAACAGGTGATTTTTGACAAAAGAGATAACACCCCCCCATTACGTCATGCTTCAGAAAGGTGAAAATTGGTCCGTTTTCAAATGTTTTATTTTTGAACGTCAGTTCACATTTGTAGGTAGATCATCAGTTTAAGAGCTAAAATTAGCATGTTTAAAGTGATTTTCATGCTTCCAGGGGCCCTAAACACAAGATTTGTGGAATGGTTAAAAGTGCATGAAAATGGCCAATTTACTCACTCTGAGGTCTCAAAAAGTGTTTCTACATCCCGGGAAGTGAATTAAATACCATTTGGAGGCATTTAATGTTCAAGCAAAAACAGGTGATTTTTGACAAAATAGATAACACCCCCCCATTACGTCATGCTTCAGAAGGTGAAAAATGGTCAGTTTTCAAATGTTTTATTTTTGAACGTCAGTTCACATTTGTAGGTAGATCATCAGTTTTAGAGCTAAAATTAGCATGCTTAAAGTGATTTTCATGCTTCCAGGGGCCCGGGAAGTGAATGAAATACCATTTGGAGGAATTTAATGTTCAAGCAAAAACCGGTGATTTTTGACAATAGAGATAACACCCCCCCCATTACGTCATGCTTCAGAAAGGTGAAAAATTGTCAGTTTTCAAATGTTTTATTTTCGAAAGTCAGTTCACATTTGTAGGTAGATCATCAGTTTAAGAGCTAAAATTAGCATGTTTAAAGTGATTTTCATGCTTCCAGGGGCCCTAAACACAAGATTTGTGGAATGGTTAAAAGTGCATGAAAATGGCCAATTTACTCACTCTGAGGTCTCAAAAAGTGTTTCTTCATCCCGGGAAGTGAATTAAATACCATTTGGAGGCATTTAATGGTCAAGCAAAAACAGGTGATTTTTGACAAAAGAGATAACACCCCCCCATTACGTCATGCTTCAGAAAGGTGAAAAATGGTCCGTTTTCAAATGTTTTATTTTTGAACGTCAGTTCACATTTGTAGGTAGATCATCAGTTTTAGAGCTAAAATTAGCATGCTTAAAGTGATTTTCATGCTTCCAGGGGCCGGAGAAGTGAATTAAATACCACTTGGAGGCATTTAATGTTCAAGCAAAAACAGGTGATTTTTGACAAAAGAGATAACACCCCCCTATTAAGTCATGCTTCAGAAAGGTGAAAAATGGTCTGTTTTCAAATGTTTTATTTTTGAACGTCAGTTCACATTTGTAGGTAGATCATCAGTTTAAGAGCTAAAATTAGCATGTTTAAAGTGATTTTCATGCTTTCAGGGGCCCGGGAAGTGAATTAAATACCATTTGGAGGAATTTAATGTTCAAGCAAAAACAGGTGATTTTTAACAAAAGAGATAACACCCCCCATTACGTCATGCTTCAGAAAGGTGAAAAATGGTCCGTTTTCAAATGTTATATTTTCAAACGTCAGTTCACATTTGTAGGTAGATCATCAGTTTAAGAGCTAAAATTAGCATGTTTAAAGTAATTTTCATGCTTCCAGGGGCCCGGGAAGTGAATTAAATACCATTTGGAGGAATTTAATGTTGAAGTAAAAACAGGTGATTTTTGACAAAAGAGATAACACCCCCCCATTACGTCATGCTTCAGAAAGGTAAAAAATGGTCAGTTTTCAAATGTTTTAATTTTGAACGTCAGTTCACATTTGTAGGTAGATCATCAGTTTTAGAGCTAAAACTAGCATGTTTAAAGTGATTTTCATGCTTCCAGGGGCCCGGGAAGTGAATTAAATACCATTTGGAGGCATTTCATGTTCAAGCAAAAACAGGTGATTTTTGACAAAAGAGATAACACCACCCCATTACGTCATGCTTCAGAAAGGTGAAAAATGGTCCATTTTCAAATGTTTTATTTTTTAACGTCAGTTCACATTTGTAGGTAGATCATCAGTTTTAGAGCTAAAATTAGCATGTTTAAAGTGATTTTCATGCTTCCAGGGGCCCTAAACACAAGATTTGTGGAATGGTTAAAAGTGCATGAAAATGGCCAATTTATTCACTCTGAGGTCTCAAAACGTGTTTCTTCACCCCGGGAAGTGAATTAAATACCATTTGGAGGCATTTAATGTTCAAGCAAAAACAGGTGATTTTTGACAAAAGAGATAACACCCCCCATTACGTCATGCTTCAGAAAGGTGAAAAATGGTCAGTTTTCAAATGTTT
Organism: Lissotriton helveticus; assembly: GCF_964261635.1. Lineage (NCBI taxonomy): Eukaryota > Metazoa > Chordata > Amphibia > Caudata > Salamandridae > Lissotriton > Lissotriton helveticus. The sequence goes on from NW_027611786.1 coordinate 103,598, forward strand.
TATTTTTGAACGTCAGTTCACATTTGTAGGTAGATCATCAGTTTTAGAGCTAAAATTAGCATGTTTAAAGTGATTTTCATGCTTCCAGGGGCCCGGGAAGTGAATTAAATACCATTTGGAGGCATTTAATGTTCAAGCAAAAACAGGTGATTTTTGACAAAAGAGATAACACCCCCCCATTACGTCATGCTTCAGAAAGGTGAAAAATGGTCCGTTTTCAAGTGTTTTATTTTTGAACGTCAGTTCACATTTGTAGGTAGATCATCAGTTTAAGAGCTAAAATTAGCATGTTTAAAGTGATTTTCATGCTTCCAGGGGCCGGGGAAGTGAATTAAATACCATTTGGAGGAATTTCATGTTCAAGCAAAAACAGGTGATTTTTGACAAAAGAGATAACACCCCCCCATTACGTCATGCTTCAGAAAGGTGAAAAATGGTCCGTTTTCAAATGTTTTATTTTCAAACGTCAGTTCACATTTGTAGGTAGATCATCAGTTTAAGAGCTAAAATTAGCATGTTTAAAGTAATTTTCATGCTTCCAGGGGCCCGGGAAGTGAATTAAATACCATTTGGAGGAATTTAATGTTGAAGTAAAAACAGGTGATTTTTGACAAAAGAGATAACCCCCCCCCATTACGTCATGCTTCAGAAAGGTAAAAAATGGTCAGTTTTCAAATGTTTTATTTTTGAACGTCAGTTCACATTTGTAGGTAGATCATCAGTTTAAGAGCTAAAACTAGCATGTTTAAAGTGATTTTCATACTTCCAGGGGCCCGGGAAGTGAATTAAATACCATTTGGAGGAATTTAATGTTCAAGCAAAAACAGGTGATTTTTGACAAAAGAGATAACACCCCCCCATTACGTCATGCTTCAGATAGGTGAAAAATGGTCCGTTTTCAAATGTTTTATTTTTGAACGTCAGTTCACATTCGTAGGTAGATCATCAGTTTTAGAGCTAAAATTAGCATATTTAAAGTGATTTTCATGCTTCCAGGGGCCCGGGAAGTGAATTAAATACCTTTGGGAGGCATTTCATGTTCAAGCAAAAACAGGTGATTTTTGACAAAAGAGATAACACCCCCCCATTACGTCATGCTTCAGAAAGGTGAAAAATGGTCCGTTTTCAAATGTTTTATTTTTGAACGTCAGTTCACATTTGTAGGTAGATCATCAGTTTTAGAGCTAAAATTAGCATGTTTAAAGTGATTTTCATGCTTCCAGGGGCCCTAAACACAAGATTTGTGGAATGGTTAAAAGTGCATGAAAATGGCCAATTTATTCACTCTGACGTCTCAAAAAGTGTTTCTTCACCCCGGGAAGTGAATTAAATACCATTTGGAGGCATTTAATGTTCAAGCAAAAACAGGTGATTTTTGACAAAAGAGATAACACCCCCCCATTACGTCATGCTTCAGAAAGGTGAAAAATGGTCAGTTTTCAAATGTTTTATTTTTGAATGTCAGTTCACATTTGTAGGTAGATCATCAGTTTTAGAGCTAAAATTAGCATGTTTAAAGTGATTTTCATGCTTCCAGGGGCCCGGGAAGTGAATTAAATACCATTTGGAGGCATTTAATGTTCAAGCAAAAACAGGTGATTTTTGACAAAAGAGATAACACCCCCCCATTACGTCATGCTTCAGAAAGATGAAAAATGGTCCGTTTTCAAATGTTTTATTTTTGAACGTCAGTTCACATTTATAGGTAGATCATCAGTTTAAGAGCTAAAATTAGCATGTTTAAAGTGATTTTCATGCTTCCAGGGGCTCTAAACACAAGATTTGTGGAATGGTTAAAAGTGCATGAAAATGGCCAATTTACTCACTCTGAGGTCTCAAAAAGTGTTTCTTCACCCCGGGAACTGAATTTATTACCATTTGGAGACATTTAATGTTCAAGAAAAAACAGGTGATTTTTGACAAAAGAGATAACACCCCCCCATTACGTCATGCTTCAGAAAGGTGAAAAATGGTCCGTTTTCAAATGTTTTATTTTTGAACGTCAGTTCACATTTGTAGGTAGATCATCAGTTTTAGAGCTAAAATTAGCATGCTTAAAGTGATTTTCATGCTTCCAGGGGCCCGAGAAGTGAATTAAATACCATTTGGAGGCATTTAATGTTCAAGCAAAAACAGGTGATTTTTGACAAAAGAGATAACACCCCCTCATTACGTCATGCTTCAGAAAGGTGAAAAATGGTCCGTTTTCAAATGTTTTATTTTCAAACGTCAGTTCACATTTGTAGGTAGATCATCAGTTTAAGAGCTAAAATTAGCATGTTTAAAGTGATTTTCATGCTTCCAGGGGCCCGGGAAGTGAATTAAATACTATTTGGAGGCATTTAATGTTCAAGCAAAAACAGGTGATTTTTGACAAAAGAGATAACACCCCCCCATTACGTCATGCTTCAGAAAGGTGAAAATTGGTCCGTTTTCAAATGTTTTATTTTCGAACGTCAGTTCACATTTGTAGGTAGATCATCAGTTTAAGAGCTAAAATTAGCATGTTTAAAGTGATTTTCATGCTTCCAGGGGCCCGGGAAGTGAATTAAATACCATTTGGAGGAATTTAATGTTGAAGTAAAAACAGGTGATTTTTGACAAAAGAGATAACACCCCCCCATTACGTCATGCTTCAGAAAGGTGAAACATGGTCAGTTTTCAAATGTTTTATTTTTGAACGTCATTTCACATTTGTAGGTAGATCATCAGTTTTAGAGCTAAAATTAGCATGTTTAAAGTGATTTTCATGCTTCCAGGGGCCCTAAACACAAGATTTGTGGAATGGTTAAAAGTGCATGAAAATGGCCAATTTACTCACTCTGAGGTCTCAAAAAGTGTTTCTACATCCCGGGAAGTGAATTAAATACCATTTGGAGGCATTTAATGTTCAAGCAAAAACAGGTGTTTTTTGACAAAATAGATAACACCCCCCCATTACGTCATGCTTCAGAAGGTGAAAAATGGTCAGTTTTCAAATGTTTTATTTTTGAACGTCAGTTCACATTTGTAGGTAGATCATGAGTTTTAGAGCTAAAATTAGCATGCTTAAAGTGATTTTCATGCTTCCAGGGGCCCGAGAAGTGAATTAAATACCATTTGGAGGCATTTAATGTTCAAGCAAAAACAGGTGATTTTTGACAAAAGAGATAACACCCCCTCATTACGTCATGCTTCAGAAAGGTGAAAAATGGTCCGTTTTCAAATGTTTTATTTTCGAACGTCAATTCACATTTGTAGGTAGATCATCAGTTTAAGAGCTAAAATTAGCATGTTTAAAGTGATTTTCATGCTTCCAGGGGCCCGGGAAGTGAATTAAATACCATTTGGAGGAATTTAATGTTGAAGTAAAAACAGGTGATTTTTGACAAAAGAGATAACACCCCCCCATTACGTCATGCTTCAGAAAGGTGAAACATGGTCAGTTTTCAAATGTTTTATTTTTGAACGTCATTTCACATTTGTAGGTAGATCATCAGTTTTAGAGCTAAAATTAGCATGTTTAAAGTGATTTTCATGCTTCCAGGGGCCCGGGAAGTGAATTAAATACCATTTGGAGGCATTTAATGTTCAAGCAAAAACAGGTGATTTTTGACAAAAGAGATAACACCCCCCCATTACGTCATGCTTCAGAAAGGTGAAAAATGGTCCGTTTTCAAATGTTTTATTTTATAACGTCAGTTCACATTTGTAGGTAGATCATTAGTTTTAGAGCTAAAATTAGCATACTTAAAGTGATTTTCATGCTTCCAGGGGCCCGGGAAGTGAATTAAATACCTTTTGGAGGCATTTCATGTTCAAGCAAAAACAGGTGATTTTTGACAAAAGAGATAACACCCCCCCATTACGTCATGCTTCAGAAAGGTGAAAAATGGTCCGTTTTCAAATGTTTTATTTTTGAACGTCAGTTCACATTTGTAGGTAGATCATCAGTTTTAGAGCTAAAATTAGCATGTTTAAAGTGATTTTCATGCTTCCAGGGGCCCTAAACACAAGATTTGTGGAATGATTAAAAGTGCATGAAAATGGCCAATTTATTCACTCTGACGTCTCAAAAAGTGTTTATTCACCCCGGGAAGTGAATTAAATACCATTTGGAGGCATTTAATGTTCAAGCAAAAACAGGTGATTTTTGACAAAAGAGATAACACCCCCCCATTACGTCATTCTTCAGAAAGGTGAAAAATGGTCCGTTTTCAAATGTTTTATTTTTGAACGTCAGTTCACATTTGTAGGTAGATCATCAGTTTAAGAGCTAAAATTAGCATGTTTAAAGTGATTTTCATGCTTCCAGGGGCCGGAAAGTGAATTAAATACCATTTGGAGGCATTTAATGTTCAAGCAAAAACAGGTGATTTTTGACAAAAGAGATAACACCCCCCATTACGTCATGCTTCAGAAAGGTGGAAAATGGTCCGTTTTCAAATGTTTTATTTTTGAACGTCAGTTCACATTTGTAGGTAGATCATCAGTTTAAGAGCTAAAATTAGCATGTTTAAAGTGATTTTCATGCTTCCAGGGGCCCTAAACACAAGATCTGTGGAATGGTTAAAAGTGCATGAAAATGGCCAATTTACTCACTCTGAGGTCTCAAAAAGTGTTTCTTCACCCCGGGAAGTGAATTAAATACCATTTGGAGGCATTTAATGTTCAAGCAAAAACAGGTGATTTTTGACAAAAGAGATAACACCCCCCCCCCCATTACGTCATGCTTCAGAAAGGTGAAAAATGGTCCGTTTTCAAATGTTTTATTTTTGAACGTCAGTTCACATTTGAAGGTAGATCATCAGTTTAAGAGCTAAAATTAGCATGTTTAAAGTGATTTTCATGCTTCCAGGGGCCCTAAACACAAGATCTGTGGAATGGTTAAAAGTGCATGAAAATGGCCAATTTACTCACTCTGAGGTCTCAAAAAGTGTTTCTTCACCCCGGGAAGTGAATTAAATACCATTTGGAGGCATTTAATGTTCAAGCAAAAACAGGTGATTTTTGACAAAAGAGATAACACCCCCCCATTACGTCATGCTTCAGAAAGGTGAAAAATGGTCCGTTTTCAAATGTTTTATTTTTGAACGTCAGTTCACATTTGAAGGTAGATCATCAGTTTAAGAGCTAAAATTAGCATGTTTAAAGTGATTTTCATGCTTCCAGGGGCCCGGGAAGTGAATTAAATACCATTTGGAGGCATTTAATGTTGAAGTAAAAACAGGTGATTATTGACAAAAGAGATAACACCCCCCCCATTACGTCATGCTTCAGAAAGGTAAAAAATGGTCAGTTTTCAAATGTTTTATTTTTGAACGTCAGTTCACATTTGTAGGTAGATCATCAGTTTTAGAGCTAAAATTAGCATGTTTAAAGTGATTTTCATGCTTCCAGGGGCCCGGGAAGTGAATTACATACCATTTGGAGGAATTTCATGTTCAAGCAAAAACAGGTGATTTTTGACAAAAGAGATAACAGCCCCCCATTACGTCATGCTTCAGAAAGGTGAAAAATGGTCCGTTTTCAAATGTTTTATTTTTGAACGTCAGTTCACATTTGTAGGTAGATCATCAGTTTTAGAGCTAAAATTTGCATATTTAAAGTGATTTTCATGCTTCCAGGGGCCCGGGAAGTGAATTAAATACCTTTTGGAGGCATTTCATGTTCAAGCAAAAACAGGTGATTTTTGACAAAAGAGATAACACCCCCCCATTACGTCATGCTTCAGAAAGGTGAAAAATGGTCCGTTTTCAAATGTTTTATTTTTGAACGTCAGTTCACATTTGTAGGTAGATCATCAGTTTTAGAGCTAAAATTAGCATGTTTAAAGTGATTTTCATGCTTCCAGGGGCCCTAAACACAAGATTTGTGGAATGGTTAAAAGTGCATGAAAATGGCCAATTTACTCACTCTGAGGTCTCAAAAAGTGTTTCTTCACCCCGGGAAGTGAATTAAATACCATTTGGAGGCATTTAATGTTCAAGCAAAAACAGGTGATTTTTGACAAAAGAGATAACACCCCCCCCCCCATTACGTCATGCTTCAGAAAGGTGAAAAATGGTCCGTTTTCAAATGTTTTATTTTTGAACGTCAGTTCACATTTGAAGGTAGATCATCAGTTTAAGAGCTAAAATTAGCATGTTTAAAGTGATTTTCATGCTTCCAGGGGCCCTAAACACAAGATCTGTGGAATGGTTAAAAGTGCATGAAAATGGCCAATTTACTCACTCTGAGGTCTCAAAAAGTGTTTCTTCACCCCGGGAAGTGAATTAAATACCATTTGGAGGCATTTAATGTTCAAGCAAAAACAGGTGATTTTTGACAAAAGAGATAACACCCCCCCATTACGTCATGCTTCAGAAAGGTGAAAAATGGTCCGTTTTCAAATGTTTTATTTTTGAACGTCAGTTCACATTTGAAGGTAGATCATCAGTTTAAGAGCTAAAATTAGCATGTTTAAAGTGATTTTCATGCTTCCAGGGGCCCGGGAAGTGAATTAAATACCATTTGGAGGCATTTAATGTTGAAGTAAAAACAGGTGATTATTGACAAAAGAGATAACACCCCCCCCATTACGTCATGCTTCAGAAAGGTAAAAAATGGTCAGTTTTCAAATGTTTTATTTTTGAACGTCAGTTCACATTTGTAGGTAGATCATCAGTTTTAGAGCTAAAATTAGCATGTTTAAAGTGATTTTCATGCTTCCAGGGGCCCGGGAAGTGAATTACATACCATTTGGAGGAATTTCATGTTCAAGCAAAAACAGGTGATTTTTGACAAAAGAGATAACAGCCCCCCATTACGTCATGCTTCAGAAAGGTGAAAAATGGTCCGTTTTCAAATGTTTTATTTTTGAACGTCAGTTCACATTTGTAGGTAGATCATCAGTTTTAGAGCTAAAATTTGCATATTTAAAGTGATTTTCATGCTTCCAGGGGCCCGGGAAGTGAATTAAATACCTTTTGGAGGCATTTCATGTTCAAGCAAAAACAGGTGATTTTTGACAAAAGAGATAACACCCCCCCATTACGTCATGCTTCAGAAAGGTGAAAAATGGTCCGTTTTCAAATGTTTTATTTTTGAACGTCAGTTCACATTTGTAGGTAGATCATCAGTTTTAGAGCTAAAATTAGCATGTTTAAAGTGATTTTCATGCTTCCAGGGGCCCTAAACACAAGATTTGTGGAATGGTTAAAAGTGCATGAAAATGGCCAATTTATTCACTCTGACGTCTCAAAAAGTGTTTCTTCACCCCGGGAAGTGAATTAAATACCATTTGGAGGCATTTAATGTTCAAGCAAAAACAGGTGATTTTTGACAAAAGAGATAACACCCCCCCATTACGTCATGCTTCAGAAAGGTGAAAAATGGTCAGTTTTCAAATGTTTTATTTTTGAACGTCAGTTCACATTTGTAGGTAGATCATCAGTTTTAGAGCTAAAATTAGCATGTTTAAAGTGATTTTCATGCTTCCAGGGGCCCGGGAAGTGAATTAAATACCATTTGGAGGCATTTAATGTTCAATCAAAAACAGGTGATTTTTGACAAAAGAGATAACACCCCCCCATTACGTCATGCTTCAGAAAGGTGAAAAATGGTCCGTTTTCAAATGTTTTATTTTTGAACGTCAGTTCACATTTGTAGGTAGATCATCAGTTTAAGAGCTAAAATTAGCATCTTTAAAGTGATTTTCATGCTTCCAGGGGCTCTAAACACAAGATTTGTGGAATGGTTAAAAGTGCATGAAAATGGCCAATTTACTCACTCTGAGGTCTCAAAAAGTGTTTCTTCACCCCGGGAAGTGAATTAAATACCATTTGGAGGCATTTAATGTTCAAGCAAAAACAGGTGATTTTTGACAAAAGAGATAACACCCCCTCATTACGTCATGCTTCAGAAAGTTGAAAAATGGTCCGTTTTCAAATGTTTTATTTTTGAACGTCAGTTCACATTTGTAGGTAGATCATCAGTTTTAGAGCTAAAATTAGCATGTTTAAAGTGATTTTCATGCTTCCAGGGGCCCGGGAAGTGAATAAAATATCATTTGGAGGCATTTAATGTTCAAGAAAAAACAGGTGATTTTTGACAAAAGAGATAACACCCCCCCATTACGTCATACTTCAGAAAGGTGAAAAATGGTCAGTTTTCAAATGTTTTATTTTTGAACGTCAGTTCACATTTGTAGGTAGATCATCAGTTTAAGAGCTAAAATTAGCATGTTTAAAGTGATTTTCATGCTTCCAGGGGCCCGGGAAGTGAATGAAATACCATTTGGAGGAATTTAATGTTCAAGCAAAAACCGGTGATTTTTGACAATAGAGATAACACCCCCCCCATTACGTCATGCTTCAGAAAGGTGAAAAATTGTCAGTTTTCAAATGTTTTATTTTCGAACGTCAGTTCACATTTGTAGGTAGATCATCAGTTTAAGAGCTAAAATTAGCATGTTTAAAGTGATTTTCATGCTTCCAGGGGCCCTAAACACAAGATTTGTGGAATGGTTAAAAGTGCATGAAAATGGCCAATTTACTCACTCTGAGGTCTCAAAAAGTGTTTCTTCATCCCGGGAAGTGAATTAAATACCATTTGGAGGCATTTAATGGTCAAGCAAAAACAGGTGATTTTTGACAAAAGAGATAACACCCCCCCATTACGTCATGCTTCAGAAAGGTGAAAAATGGTCCGTTTTCAAATGTTTTATTTTTGAACGTCAGTTCACATTTGTAGGTAGATCATCAGTTTTAGAGCTAAAATTAGCATGCTTAAAGTGATTTTCATGCTTCCAGGGGCCGGAGAAGTGAATTAAATACCACTTGGAGGCATTTAATGTTCAAGCAAAAACAGGTGATTTTTGACAAAAGAGATAACACCCCCCCATTACGTCATGCTTCAGAAAGGTGAAAAATGGTCCGTTTTCAAATGTTTTATTTTTGAACGTCAGTTCACATTTGAAGGTAGATCATCAGTTTAAGAGCTAAAATTAGCATGTTTAAAGTGATTTTCATGCTTCCAGGGGCCCGGGAAGTGAATTAAATACCATTTGGAGGCATTTAATGTTCAAGCAAAAACAGGTGATTTTTGACAAAAGAGATAACACCCCCCCCATTACGTCATGCTTCAGAAAGGTGAAAAATGGTCCGTTTTCAAATGTTTTATTTTCGAACGTCAGTTCACATTTGTAGGTAGATCATCAGTTTAAGAGCTAAAATTAGCATGTTTAAAGTGATTTTCATGCTTCCAGGGGCCCGGGAAGTGAATTAAATACCATTTGGAGGAATTTAATGTTGAAGTAAAAACAGGTGATTTTTGACAAAAGAGATAACACCCCCCCATTACGTCATGCTTCAGAAAGGTGAAAAATGGTCAGTTTTCAAATGTTTTATTTTTGAACGTCAGTTCACATTTGTAGGTAGATCATCAGTTTTAGAGCTAAAATTAGCATGTTTAAAGTGATTTTCATGCTTCCAGGGGCCCGGGAAGTGAATTAAATACCATTTGGAGGAATTTCATGTTCAAGCAAAAACAGGTGATTTTTGACAAAAGAGATAACACCCCCCCATTACGTCATGCTTCAGAAAGGTGAAAAATGGTCCGTTTTCAAATGTTTTATTTTTGAACGTCAGTTCACATTTGTAGGTAGATCATCAGTTTTAGAGCTAAAATTTGCATATTTAAAGTGATTTTCATGCTTCCAGGGGCCCGGGAAGTGAATTACATACCTTTTGGAGGCATTTCATGTTCAAGCAAAAACAGGTGATTTTTGACAAAAGAGATAACACCCCCCCATTACGTCATGCTTCAGAAAGGTGAAAAATGGTCCGTTTTCAAATGTTTTATTTTTGAACGTCAGTTCACATTTGTAGGTAGATCATCAGTATTAGAGCTAAAATTAGCATGTTTAAAGTGATTTTCATGCTTCCAGGGGCCCTAAACACAAGATTTGTGGAATGGTTAAAAGTGCATGAAAATGGCCAATTTATTCACTCTGACGTCTCAAAAAGTGTTTCTTCACCCCGGGAAGTGAATTAAATACCATTTGGAGGCATTTAATGTTCAAGCAAAAACAGGTGATTTTTGACAAAAGAGATAACACCCCCCCATTACGTCATGCTTCAGAAAGGTGAAAAATGGTCAGTTTTCAAATGTTTTATTTTTGAACGTCAGTTCACATTTGTAGGTAGATCATCAGTTTTAGAGCTAAAATTAGCATGTTTAAAGTGATTTTCATGCTTCCAGGGGCCCGGGAAGTGAATTAAATACCATTTGGAGGCATTTAATGTTCAATCAAAAACAGGTGATTTTTGACAAAAGAGATAACACCCCCCCATTACGTCATGCTTCAGAAAGGTGAAAAATGGTCCGTTTTCAAATGTTTTATTTTTGAACGTCAGTTCACATTTGTAGGTAGATCATCAGTTTAAGAGCTAAAATTAGCATCTTTAAAGTGATTTTCATGCTTCCAGGGGCTCTAAACACAAGATTTGTGGAATGGTTAAAAGTGCATGAAAATGGCCAATTTACTCACTCTGAGGTCTCAAAAAGTGTTTCTTTACCCCGGGAACTGAATTTATTACCATTTGGAGGCATTTAATGTTCAAGCAAAAACAGGTGATTTTTGACAAAAGAGATAACACCCCCCCATTACGTCATTCTTCAGAAAGGTGAAAAATGGTCCGTTTTCAAATGTTTTATTTTTGAACGTCAGTTCACATTTGTAGGTAGATCATCAGTTTAAGAGCTAAAATTAGCATGTTTAAAGTGATTTTCATGCTTCCAGGGCCCCGGAAAGTGAATTAAATACCATTTGGAGGCATTTAATGTTCAAGCAAAAACAGGTGATTTTTGACAAAAGAGATAACACCCCCCCATTACGTCATGCTTCAGAAAGGTGGAAAATGGTCCGTTTTCAAATGTTTTATTTTTGAACGTCAGTTCACATTTGTAGGTAGATCATCAGTTTTAGAGCTAAAATTAGCATGTTTAAAGTGATTTTCATGCTTCCAGGGGCCCGGGAAGTGAATTAAATACTATTTGGAGGCATTTAATGTTCAAGCAAAAACAGGTGATTTTTGACAAAAGAGATAACACCCCCCCATTACGTCATGCTTCAGAAAGGTGAAAATTGGTCCGTTTTCAAATGTTTTATTTTCGAACGTCAGTTCACATTTGTAGGTAGATCATCAGTTTAAGAGCTAAAATTAGCATGTTTAAAGTGATTTTCATGCTTCCAGGGGCCCGGGAAGTGAATTAAATACCATTTGGAGGAATTTAATGTTGAAGTAAAAACAGGTGATTTTTGACAAAAGAGATAACACCCCCCCATTACGTCATGCTTCAGAAAGGTGAAACATGGTCAGTTTTCAAATGTTTTATTTTTGAACGTCATTTCACATTTGTAGGTAGATCATCAGTTTTAGAGCTAAAATTAGCATGTTTAAAGTGATTTTCATGCTTCCAGGGGCCCGGGAAGTGAATTAAATACCATTTGGAGGCATTTAATGTTCAAGCAAAAACAGGTGATTTTTGACAAAAGAGATAACACCCCCCCATTACGTCATGCTTCAGAAAGGTGAAAAATGGTCCGTTTTCAAATGTTTTATTTTTGAACGTCAGTTCACATTTGTAGGTAGATCATCAGTTTAAGAGCTAAAATTAGCATGTTTAAAGTGATTTTCATGCTTCCAGGGGCCCTAAACACAAGATTTGTGGAATGGTTAAAAGTGCATGAAAATGGCCAATTTACTCACTCTGAGGTCTCAAAAAGTGTTTCTACATCCCGGGAAGTGAATTAAATACCATTTGGAGGCATTTAATGTTCAAGCAAAAACAGGTGATTTTTGACAAAATAGATAACACCCCCCCATTACGTCATGCTTCAGAAGGTGAAAAATGGTCAGTTTTCAAATGTTTTATTTTTGAACGTCAGTTCACATTTGTAGGTAGATCATCAGTTTTAGAGCTAAAATTAGCATGCTTAAAGTGATTTTCATGCTTCCAGGGGCCCGAGAAGTGAATTAAATACCATTTGGAGGCATTTAATGTTCAAGCAAAAACAGGTGATTTTTGACAAAAGAGATAACACCCCCTCATTACGTCATGCTTCAGAAAGGTGAAAAATGGTCCGTTTTCAAATGTTTTATTTTCGAACGTCAGTTCACATTTGTAGGTAGATCATCAGTTTAAGAGCTAAAATTAGCATGTTTAAAGTGATTTTCATGCTTCCAGGGGCCCGGGAAGTAAATTAAATACCATTTGGAGGCATTTAATGTTCAAGCAAAAACAGGTGATTTTTGACAAAAGAGATAACACCCCCCCATTACGTCATGCTTCAGAAAGGTGAAAAATGGTCCGTTTTCAAATGTTTTATTTTCGAACGTCAGTTCACATTTGTAGGTAGATCATCAGTTTAAGAGCTAAAATTAGCATGTTTAAAGTGATTTTCATGCTTCCAGGGGCCCGGGAAGTGAATTAAATACCATTTGGAGGAATTTAATGTTGAAGTAAAAACAGGTGATTTTTGACAAAAGAGATAACACCCCCCCATTACGTCATGCTTCAGAAAGGTGAAACATGGTCAGTTTTCAAATGTTTTATTTTTGAACGTCATTTCACATTTGTAGGTAGATCATCAGTTTTAGAGCTAAAATTAGCATGTTTAAAGTGATTTTCATGCTTCCAGGGGCCCGGGAAGTGAATTAAATACCATTTGGAGGCATTTAATGTTCAAGCAAAAACAGGTGATTTTTGACAAAAGAGATAACACCCCCCCATTACGTCATGCTTCAGAAAGGTGAAAAATGGTCCGTTTTCAAATGTTTTATTTTATAACGTCAGTTCACATTTGTAGGTAGATCATTAGTTTTAGAGCTAAAATTAGCATACTTAAAGTGATTTTCATGCTTCCAGGGGCCCGGGAAGTGAATTAAATACCTTTTGGAGGCATTTCATGTTCAAGCAAAAACAGGTGATTTTTGACAAAAGAGATAACACCCCCCCATTACGTCATGCTTCAGAAAGGTGAAAAATGGTCCGTTTTCAAATGTTTTATTTTTGAACGTCAGTTCACATTTGTAGGTAGATCATCAGTTTTAGAGCTAAAATTAGCATGTTTAAAGTGATTTTCATGCTTCCAGGGGCCCTAAACACAAGATTTGTGGAATGATTAAAAGTGCATGAAAATGGCCAATTTATTCACTCTGACGTCTCAAAAAGTGTTTATTCACCCCGGGAAGTGAATTAAATACCATTTGGAGGCATTTAATGTTCAAGCAAAAACAGGTGATTTTTGACAAAAGAGATAACACCCCCCCATTACGTCATGCTTCAGAAAGGTGAAAAATGGTCCGTTTTCAAATGTTTTATTTTATAACGTCAGTTCACATTTGTAGGTAGATCATTAGTTTTAGAGCTAAAATTAGCATACTTAAAGTGATTTTCATGCTTCCAGGGGCCCGGGAAGTGAATTAAATACCTTTTGGAGGCATTTCATGTTCAAGCAAAAACAGGTGATTTTTGACAAAAGAGATAACACCCCCCCATTACGTCATGCTTCAGAAAGGTGAAAAATGGTCCGTTTTCAAATGTTTTATTTTTGAACGTCAGTTCACATTTGTAGGTAGATCATCAGTTTTAGAGCTAAAATTAGCATGTTTAAAGTGATTTTCATGCTTCCAGGGGCCCTAAACACAAGATTTGTGGAATGATTAAAAGTGCATGAAAATGGCCAATTTATTCACTCTGACGTCTCAAAAAGTGTTTATTCACCCCGGGAAGTGAATTAAATACCATTTGGAGGCATTTAATGTTCAAGCAAAAACAGGTGATTTTTGACAAAAGAGATAACACCCCCCCATTACGTCATGCTTCAGAAAGGTGAAAAATGGTCCGTTTTCAAATGTTTTATTTTATAACGTCAGTTCACATTTGTAGGTAGATCATTAGTTTTAGAGCTAAAATTAGCATACTTAAAGTGATTTTCATGCTTCCAGGGGCCCGGGAAGTGAATTAAATACCTTTTGGAGGCATTTCATGTTCAAGCAAAAACAGGTGATTTTTGACAAAAGAGATAACACCCCCCCATTACGTCATGCTTCAGAAAGGTGAAAAATGGTCCGTTTTCAAATGTTTTATTTTTGAACGTCAGTTCACATTTGTAGGTAGATCATCAGTTTTAGAGCTAAAATTAGCATGTTTAAAGTGATTTTCATGCTTCCAGGGGCCCTAAACACAAGATCTGTGGAATGGTTAAAAGTGCATGAAAATGGCCAATTTACTCACTCTGAGGTCTCAAAAAGTGTTTCTTCACCCCGGGAAGTGAATTAAATACCATTTGGAGGCATTTAATGTTCAAGCAAAAACAGGTGATTTTTGACAAAAGAGATAACACCCCCCCCCATTACGTCATGCTTCAGAAAGGTGAAAAATGGTCCGTTTTCAAATGTTTTATTTTTGAACGTCAGTTCACATTTGAAGGTAGATCATCAGTTTAAGAGCTAAAATTAGCATGTTTAAAGTGATTTTCATGCTTCCAGGGGCCCTAAACACAAGATCTGTGGAATGGTTAAAAGTGCATGAAAATGGCCAATTTACTCACTCTGAGGTCTCAAAAAGTGTTTCTTCACCCCGGGAAGTGAATTAAATACAATTTGGAGGCATTTAATGTTCAAGCAAAAACAGGTGATTTTTGACAAAAGAGATAACACCCCCCCATTGCGTCATGCTTCAGAAAGGTGAAAAATGGTCCGTTTTCAAATGTTTTATTTTTGAACGTCAGTTCACATTTGAAGGTAGATCATCAGTTTAAGAGCTAAAATTAGCATGTTTAAAGTGATTTTCATGCTTCCAGGGGCCCGGAAAGTGAATTAAATACCATTTGGAGGCATTTAATGTTCAAGCAAAAACAGGTGATTTTTGACAAAAGAGCTAACACCCCCCCATTACGTCATGCTTCAGAAAGGTGGAAAATGGTCCGTTTTCAAATGTTTTATTTTTGAACGTCAGTTCACATTTGTAGGTAGATCATCAGTTTTAGAGCTAAAATTAGCATGTTTAAAGTGATTTTCATGCTTCCAGGGGCCCTAAACACAAGATCTGTGGAATGGTTAAAAGTGCATGAAAATGGCCAATTTCTCACTCTGAGGTCTCAAAAAGTGTTTCTTCACCCCGGGAAGTGAATTAAATACCATTTGGAGGCATTTAATGTTCAAGCAAAAACAGGTGATTTTTGACAAAAGAGATAACACCCCCCCATTACGTCATGCTTCAGAAAGTTGAAAAATGGTCCGTTTTCAAATGTTTTATTTTTGAACGTCAGTTCACATTTGTAGGTAGATCATCAGTTTTAGAGCTAAAATTAGCATGTTTAAAGTGATTTTCATGCTTCCAGGGGCCCGGGAAGTGAATAAAATATCATTTGGAGGCATTTAATGTTCAAGAAAAAACAGGTGATTTTTGACAAAAGAGATAACACCCCCCCATTACGTCATGCTTCAGAAAGGTGAAAAATGGTCAGTTTTCAAATGTTTTATTTTTGAACGTCAGTTCACATTTGTAGGTAGATCATCAGTTTAAGAGCTAAAATTAGCATGTTTAAAGTGATTTTCATGCTTCCAGGGGCCCGGGAAGTGAATGAAATACCATTTGGAGGAATTTAATGTTCAAGCAAAAACCGGTGATTTTTGACAATAGAGATAACACCCCCCCCATTACGTCATGCTTCAGAAAGGTGAAAAATTGTCAGTTTTCAAATGTTTTATTTTCGAACGTCAGTTCACATTTGTAGGTAGATCATCAGTTTAAGAGCTAAAATTAGCATGTTTAAAGTGATTTTCATGCTTCCAGGGGCCCTAAACACAAGATTTGTGGAATGGTTAAAAGTGCATGAAAATGGCCAATTTACTCACTCTGAGGTCTCAAAAAGTGTTTCTTCATCCCGGGAAGTGAATTAAATACCATTTGGAGGCATTTAATGGTCAAGCAAAAACAGGTGATTTTTGACAAAAGAGATAACACCCCCCCATTACGTCATGCTTCAGAAAGGTGAAAAATGGTCCGTTTTCAAATGTTTTATTTTTGAACGTCAGTTCACATTTGTAGGTAGATCATCAGTTTTAGAGCTAAAATTAGCATGCTTAAAGTGATTTTCATGCTTCCAGGGGCCGGAGAAGTGAATTAAATACCACTTGGAGGCATTTAATGTTCAAGCAAAAACAGGTGATTTTTGACAAAAGAGATAACACCCCCCCATTAAGTCATGCTTCAGAAAGGTGAAAAATGGTCTGTTTTCAAATGTTTTATTTTTGAACGTCAGTTCACATTTGTAGGTAGATCATCAGTTTAAGAGCTAAAATTAGCATGTTTAAAGTGATTTTCATGCTTTCAGGGGCCCGGGAAGTGAATTAAATACCATTTGGAGACATTTAATGTTCAAGAAAAAACAGGTGATTTTTGACAAAAGAGATAACACCCCCCCATTACGTCATGCTTCAGAAAGGTGAAAAATGGTCCGTTTTCAAATGTTTTATTTTTGAACGTCAGTTCACATTTGTAGGTAGATCATCAGTTTTAGAGCTAAAATTAGCATGCTTAAAGTGATTTTCATGCTTCCAGGGGCCCGAGAAGTGAATTAAATACCATTTGGAGGCATTTAATGTTCAAGCAAAAACAGGTGATTTTTGACAAAAGAGATAACACCCCCTCATTACGTCATGCTTCAGAAAGGTGAAAAATGGTCCGTTTTCAAATGTTTTATTTTCAAACGTCAGTTCACATTTGTAGGTAGATCATCAGTTTAAGAGCTAAAATTAGCATGTTTAAAGTGATTTTCATGCTTCCAGGGGCCCGGGAAGTGAATTAAATACTATTTGGAGGCATTTAATGTTCAAGCAAAAACAGGTGATTTTTGACAAAAGAGATAACACCCCCCCATTACGTCATGCTTCAGAAAGGTGAAAATTGGTCCGTTTTCAAATGTTTTATTTTCGAACGTCAGTTCACATTTGTAGGTAGATCATCAGTTTAAGAGCTAAAATTAGCATGTTTAAAGTGATTTTCATGCTTCCAGGGGCCCGGGAAGTGAATTAAATACCATTTGGAGGAATTTAATGTTGAAGTAAAAACAGGTGATTTTTGACAAAAGAGATAACACCCCCCCATTACGTCATGCTTCAGAAAGGTGAAACATGGTCAGTTTTCAAATGTTTTATTTTTGAACGTCATTTCACATTTGTAGGTAGATCATCAGTTTTAGAGCTAAAATTAGCATGTTTAAAGTGATTTTCATGCTTCCAGGGGCCCGGGAAGTGAATTAAATACCATTTGGAGGCATTTAATGTTCAAGCAAAAACAGGTGATTTTTGACAAAAGAGATAACACCCCCCCATTACGTCATGCTTCAGAAAGGTGAAAAATGGTCCGTTTTCAAATGTTTTATTTTTGAACGTCAGTTCACATTTGTAGGTAGATCATCAGTTTAAGAGCTAAAATTAGCATGTTTAAAGTGATTTTCATGCTTCCAGGGGCCCTAAACACAAGATTTGTGGAATGGTTAAAAGTGCATGAAAATGGCCAATGTACTCACTCTGAGGTCTCAAAAAGTGTTTCTACATCCCGGGAAGTGAATTAAATACCATTTGGAGGCATTTAATGTTCAAGCAAAAACAGGTGATTTTTGACAAAATAGATAACACCCCCCCATTACGTCATGCTTCAGAAGGTGAAAAATGGTCAGTTTTCAAATGTTTTATTTTTGAACGTCAGTTCACATTTGTAGGTAGATCATCAGTTTTAGAGCTAAAATTAGCATGCTTAAAGTGATTTTCATGCTTCCAGGGGCCCGAGAAGTGAATTAAATACCATTTGGAGGCATTTAATGTTCAAGCAAAAACAGGTGATTTTTGACAAAAGAGATAACACCCCCTCATTACGTCATGCTTCAGAAAGGTGAAAAATGGTCCGTTTTCAAATGTTTTATTTTCGAACGTCAGTTCACATTTGTAGGTAGATCATCAGTTTAAGAGCTAAAATTAGCATGTTTAAAGTGATTTTCATGCTTCCAGGGGCCCGGGAAGTGAATTAAATACCATTTGGAGGCATTTAATGTTCAAGCAAAAACAGGTGATTTTTGACAAAAGAGATAACACCCCCCCATTACGTCATGCTTCAGAAAGGTGAAAAATGGTCCGTTTTCAAATGTTTTATTTTCGAACGTCAGTTCACATTTGTAGGTAGATCATCAGTTTAAGAGCTAAAATTAGCATGTTTAAAGTGATTTTCATGCTTCCAGGGGCCCGGGAAGTGAATTAAATACCATTTGGAGGAATTTAATGTTGAAGTAAAAACAGGTGATTTTTGACAAAAGAGATAACACCCCCCCATTACGTCATGCTTCAGAAAGGTGAAACATGGTCAGTTTTCAAATGTTTTATTTTTGAACGTCATTTCACATTTGTAGGTAGATCATCAGTTTTAGAGCTAAAATTAGCATGTTTAAAGTGATTTTCATGCTTCCAGGGGCCCGGGAAGTGAATTAAATACCATTTGGAGGCATTTAATGTTCAAGCAAAAACAGGTGATTTTTGACAAAAGAGATAACACCCCCCCATTACGTCATGCTTCAGAAAGGTGAAAAATGGTCCGTTTTCAAATGTTTTATTTTATAACGTCAGTTCACATTTGTAGGTAGATCATTAGTTTTAGAGCTAAAATTAGCATACTTAAAGTGATTTTCATGCTTCCAGGGGCCCGGGAAGTGAATTAAATACCTTTTGGAGGCATTTCATGTTCAAGCAAAAACAGGTGATTTTTGACAAAAGAGATAACACCCCCCCATTACGTCATGCTTCAGAAAGGTGAAAAATGGTCCGTTTTCAAATGTTTTATTTTTGAACGTCAGTTCACATTTGTAGGTAGATCATCAGTTTTAGAGCTAAAATTAGCATGTTTAAAGTGATTTTCATGCTTCCAGGGGCCCTAAACACAAGATTTGTGGAATGATTAAAAGTGCATGAAAATGGCCAATTTATTCACTCTGACGTCTCAAAAAGTGTTTATTCACCCCGGGAACTGAATTAAATACCATTTGGAGGCATTTAATGTTCAAGCAAAAACAGGTGATTTTTGACAAAAGAGATAACACCCCCCCATTACGTCATTCTTCAGAAAGGTGAAAAATGGTCCGTTTTCAAATGTTTTATTTTTGAACGTCAGTTCACATTTGTAGGTAGATCATCAGTTTAAGAGCTAAAATTAGCATGTTTAAAGTGATTTTCATGCTTCCAGGGGCCGGAAAGTGAATTAAATACCATTTGGAGGCATTTAATGTTCAAGCAAAAACAGGTGATTTTTGACAAAAGAGATAACACCCCCCATTACGTCATGCTTCAGAAAGGTGGAAAATGGTCCGTTTTCAAATGTTTTATTTTTGAACGTCAGTTCACATTTGTAGGTAGATCATCAGTTTAAGAGCTAAAATTAGCATGTTTAAAGTGATTTTCATGCTTCCAGGGGCCCTAAACACAAGATCTGTGGAATGGTTAAAAGTGCATGAAAATGGCCAATTTACTCACTCTGAGGTCTCAAAAAGTGTTTCTTCACCCCGGGAAGTGAATTAAATACCATTTGGAGGCATTTAATGTTCAAGCAAAAACAGGTGATTTTTGACAAAAGAGATAACACCCCCCCCCATTACGTCATGCTTCAGAAAGGTGAAAAATGGTCCGTTTTCAAATGTTTTATTTTTGAACGTCAGTTCACATTTGAAGGTAGATCATCAGTTTAAGAGCTAAAATTAGCATGTTTAAAGTGATTTTCATGCTTCCAGGGGCCCTAAACACAAGATCTGTGGAATGGTTAAAAGTGCATGAAAATGGCCAATTTACTCACTCTGAGGTCTCAAAAAGTGTTTCTTCACCCCGGGAAGTGAATTAAATACCATTTGGAGGCATTTAATGTTCAAGCAAAAACAGGTGATTTTTGACAAAAGAGATAACACCCCCCCATTACGTCATGCTTCAGAAAGGTGAAAAATGGTCCGTTTTCAAATGTTTTATTTTTGAACGTCAGTTCACATTTGAAGGTAGATCATCAGTTTAAGAGCTAAAATTAGCATGTTTAAAGTGATTTTCATGCTTCCAGGGGCCCGGGAAGTGAATTAAATACCATTTGGAGGCATTTAATGTTGAAGTAAAAACAGGTGATTTTTGACAAAAGAGATAACACCCCCCCCATTACGTCATGCTTCAGAAAGGTGAAAAATGGTCAGTTTTCAAATGTTTTATTTTTGAACGTCAGTTCACATTTGTAGGTAGATCATCAGTTTTAGAGCTAAAATTAGCATGTTTAAAGTGATTTTCATGCTTCCAGGGGCCCGGGAAGTGAATTACATACCATTTGGAGGAATTTCATGTTCAAGCAAAAACAGGTGATTTTTGACAAAAGAGATAACACCCCCCCATTACGTCATGCTTCAGAAAGGTGAAAAATGGTCCGTTTTCAAATGTTTTATTTTTGAACGTCAGTTCACATTTGTAGGTAGATCATCAGTTTTAGAGCTAAAATTAGCATGTTTAAAGTGATTTTCATGCTTCCAGGGGCCCTAAACACAAGATTTGTGGAATGGTTAAAAGTGCATGAAAATGGCCAATTTATTCACTCTGACGTCTCAAAAAGTGTTTCTTCACCCCGGGAAGTGAATTAAATACCATTTGGAGGCATTTAATGTTCAAGCAAAAACAGGTGATTTTTGACAAAAGAGATAACACCCCCCCATTACGTCATGCTTCAGAAAGGTGAAAAATGGTCAGTTTTCAAATGTTTTATTTTTGAACGTCAGTTCACATTTGTAGGTAGATCATCAGTTTTAGAGCTAAAATTAGCATGTTTAAAGTGATTTTCATGCTTCCAGGGGCCCGGGAAGTGAATTAAATACCATTTGGAGGCATTTAATGTTCAATCAAAAACAGGTGATTTTTGACAAAAGAGATAACACCCCCCCATTACGTCATGCTTCAGAAAGGTGAAAAATGGTCCGTTTTCAAATGTTTTATTTTTGAACGTCAGTTCACATTTGTAGGTAGATCATCAGTTTAAGAGCTAAAATTAGCATCTTTAAAGTGATTTTCATGCTTCCAGGGGCTCTAAACACAAGATTTGTGGAATGGTTAAAAGTGCATGAAAATGGCCAATTTACTCACTCTGAGGTCTCAAAAAGTGTTTCTTTACCCCGGGAACTGAATTTATTACCATTTGGAGGCATTTAATGTTCAAGCAAAAACAGGTGATTTTTGACAAAAGAGATAACACCCCCCCATTACGTCATTCTTCAGAAAGGTGAAAAATGGTCCGTTTTCAAATGTTTTATTTTTGAACGTCAGTTCACATTTGTAGGTAGATCATCAGTTTAAGAGCTAAAATTAGCATGTTTAAAGTGATTTTCATGCTTCCAGGGGCCCGGAAAGTGAATTAAATACCATTTGGAGGCATTTAATGTTCAAGCAAAAACAGGTGATTTTTGACAAAAGAGATAACACCCCCCCATTACGTCATGCTTCAGAATGGTGGAAAATGGTCCGTTTTCAAATGTTTTATTTTTGAACGTCAGTTCACATTTGTAGGTAGATCATCAGTTTTAGAGCTAAAATTAGCATGTTTAAAGTGATTTTCATGCTTCCAGGGGCCCTAAACACAAGATCTGTGGAATGGTTAAAAGTGCATGAAAATGGCCAATTTACTCACTCTGAGGTCTCAAAAAGTGTTTCTTCACCCCGGGAAGTGAATTAAATACCATTTGGAGGCATTTAATGTTCAAGCTAAAACAGGTGATTTTTGACAAAAGAGATAACACCCCCCCATTACGTCATGCTTCAGAAAGTTGAAAAATGGTCCGTTTTCAAATGTTTTATTTTTGAACGTCAGTTCACATTTGTAGGTAGATCATCAGTTTTAGAGCTAAAATTAGCATGTTTAAAGTGATTTTCATGCTTCCAGGGGCCCGGGAAGTGAATAAAATATCATTTGGAGGCATTTAATGTTCAAGAAAAAACAGGTGATTTTTGACAAAAGAGATAACACCCCCCCATTACGTCATGCTTCAGAAAGGTGAAAAATGGTCAGTTTTCAAATGTTTTATTTTTGAACGTCAGTTCACATTTGTAGGTAGATCATCAGTTTAAGAGCTAAAATTAGCATGTTTAAAGTGATTTTCATGCTTCCAGGGGCCCGGGAAGTGAATGAAATACCATTTGGAGGAATTTAATGTTCAAGCAAAAACCGGTGATTTTTGACAATAGAGATAACACCCCCCCCATTACGTCATGCTTCAGAAAGGTGAAAAATTGTCAGTTTTCAAATGTTTTATTTTCGAACGTCAGTTCACATTTGTAGGTAGATCATCAGTTTAAGAGCTAAAATTAGCATGTTTAAAGTGATTTTCATGCTTCCAGGGGCCCTAAACACAAGATTTGTGGAATGGTTAAAAGTGCATGAAAATGGCCAATTTACTCACTCTGAGGTCTCAAAAAGTGTTTCTTCATCCCGGGAAGTGAATTAAATACCATTTGGAGGCATTTAATGGTCAAGCAAAAACAGGTGATTTTTGACAAAAGAGATAACACCCCCCCATTACGTCATGCTTCAGAAAGGTGAAAAATGGTCCGTTTTCAAATGTTTTATTTTTGAACGTCAGTTCACATTTGTAGGTAGATCATCAGTTTTAGAGCTAAAATTAGCATGCTTAAAGTGATTTTCATGCTTCCAGGGGCCGGAGAAGTGAATTAAATACCACTTGGAGGCATTTAATGTTCAAGCAAAAACAGGTGATTTTTGACAAAAGAGATAACACCCCCCCATTAAGTCATGCTTCAGAAAGGTGAAAAATGGTCTGTTTTCAAATGTTTTATTTTTGAACGTCAGTTCACATTTGTAGGTAGATCATCAGTTTAAGAGCTAAAATTAGCATGTTTAAAGTGATTTTCATGCTTTCAGGGGCCCGGGAAGTGAATTAAATACCATTTGGAGGAATTTAATGTTCAAGCAAAAACAGGTGATTTTTAACAAAAGAGATAACACCCCCCATTACGTCATGCTTCAGAAAGGTGAAAAATGGTCCGTTTTCAAATGTTATATTTTCAAACGTCAGTTCACATTTGTAGGTAGATCATCAGTTTAAGAGCTAAAATTAGCATGTTTAAAGTAATTTTCATGCTTCCAGGGGCCCGGGAAGTGAATTAAATACCATTTGGAGGAATTTAATGTTGAAGTAAAAACAGGTGATTTTTGACAAAAGAGATAACACCCCCCCATTACGTCATGCTTCAGAAAGGTAAAAAATGGTCAGTTTTCAAATGTTTTAATTTTGAACGTCAGTTCACATTTGTAGGTAGATCATCAGTTTTAGAGCTAAAACTAGCATGTTTAAAGTGATTTTCATGCTTCCAGGGGCCCGGGAAGTGAATTAAATACCATTTGGAGGCATTTCATGTTCAAGCAAAAACAGGTGATTTTTGACAAAAGAGATAACACCCCCCCATTACGTCATGCTTCAGAAAGGTGAAAAATGGTCCATTTTCAAATGTTTTATTTTTTAACGTCAGTTCACATTTGTAGGTAGATCATCAGTTTTAGAGCTAAAATTAGCATGTTTAAAGTGATTTTCATGCTTCCAGGGGCCCTAAACACAAGATTTGTGGAATGGTTAAAAGTGCATGAAAATGGCCAATTTATTCACTCTGAGGTCTCAAAACGTGTTTCTTCACCCCGGGAAGTGAATTAAATACCATTTGGAGGCATTTAATGTTCAAGCAAAAACAGGTGATTTTTGACAAAAGAGATAACACCCCCCATTACGTCATGCTTCAGAAAGGTGAAAAATGGTCAGTTTTCAAATGTTTTATTTTTGAACGTCAGTTCACATTTGTAGGTAGATTATCAGTTTTAGAGCTAAAATTAGCATGTTTAAAGTGATTTTCATGCTTCCAGGGGCCCGGGAAGTGAATTAAATACCATTTGGAGGCATTTAATGTTCAAGCAAAAACAGGTGATTTTTGACAAAAGAGATAACACCCCCCCATTACGTCATGCTTCAGAAAGGTGAAAAACGGTCCGTTTTCAAGTGTTTTATTTTTGAACGTCAGTTCACATTTGTAGGTAGATCATCAGTTTAAGAGCTAAAATTAGCATGTTTAAAGTGATTTTCATGCTTCCAGGGGCCGGGGAAGTGAATTAAATACCATTTGGAGGAATTTCATGTTCAAGCAAAAACAGGTGATTTTTGACAAAAGAGATAACACCCCCCCATTACGTCATGCTTCAGAAAGGTGAAAAATGGTCCGTTTTCAAATGTTTTATTTTCAAACGTCAGTTCACATTTGTAGGTAGATCATCAGTTTAAGAGCTAAAATGAGCATGTTTAAAGTAATTTTCATGCTTCCAGGGGCCCGGGAAGTGAATTAAATACCATTTGGAGGAATTTAATGTTGAAGTAAAAACAGGTGATTTTTGACAAAAGAGATAACCCCCCCCCCATTACGTCATGCTTCAGAAAGGTAAAAAATGGTCAGTTTTCAAATGTTTTATTTTTGAACGTCAGTTCACATTTGTAGGTAGATCATCAGTTTAAGAGCTAAAACTAGCATGTTTAAAGTGATTTTCATACTTCCAGGGGCCCGGGAAGTGAATTAAATACCATTTGGAGGAATTTAATGTTCAAGCAAAAACAGGTGATTTTTGACAAAAGAGATAACACCCCCCCATTACGTCATGCTTCAGAAAGGTGAAAAATGGTCCGTTTTCAAATGTTTTATTTTTGAACGTCAGTTCACATTCGTAGGTAGATCATCAGTTTTAGAGCTAAAATTAGCATATTTAAAGTGATTTTCATGCTTCCAGGGGCCCGGGAAGTGAATTAAATACCTTTGGGAGGCATTTCATGTTCAAGCAAAAACAGGTGATTTTTGACAAAAGAGATAACACCCCCCCCATTACGTCATGCTTCAGAAAGGTGAAAAATGGTCCGTTTTCAAATGTTTTATTTTTGAACGTCAGTTCACATTTGTAGGTAGATCATCAGTTTTAGAGCTAAAATTAGCATGTTTAAAGTGATTTTCATGCTTCCAGGGGCCCTAAACACAAGATTTGTGGAATGGTTAAAAGTGCATGAAAATGGCCAATTTATTCACTCTGACGTCTCAAAAAGTGTTTCTTCACCCCGGGAAGTGAATTAAATACCATTTGGAGGCATTTAATGTTCAAGCAAAAACAGGTGATTTTTGACAAAAGAGATAACACCCCCCATTACGTCATGCTTCAGAAAGGTGAAAAATGGTCAGTTTTCAAATGTTTTATTTTTGAATGTCAGTTCACATTTGTAGGTAGATCATCAGTTTTAGAGCTAAAATTAGCATGTTTAAGGTGATTTTCATGCTTCCAGGGGCCCGGGAAGTGAATTAAATACCATTTGGAGGCATTTAATGTTCAAGCAAAAACAGGTGATTTTTGACAAAAGAGATAACACCCCCCCCCCCCATTACGTCATGCTTCAGAAAGGTGAAAAATGGTCCGTTTTCAAATGTTTTATTTTTGAATGTCAGTTCACATTTGTAGGTAGATCATCAGTTTTAGAGCTAAAATTAGCATGTTTAAGGTGATTTTCATGCTTCCAAGGGCCCGGGAAGTGAATTAAATACCATTTGGAGGCATTTAATGTTCAAGCAAAAACAGGTGATTTTTGACAAAAGAGATAACACCCCCCCCATTACGTCATTCTAAAGAAAGGTGAAAAATGGTCCGTTTTCAAATGTTTTATTTTTGAACGTCAGTTCACATTTGTAGGTAGATCATCAGTTTAAGAGCTAAAATTAGCATGTTTAAAGTGATTTTCATGCTTCCAGGGGCCCGGAAAGTGAATTAAATACCATTTGGAGGCATTTAATGTTCAAGCAAAAACAGGTGATTTTTGAAAAAAGAGATAACACCCCCCCATTACGTCATGCTTCAGAAAGGTGGAAAATGGTCCGTTTTCAAATGTGCTATTTTTGAACGTCAGTTAACATTTGTAGGTAGATCATCAGTTTTAGAGCTAAAATTAGCATGTTTAAAGTGATTTTCATGCTTCCAGGGGCCCTAAACACAAGATCTGTGGAATGGTTAAAAGTGCATGAAAATGGCCAATTTACTCACTCTGAGGTCTCAAAAAGTGTTTCTTCACCCCGGGAAGTGAATTAAATACCATTTGGAGGCATTTAATGTTCAAGCAAAAACAGGTGATTTTTGACAAAAGAGATAACACCCCCCCCCCATTACGTCATGCTTCAGAAAGGTGAAAAATGGTCCATTTTCAAATGTTTTATTTTTGAACGTCAGTTCACATTTGAAGGTAGATCATCAGTTTAAGAGCCAAAATTAGCATGTTTAAAGTGATTTTCATGCTTCCAGGGGCCCGGGAAGTGAATTAAATACCATTTGGAGGCATTTAATGTTCAAGCAAAAACAGGTGATTTTTGACAAAAGAGATAACACCCCCCCATTACGTCATTCTTCAGAAAGGTGAAAAATGGTCCGTTTTCAAATGTTTTATTTTTGAACGTCAGTTCACATTTGTAGGTAGATCATCAGTTTAAGAGCTAAAATTAGCATGTTTAAAGTGATTTTCATGCTTCCAGGGGCCCGGAAAGTGAATTAAATACCATTTGGAGGCATTTAATGTTCAAGCAAAAACAGGTGATTTTTGACAAAAGAGATAACACCCCCCCATTACGTCATGCTTCAGAAAGGTGGAAAATGGTCCGTTTTCAAATGTTTTATTTTTGAACGTCAGTTCACATTTGTAGGTAGATCATCAGTTTTAGAGCTAAAATTAGCATGTTTAAAGTGATTTTCATGCTTCCAGGGGCCCTAAACACAAGATCTGTGGAATGGTTAAAAGTGCATGAAAATGGCCAATTTACTCACTCTGAGGTCTCAAAAAGTGTTTCTTCACCCCGGGAAGTGAATTAAATACCATTTGGAGGCATTTAATGTTCAAGCAAAACAGGTGATTTTTGACAAAAGAGATAACACCCCCCCATTACGTCATGCTTCAGAAAGTTGAAAAATGGTCCGTTTTCAAATGTTTTATTTTTGAACGTCAGTTCACATTTGTAGGTAGATCATCAGTTTTAGAGCTAAAATTAGCATGTTTAAAGTGATTTTCATGCTTCCAGGGGCCCGGGAAGTGAATAAAATATCATTTGGAGGCATTTAATGTTCAAGAAAAAACAGGTGATTTTTGACAAAAGAGATAACACCCCCCCATTACGTCATGCTTCAGAAAGGTGAAAAATGGTCAGTTTTCAAATGTTTTATTTTTGAACGTCAGTTCACATTTGTAGGTAGATCATCAGTTTAAGAGCTAAAATTAGCATGTTTAAAGTGATTTTCATGCTTCCAGGGGCCCGGGAAGTGAATGAAATACCATTTGGAGGAATTTAATGTTCAAGCAAAAACCGGTGATTTTTGACAATAGAGATAACACCCCCCCCATTACGTCATGCTTCAGAAAGGTGAAAAATTGTCAGTTTTCAAATGTTTTATTTTCGAACGTCAGTTCACATTTGTAGGTAGATCATCAGTTTAAGAGCTAAAATTAGCATGTTTAAAGTGATTTTCATGCTTCCAGGGGCCCTAAACACAAGATTTGTGGAATGGTTAAAAGTGCATGAAAATGGCCAATTTACTCACTCTGAGGTCTCAAAAAGTGTTTCTTCATCCCGGGAAGTGAATTAAATACCATTTGGAGGCATTTAATGGTCAAGCAAAAACAGGTGATTTTTGACAAAAGAGATAACACCCCCCCATTACGTCATGCTTCAGAAAGGTGAAAAATGGTCCGTTTTCAATTATTTTTGAACGTCAGTTCACATTTGTAGGTAGATCATCAGTTTTAGAGCTAAAATTAGCATGCTTAAAGTGATTTTCATGCTTCCAGGGGCCGGAGAAGTGAATTAAATACCACTTGGAGGCATTTAATGTTCAAGCAAAAACAGGTGATTTTTGACAAAAGAGATAACACCCCCCCATTAAGTCATGCTTCAGAAAGGTGAAAAATGGTCTGTTTTCAAATGTTTTATTTTTGAACGTCAGTTCACATTTGTAGGTAGATCATCAGTTTAAGAGCTAAAATTAGCATGTTTAAAGTGATTTTCATGCTTTCAGGGGCCCGGGAAGTGAATTAAATACCATTTGGAGGAATTTAATGTTCAAGCAAAAACAGGTGATTTTTAACAAAAGAGATAACACCCCCCATTACGTCATGCTTCAGAAAGGTGAAAAATGGTCCGTTTTCAAATGTTATATTTTCAAACGTCAGTTCACATTTGTAGGTAGATCATCAGTTTAAGAGCTAAAATTAGCATGTTTAAAGTAATTTTCATGCTTCCAGGGGCCCGGGAAGTGAATTAAATACCATTTGGAGGAATTTAATGTTGAAGTAAAAACAGGTGATTTTTGACAAAAGAGATAACACCCCCCCATTACGTCATGCTTCAGAAAGGTGAAAAATGGTCCATTTTCAAATGTTTTATTTTTTAACGTCAGTTCACATTTGTAGGTAGATCATCAGTTTTAGAGCTAAAATTAGCATGTTTAAAGTGATTTTCATGCTTCCAGGGGCCCTAAACACAAGATTTGTGGAATGGTTAAAAGTGCATGAAAATGGCCAATTTATTCACTCTGAGGTCTCAAAACGTGTTTCTTCACCCCGGGAAGTGAATTAAATACCATTTGGAGGCATTTAATGTTCAAGCAAAAACAGGTGATTTTTGACAAAAGAGATAACACCCCCCATTACGTCATGCTTCAGAAAGGTGAAAAATGGTCAGTTTTCAAATGTTTTATTTTTGAACGTCAGTTCACATTTGTAGGTAGATTATCAGTTTTAGAGCTAAAATTAGCATGTTTAAAGTGATTTTCATGCTTCCAGGGGCCCGGGAAGTGAATTAAATACCATTTGGAGGCATTTAATGTTCAAGCAAAAACAGGTGATTTTTGACAAAAGAGATAACACCCCCCCATTACGTCATGCTTCAGAAAGGTGAAAAATGGTCCGTTTTCAAGTGTTTTATTTTTGAACGTCAGTTCACATTTGTAGGTAGATCATCAGTTTAAGAGCTAAAATTAGCATGTTTAAAGTGATTTTCATGCTTCCAGGGGCCGGGGAAGTGAATTAAATACCATTTGGAGGAATTTCATGTTCAAGCAAAAACAGGTGATTTTTGACAAAAGAGATAACACCCCCCCATTACGTCATGCTTCAGAAAGGTGAAAAATGGTCCGTTTTCAAATGTTTTATTTTCAAACGTCAGTTCACATTTGTAGGTAGATCATCAGTTTAAGAGCTAAAATGAGCATGTTTAAAGTAATTTTCATGCTTCCAGGGGCCCGGGAAGTGAATTAAATACCATTTGGAGGAATTTAATGTTGAAGTAAAAACAGGTGATTTTTGACAAAAGAGATAACCCCCCCCCCCATTACGTCATGCTTCAGAAAGGTAAAAAATGGTCAGTTTTCAAATGTTTTATTTTTGAACGTCAGTTCACATTTGTAGGTAGATCATCAGTTTAAGAGCTAAAACTAGCATGTTTAAAGTGATTTTCATACTTCCAGGGGCCCGGGAAGTGAATTAAATACCATTTGGAGGAATTTAATGTTCAAGCAAAAACAGGTGATTTTTGACAAAAGAGATAACACCCCCCCATTACGTCATGCTTCAGAAAGGTGAAAAATGGTCCGTTTTCAAATGTTTTATTTTTGAACGTCAGTTCACATTCGTAGGTAGATCATCAGTTTTAGAGCTAAAATTAGCATATTTAAAGTGATTTTCATGCTTCCAGGGGCCCGGGAAGTGAATTAAATACCTTTGGGAGGCATTTCATGTTCAAGCAAAAACAGGTGATTTTTGACAAAAGAGATAACACCCCCCCATTACGTCATGCTTCAGAAAGGTGAAAAATGGTCCGTTTTCAAATGTTTTATTTTTGAACGTCAGTTCACATTTGTAGGTAGATCATCAGTTTTAGAGCTAAAATTAGCATGTTTAAAGTGATTTTCATGCTTCCAGGGGCCCTAAACACAAGATTTGTGGAATGGTTAAAAGTGCATGAAAATGGCCAATTTATTCACTCTGACGTCTCAAAAAGTGTTTCTTCACCCCGGGAAGTGAATTAAATACCATTTGGAGGCATTTAATGTTCAAGCAAAAACAGGTGATTTTTGACAAAAGAGATAACACCCCCCATTACGTCATGCTTCAGAAAGGTGAAAAATGGTCAGTTTTCAAATGTTTTATTTTTGAATGTCAGTTCACATTTGTAGGTAGATCATCAGTTTTAGAGCTAAAATTAGCATGTTTAAGGTGATTTTCATGCTTCCAGGGGCCCGGGAAGTGAATTAAATACCATTTGGAGGCATTTAATGTTCAAGCAAAAACAGGTGATTTTTGACAAAAGAGATAACACCCCCCCCCATTACGTCATGCTTCAGAAAGGTGAAAAATGGTCCGTTTTCAAATGTTTTATTTTTGAATGTCAGTTCACATTTGTAGGTAGATCATCAGTTTTAGAGCTAAAATTAGCATGTTTAAGGTGATTTTCATGCTTCCAGGGGCCCGGGAAGTGAATTAAATACCATTTGGAGGCATTTAATGTTCAAGCAAAAACAGGTGATTTTTGACAAAAGAGATAACACCCCCCCCATTACGTCATTCTAAAGAAAGGTGAAAAATGGTCCGTTTTCAAATGTTTTATTTTTGAACGTCAGTTCACATTTGTAGGTAGATCATCAGTTTAAGAGCTAAAATTAGCATGTTTAAAGTGATTTTCATGCTTCCAGGGGCCCGGAAAGTGAATTAAATACCATTTGGAGGCATTTAATGTTCAAGCAAAAACAGGTGATTTTTGAAAAAAGAGATAACACCCCCCCATTACGTCATGCTTCAGAAAGGTGGAAAATGGTCCGTTTTCAAATGTGCTATTTTTGAACGTCAGTTAACATTTGTAGGTAGATCATCAGTTTTAGAGCTAAAATTAGCATGTTTAAAGTGATTTTCATGCTTCCAGGGGCCCTAAACACAAGATCTGTGGAATGGTTAAAAGTGCATGAAAATGGCCAATTTACTCACTCTGAGGTCTCAAAAAGTGTTTCTTCACCCCGGGAAGTGAATTAAATACCATTTGGAGGCATTTAATGTTCAAGCAAAAACAGGTGATTTTTGACAAAAGAGATAACACCCCCCCCCATTACGTCATGCTTCAGAAAGGTGAAAAATGGTCCATTTTCAAATGTTTTATTTTTGAACGTCAGTTCACATTTGAAGGTAGATCATCAGTTTAAGAGCCAAAATTAGCATGTTTAAAGTGATTTTCATGCTTCCAGGGGCCCGGGAAGTGAATTAAATACCATTTGGAGGCATTTAATGTTCAAGCAAAAACAGGTGATTTTTGACAAAAGAGATAACACCCCCCCATTACGTCATGCTTCAGAAAGGTGAAAAATGGTCCGTTTTCAAATGTTTTATTTTCGAACGTCAGTTCACATTTGTAGGTAGATCATCAGTTTAAGAGCTAAAATTAGCATGTTTAAAGTGATTTTCATGCTTCCAGAGGCCCGGGAAGTGAATTAAATACCATTTGGAGGAATTTAATGTTGAAGTAAAAACAGGTGATTTTTGACAAAAGAGATAACACCCCCCCATTACGTCATGCTTCAGAAAGGTGAAAAATGGTCAGTTTTCAAATGTTTAATTTTGAACGTCAGTTCACATTTGTAGGTAGATCATCAGTTTTAGAGCTAAAATTAGCATGTTTAAAGTGATTTTCATGCTTCCAGGGGCCCGGGAAGTGAATTAAATACCATTTGGAGGAATTTAATGTTCAAGCAAAAACAGGTGATTTTTGACAAAAGAGATAACACCCCCCCATTACGTCATGCTTCAGAAAGGTGAAAAATGGTCAGTTTTCAAATGTTTTATTTTTGAACGTCAGTTCACATTTGTAGGTAGATC
Source organism: Lissotriton helveticus (assembly GCF_964261635.1). Classification (NCBI taxonomy): domain Eukaryota; kingdom Metazoa; phylum Chordata; class Amphibia; order Caudata; family Salamandridae; genus Lissotriton; species Lissotriton helveticus. Next base: position 135,612 of record NW_027611786.1, read on the forward strand.
ATCAGTTTTAGAGCTAAAATTAGCATGTTTAAAGTGATTTTCATGCTTCCAGGGGCCCGGGAAGTGAATTAAATACCATTTGGAGGCATTTAATGTTCAAGCAAAAACAGGTGATTTTTGACAAAAGAGATAACACCCCCCCCCCATTACGTCATGCTTCAGAAAGGTGAAAAATGGTCCATTTTCAAATGTTTTATTTTTGAACGTCAGTTCACATTTGAAGGTAGATCATCAGTTTAAGAGCCAAAATTAGCATGTTTAAAGTGATTTTCATGCTTCCAGGGGCCCGGGAAGTGAATTAAATACCATTTGGAGGCATTTAATGTTCAAGCAAAAACAGGTGATTTTTGACAAAAGAGATAACACCCCCCCATTACGTCATGCTTCAGAAAGGTGAAAAATGGTCCGTTTTCAAATGTTTTATTTTCGAACGTCAGTTCACATTTGTAGGTAGATCATCAGTTTAAGAGCTAAAATTAGCATGTTTAAAGTGATTTTCATGCTTCCAGAGGCCCGGGAAGTGAATTAAATACCATTTGGAGGAATTTAATGTTGAAGTAAAAACAGGTGATTTTTGACAAAAGAGATAACACCCCCCCATTACGTCATGCTTCAGAAAGTTGAAAAATGGTCAGTTTTCAAATGTTTTATTTTTGAACGTCAGTTCACATTTGTAGGTAGATCATCAGTTTTAGAGCTAAAATTAGCATGTTTAAAGTGATTTTCATGCTTCCAGGGGCCCGGGAAGTGAATTAAATACCATTTGGAGGAATTTAATGTTCAAGCAAAAACAGGTGATTTTTCACAAAAGAGATAACACCCCCCCATTACGTCATGCTTCAGAAAGGTGAAAAATGGTCAGTTTTCAAATGTTTTATTTTTGAACGTCAGTTCACATTTGTAGGTAGATCATCAGTTTTAGAGCTAAAATTAGCATGTTTAAAGTGATTTTCATGCTTCCAGGGGCCCGGGAAGTGAATTAAATACCATTTGGAGGCATTTAATGTTCAAGCAAAAACAGGTGATTTTTGACAAAAGAGATAACACCCCCCCATTACGTCATGCTTCAGAAAGGTGGAAAATGGTCCGTTTTCAAATGTTTTATTTTTGAACGTCAGTTAACATTTGTAGGTAGATCATCAGTTTTAGAGCTAAAATTAGCATGTTTAAAGTGATTTTCATGCTTCCAGGGGCCCTAAACACAAGATCTGTGGAATGGTTAAAAGTGCATGAAAATGGCCAATTTACTCACTCTGAGGTCTCAAAAAGTGTTTCTTCACCCCGGGAAGTGAATTAAATACCATTTGGAGGCATTTAATGTTCAAGCAAAAACAGGTGATTTTTGACAAAAGAGATAACACCCCCCCATTACGTCATGCTTCAGAAAGGTGGAAAATGGTCCGTTTTCAAATGTTTTATTTTTGAACGTCAGTTAACATTTGTAGGTAGATCATCAGTTTTAGAGCTAAAATTAGCATGTTTAAAGTGATTTTCATGCTTCCAGGGGCCCTAAACACAAGATCTGTGGAATGGTTAAAAGTGCATGAAAATGGCCAATTTACTCACTCTGAGGTCTCAAAAAGTGTTTCTTCACCCCGGGAAGTGAATTAAATACCATTTGGAGGCATTTAATGTTCAAGCAAAAACAGGTGATTTTTGACAAAAGAGATAACACCCCCCCCCATTACGTCATGCTTCAGAAAGGTGAAAAATGGTCCATTTTCAAATGTTTTATTTTTGAACGTCAGTTCACATTTGAAGGTAGATCATCAGTTTAAGAGCCAAAATTAGCATGTTTAAAGTGATTTTCATGCTTCCAGGGGCCCGGGAAGTGAATTAAATACCATTTGGAGGCATTTAATGTTCAAGCAAAAACAGGTGATTTTTGACAAAAGAGATAACACCCCCCCATTACGTCATGCTTCAGAAAGGTGAAAAATGGTCCGTTTTCAAATGTTTTATTTTCGAACGTCAGTTCACATTTGTAGGTAGATCATCAGTTTAAGAGCTAAAATTAGCATGTTTAAAGTGATTTTCATGCTTCCAGAGGCCCGGGAAGTGAATTAAATACCATTTGGAGGAATTTAATGTTGAAGTAAAAACAGGTGATTTTTGACAAAAGAGATAACACCCCCCCATTACGTCATGCTTCAGAAAGGTGAAAAATGGTCAGTTTTCAAATGTTTTATTTTTGAACGTCAGTTCACATTTGTAGGTAGATCATCAGTTTTAGAGCTAAAATTAGCATGTTTAAAGTGATTTTCATGCTTCCAGGGGCCCGGGAAGTGAATTAAATACCATTTGGAGGAATTTAATGTTCAAGCAAAAACAGGTGATTTTTGACAAAAGAGATAACACCCCCCCATTACGTCATGCTTCAGAAAGGTGAAAAATGGTCAGTTTTCAAATGTTTTATTTTTGAACGTCAGTTCACATTTGTAGGTAGATCATCAGTTTTAGAGCTAAAATTAGCATGTTTAAAGTGATTTTCATGCTTCCAGGGGCCCGGAAAGTGAATTAAATACCATTTGGAGGCATTTAATGTTCAAGCAAAAACAGGTGATTTTTGACAAAAGAGATAACACCCCCCATTACGTCATGCTTCAGAAAGGTGGAAAATTGTCCGTTTTCAAATGTTTTATTTTTGAACGTCAGTTCACATTTGTAGGTAGATCATCAGTTTTAGAGCTAAAATTAGCATGTTTAAAGTGATTTTCATGCTTCCAGGGGCCCTAAACACAAGATCTGTGGAATGGTTAAAAGTGCATGAAAATTGCCAATTTACTCACTCTGAGGTCTCAAAAAGTGTTTCTTCACCCCGGGAAGTGAATTAAATACCATTTGGAGGCATTTAATGTTCAAGCAAAAACAGGTGATTTTTGACAAAAGAGATAACACCCCCCCATTACGTCATGCTTCAGAAAGCTGAAAAATGGTCCGTTTTCAAATGTTTTATTTTTGAACGTCAGTTCACATTTGTAGGTAGATCATCAGTTTTAGAGCTAAAATTAGCATGTTTAAAGTGATTTTCATGCTTCCAGGGGCCCGGGAAGTGAATAAAATATCATTTGGAGGCATTTAATGTTCAAGCAAAAACAGGTGATTTTTGACAAAAGAGATAACACCCCCCCATTACGTCATGCTTCAGAAAGGTGAAAAATGGTCCGTTTTCAAATGTTTTATTTTTGAACGTCAGTTCACATTTGTAGGTAGATCATCAGTTTTAGAGCTAAAATTAGCATGCTTAAAGTGATTTTCATGCTTCCAGGGGCCCGATAAGTGAATTAAATACCATTTGGAGGCATTTAATGTTCAAGCAAAAACAGGTGATTTTTGACAAAAGAGATAACACCCCCCCATTAAGTCATGCTTCAGAAAGGTGAAAAATGGTCTGTTTTCAAATGTTTTATTTTTGAACGTCAGTTCACATTTGTAGGTAGATCATCAGTTTAAGAGCTAAAATTAGCATGTTTAAAGTGATTTTCATGCTTTCAGGGGCCCGGGAAGTGAATTAAATACCATTTGGAGGAATTTAATGTTCAAGCAAAAACAGGTGATTTTTAACAAAAGAGATAACACCCCCCATTACGTCATGCTTCAGAAAGGTGAAAAATAGTCCGTTTTCAAATGTTATATTTTCAAACGTCAGTTAACATTTGTAGGTAGATCATCAGTTTAAGAGCTAAAATTAGCATGTTTAAAGTAATTTTCATGCTTCCAGGGGCCCGGGAAGTGAATTAAATACCATTTGGAGGAATTTAATGTTGAAGTAAAAACAGGTGATTTTTGACAAAAGAGATAACACCCCCCCATTACGTCATGCTTCAGAAAGGTGAAAAATGGTCCATTTTCAAATGTTTTATTTTTTAACGTCAGTTCACATTTGTAGGTAGATCATCAGTTTTAGAGCTAAAATTAGCATGTTTAAAGTGATTTTCATGCTTCCAGGGGCCCTAAACACAAGATTTGTGGAATGGTTAAAAGTGCATGAAAATTGCCAATTTATTCACTCTGAGGTCTCAAAACGTGTTTCTTCACCCCGGGAAGTGAATTAAATACCATTTGGAGGCATTTAATGTTCAAGCAAAAACAGGTGATTTTTGACAAAAGAGATAACACCCCCCATTACGTCATGCTTCAGAAAGGTGAAAAATGGTCAGTTTTCAAATGTTTTATTTTTGAACGTCAGTTCACATTTGTAGGTAGATCATCAGTTTTAGAGCTAAAATTAGCATGTTTAAAGTGATTTTCATGCTTCCAGGGGCCCGGGAAGTGAATTAAATACCATTTGGAGGCATTTAATGTTCAAGCAAAAACAGGTGATTTTTGACAAAAGAGATAACACCCCCCCATTACGTCATGCTTCAGAAAGGTGAAAAATGGTCCGTTTTCAAATGTTTTATTTTTGAACGTCAGTTCACATTTGTAGGTAGATCATCAGTTTAAGAGCTAAAATTAGCATGTTTAAAGTGATTTTCATGCTTCCAGGGGCCGGGGAAGTGAATTAAATACCATTTGGAGGAATTTCATGTTCAAGCAAAAACAGGTGATTTTTGACAAAAGAGATAACACCCCCCCATTACGTCATGCTTCAGAAAGGTGAAAAATGGTCCGTTTTCAAATGTTTTATTTTCAAACGTCAGTTCACATTTGTAGGTAGATCATCAGTTTAAGAGCTAAAATTAGCATGTTTAAAGTAATTTTCATGCTTCCAGGGGCCCGGGAAGTGAATTAAATACCATTTGGAGGAATTTAATATTGAAGTAAAAACAGGTGATTTTTGACAAAAGAGATAACACCCCCCCCCCATTACGTCATGCTTCAGAAAGGTGAAAAATGGTCAGTTTTCAAATGTTTTATTTTTGAACGTCAGTTCACATTTGTAGGTAGATCATCAGTTTAAGAGCTAAAACTAGCATGTTTAAAGTGATTTTCATACTTCCAGGGGCCCGGGAAGTGAATTAAATACCATTTGGAGGAATTTAATGTTCAAGCAAAAACAGGTGATTTTTGACAAAAGAGATAACACCCCCCCCATTACGTCATGCTTCAGAAAGGTGAAAAATGGTCCGTTTTCAAATGTTTTATTTTTGAACATCAGTTCACATTCGTAGGTAGATCATCAGTTTTAGAGCTAAAATTAGCATATTTAAAGTGATTTTCATGCTTCCAGGGGCCCGGGAAGTGAATTAAATACCTTTGGGAGGCATTTCATGTTCAAGCAAAAACAGGTGATTTTTGACAAAAGAGATAACACCCCCCCCATTACGTCATGCTTCAGAAAGGTGAAAAATGGTCCGTTTTCAAATGTTTTATTTTTGAACGTCAGTTCACATTTGTAGGTAGATCATCAGTTTTAGAGCTAAAATTAGCATGTTTAAAGTGATTTTCATGCTTCCAGGGGCCCTAAACACAAGATTTGTGGAATGGTTAAAAGTGCATGAAAATGGCCAGTTTATTCACTCTGACGTCTCAAAAAGTGTTTCTTCACCCCGGGAAGTGAATTAAATACCATTTGGAGGCATTTAATGTTCAAGCAAAAACAGGTGATTTTTGACAAAAGAGATAACACCCCCCCATTACGTCATGCTTCAGAAAGGTGAAAATGGTCAGGTTTCAAATGTTTTATTTTTGAATGTCAGTTCACATTTGTAGGTAGATCATCAGTTTTAGAGCTAAAATTAGCATGTTTAAAGTGATTTTCATGCTTCCAGGGGCCCGGGAAGTGAATTAAATACCATTTGGAGGCATTTAATGTTCAAGCAAAAACAGGTGATTTTTGACAAAAGAGATAACACCCCCCCCATTACGTCATGCTTCAGAAAGGTGAAAAATGGTCCGTTTTCAATTTTTTTTATTTTTGAACGTCAGTTCACATTTGTAGGTAGATCATCAGTTTAAGAGCTAAAATTAGCATCTTTAAAGTGATTTTCATGCTTCCAGGGGCTCTAAACACAAGATTTGTGGAATGGTTAAAAGTGCATGAAAATGGCCAATTTACTCACTCTGAGGTCTCAAAAAGTGTTTCTTCACCCCGGGAACTGAATTTATCACCATTTGGAGGCATTTAATGTTCAAGCAAAAACAGGTGATTTTTGACAAAAGAGATAACACCCCCCCATTACGTCATTCTTCAGAAAGGTGAAAAATGGTCCGTTTTCAAATGTTTTATTTTTGAACGTCAGTTCACATTTGTAGGTAGATCATCAGTTTAAGAGCTAAAATTAGCATGTTTAAAGTGATTTTCATGCTTCCAGGGGCCCGGAAAGTGAATTAAATACCATTTGGAGGCATTTAATGTTCAAGCAAAAACAGGTGATTTTTGACAAAAGAGATAACACCCCCCCATTACGTCATTCTTCAGAAAGGTGAAAAATGGTCCGTTTTCAAATGTTTTATTTTTGAACGTCAGTTCACATTTGTAGGTAAATCATCAGTTTAAGAGCTAAAATTAGCATGTTTAAAGTGATTTTCATGCTTCCAGGGGCCCGGAAAGTGAATTAAATACCATTTGGAGGCATTTAATGTTCAAGCAAAAACAGGTGATTTTTGACAAAAGAGATAACACCCCCCCATTACGTCATGCTTCAGAAAGGTGGAAAATGGTCCGTTTTCAAATGTTTTATTTTTGAACGTCAGTTAACATTTGTAGGTAGATCATCAGTTTTAGAGCTAAAATTAGCATGTTTAAAGTGATTTTCATGCTTCCAGGGGCCCTAAACACAAGATCTGTGGAATGGTTAAAAGTGCATGAAAATTGCCAATTTACTCACTCTGAGGTCTCAAAAAGTGTTTCTTCACCCCGGGAAGTGAATTAAATACCATTTGGAGGCATTTAATGTTCAAGCAAAAACAGGTGATTTTTGACAAAAGAGATAACACCCCCCCATTACGTCATGCTTCAGAAAGCTGAAAAATGGTCCGTTTTCAAATGTTTTATTTTTGAACGTCAGTTCACATTTGTAGGTAGATCATCAGTTTTAGAGCTAAAATTAGCATGTTTAAAGTGATTTTCATGCTTCCAGTGGCCCGGGAAGTGAATAAAATATCATTTGGAGGCATTTAATGTTCAAGCAAAAACAGGTAATTTTTGACAAAAGAGATAACACCCCCCCATTACGTCATGCTTCAGAAAGGTGAAAAATGGTCCGTTTTCAAATGTTTTATTTTTGAACGTCAGTTCACATTTGTAGGTAGATCATCAGTTTTAGAGCTAAAATTAGCATGCTTAAAGTGATTTTCATGCTTCCAGGGGCCCGATAAGTGAATTAAATACCATTTGGAGGCATTTAATGTTCAAGCAAAAACAGGTGATTTTTGACAAAAGAGATAACACCCCCCCATTAAGTCATGCTTCAGAAAGGTGAAAAATGGTCTGTTTTCAAATGTTTTATTTTTGAACGTCAGTTCACATTTGTAGGTAGATCATCAGTTTAAGAGCTAAAATTAGCATGTTTAAAGTGATTTTCATGCTTTCAGGGGCCCGGGAAGTGAATTAAATACCATTTGGAGGAATTTAATGTTCAAGCAAAAACCTGTGATTTTTAACAAAAGAGATAACACCCCCCATTACGTCATGCTTCAGAAAGGTGAAAAATAGTCCGTTTTCAAATGTTATATTTTCAAACGTCAGTTAACATTTGTAGGTAGATCATCAGTTTAAGAGCTAAAATTAGCATGTTTAAAGTAATTTTCATGCTTCCAGGGGCCCGGGAAGTGAATTAAATACCATTTGGAGGAATTTAATGTTGAAGTAAAAACAGGTGATTTTTGACAAAAGAGATAACACCCCCCATTACGTCATGCTTCAGAAAGGTAAAAAATGGTCAGTTTTCAAATGTTTTAATTTTGAACGTCAGTTCACATTTGTAGGTAGATCATCAGTTTTAGAGCTAAAACTAGCATGTTTAAAGTGATTTTCATGCTTCCAGGGGCCCTAAACACAAGATTTGTGGAATGGTTAAAAGTGCATGAAAATGGCCAATTTACTCACTCTGAGGTCTCAAAAAGTGTTTCTTCATCCCGGGAAGTGAATTAAATACCATTTGGAGGCATTTAATGGTCAAGCAAAAACAGGTGATTTTTGACAAAAGAGATAACACCCCCCCATTACGTCATGCTTCAGAAAGGTGAAAAATGGTCCGTTTTCAATTATTTTTGAACGTCAGTTCACATTTGTAGGTAGATCATCAGTTTTAGAGCTAAAATTAGCATGCTTAAAGTGATTTTCATGCTTCCAGGGGCCGGAGAAGTGAATTAAATACCACTTGGAGGCATTTAATGTTCAAGCAAAAACAGGTGATTTTTGACAAAAGAGATAACACCCCCCCATTAAGTCATGCTTCAGAAAGGTGAAAAATGGTCTGTTTTCAAATGTTTTATTTTTGAACGTCAGTTCACATTTGTAGGTAGATCATCAGTTTAAGAGCTAAAATTAGCATGTTTAAAGTGATTTTCATGCTTTCAGGGGCCCGGGAAGTGAATTAAATACCATTTGGAGGAATTTAATGTTCAAGCAAAAACAGGTGATTTTTAACAAAAGAGATAACACCCCCCATTACGTCATGCTTCAGAAAGGTGAAAAATGGTCCGTTTTCAAATGTTATATTTTCAAACGTCAGTTCACATTTGTAGGTAGATCATCAGTTTAAGAGCTAAAATTAGCATGTTTAAAGTAATTTTCATGCTTCCAGGGGCCCGGGAAGTGAATTAAATACCATTTGGAGGAATTTAATGTTGAAGTAAAAACAGGTGATTTTTGACAAAAGAGATAACACCCCCCCCCATTACGTCATGCTTCAGAAAGGTAAAAAATGGTCAGTTTTCAAATGTTTTAATTTTGAACGTCAGTTCACATTTGTAGGTAGATCATCAGTTTTAGAGCTAAAACTAGCATGTTTAAAGTGATTTTCATGCTTCCAGGGGCCCGGGAAGTGAATTAAATACCATTTGGAGGCATTTCATGTTCAAGCAAAAACAGGTGATTTTTGACAAAAGAGATAACACCCCCCCATTACGTCATGCTTCAGAAAGGTGAAAAATGGTCCATTTTCAAATGTTTTATTTTTTAACGTCAGTTCACATTTGTAGGTAGATCATCAGTTTTAGAGCTAAAATTAGCATGTTTAAAGTGATTTTCATGCTTCCAGGGGCCCTAAACACAAGATTTGTGGAATGGTTAAAAGTGCATGAAAATGGCCAATTTATTCACTCTGAGGTCTCAAAACGTGTTTCTTCACCCCGGGAAGTGAATTAAATACCATTTGGAGGCATTTAATGTTCAAGCAAAAACAGGTGATTTTTGACAAAAGAGATAACACCCCCCATTACGTCATGCTTCAGAAAGGTGAAAAATGGTCAGTTTTCAAATGTTTTATTTTTGAACGTCAGTTCACATTTGTAGGTAGATTATCAGTTTTAGAGCTAAAATTAGCATGTTTAAAGTGATTTTCATGCTTCCAGGGGCCCGGGAAGTGAATTAAATACCATTTGGAGGCATTTAATGTTCAAGCAAAAACAGGTGATTTTTGACAAAAGAGATAACACCCCCCCATTACGTCATGCTTCAGAAAGGTGAAAAATGGTCCGTTTTCAAGTGTTTTATTTTTGAACGTCAGTTCACATTTGTAGGTAGATCATCAGTTTAAGAGCTAAAATTAGCATGTTTAAAGTGATTTTCATGCTTCCAGGGGCCGGGGAAGTGAATTAAATACCATTTGGAGGAATTTCATGTTCAAGCAAAAACAGGTGATTTTTGACAAAAGAGATAACACCCCCCCATTACGTCATGCTTCAGAAAGGTGAAAAATGGTCCGTTTTCAAATGTTTTATTTTCAAACGTCAGTTCACATTTGTAGGTAGATCATCAGTTTAAGAGCTAAAATGAGCATGTTTAAAGTAATTTTCATGCTTCCAGGGGCCCGGGAAGTGAATTAAATACCATTTGGAGGTATTTAATGTTGAAGTAAAAACAGGTGATTTTTGACAAAAGAGATAACCCCCCCCCCCCATTACGTCATGCTTCAGAAAGGTAAAAAATGGTCAGTTTTCAAATGTTTTATTTTTGAACGTCAGTTCACATTTGTAGGTAGATCATCAGTTTAAGAGCTAAAACTAGCATGTTTAAAGTGATTTTCATACTTCCAGGGGCCCGGGAAGTGAATTAAATACCATTTGGAGGAATTTAATGTTCAAGCAAAAACAGGTGATTTTTGACAAAAGAGATAACACCCCCCCATTACGTCATGCTTCAGAAAGGTGAAAAATGGTCCGTTTTCAAATGTTTTATTTTTGAACGTCAGTTCACATTCGTAGGTAGATCATCAGTTTTAGAGCTAAAATTAGCATATTTAAAGTGATTTTCATGCTTCCAGGGGCCCGGGAAGTGAATTAAATACCTTTGGGAGGCATTTCATGTTCAAGCAAAAACAGGTGATTTTTGACAAAAGAGATAACACCCCCCCATTACGTCATGCTTCAGAAAGGTGAAAAATGGTCCGTTTTCAAATGTTTTATTTTTGAACGTCAGTTCACATTTGTAGGTAGATCATCAGTTTTAGAGCTAAAATTAGCATGTTTAAAGTGATTTTCATGCTTCCAGGGGCCCTAAACACAAGATTTGTGGAATGGTTAAAAGTGCATGAAAATGGCCAATTTATTCACTCTGACGTCTCAAAAAGTGTTTCTTCACCCCGGGAAGTGAATTAAATACCATTTGGAGGCATTTAATGTTCAAGCAAAAACAGGTGATTTTTGACAAAAGAGATAACACCCCCCATTACGTCATGCTTCAGAAAGGTGAAAAATGGTCAGTTTTCAAATGTTTTATTTTTGAATGTCAGTTCACATTTGTAGGTAGATCATCAGTTTTAGAGCTAAAATTAGCATGTTTAAGGTGATTTTCATGCTTCCAGGGGCCCGGGAAGTGAATTAAATACCATTTGGAGGCATTTAATGTTCAAGCAAAAACAGGTGATTTTTGACAAAAGAGATAACACCCCCCCCCCATTACGTCATGCTTCAGAAAGGTGAAAAATGGTCCGTTTTCAAATGTTTTATTTTTGAATGTCAGTTCACATTTGTAGGTAGATCATCAGTTTTAGAGCTAAAATTAGCATGTTTAAGGTGATTTTCATGCTTCCAGGGGCCCGGGAAGTGAATTAAATACCATTTGGAGGCATTTAATGTTCAAGCAAAAACAGGTGATTTTTGACAAAAGAGATAACACCCCCCCCATTACGTCATTCTAAAGAAAGGTGAAAAATGGTCCGTTTTCAAATGTTTTATTTTTGAACGTCAGTTCACATTTGTAGGTAGATCATCAGTTTAAGAGCTAAAATTAGCATGTTTAAAGTGATTTTCATGCTTCCAGGGGCCCGGAAAGTGAATTAAATACCATTTGGAGGCATTTAATGTTCAAGCAAAAACAGGTGATTTTTGAAAAAAGAGATAACACCCCCCCATTACGTCATGCTTCAGAAAGGTGGAAAATGGTCCGTTTTCAAATGTGCTATTTTTGAACGTCAGTTAACATTTGTAGGTAGATCATCAGTTTTAGAGCTAAAATTAGCATGTTTAAAGTGATTTTCATGCTTCCAGGGGCCCTAAACACAAGATCTGTGGAATGGTTAAAAGTGCATGAAAATGGCCAATTTACTCACTCTGAGGTCTCAAAAAGTGTTTCTTCACCCCGGGAAGTGAATTAAATACCATTTGGAGGCATTTAATGTTCAAGCAAAAACAGGTGATTTTTGACAAAAGAGATAACACCCCCCCCCATTACGTCATGCTTCAGAAAGGTGAAAAATGGTCCATTTTCAAATGTTTTATTTTTGAACGTCAGTTCACATTTGAAGGTAGATCATCAGTTTAAGAGCCAAAATTAGCATGTTTAAAGTGATTTTCATGCTTCCAGGGGCCCGGGAAGTGAATTAAATACCATTTGGAGGCATTTAATGTTCAAGCAAAAACAGGTGATTTTTGACAAAAGAGATAACACCCCCCCATTACGTCATGCTTCAGAAAGGTGAAAAATGGTCCGTTTTCAAATGTTTTATTTTCGAACGTCAGTTCACATTTGTAGGTAGATCATCAGTTTAAGAGCTAAAATTAGCATGTTTAAAGTGATTTTCATGCTTCCAGAGGCCCGGGAAGTGAATTAAATACCATTTGGAGGAATTTAATGTTGAAGTAAAAACAGGTGATTTTTGACAAAAGAGATAACACCCCCCCATTACGTCATGCTTCAGAAAGGTGAAAAATGGTCAGTTTTCAAATGTTTAATTTTGAACGTCAGTTCACATTTGTAGGTAGATCATCAGTTTTAGAGCTAAAATTAGCATGTTTAAAGTGATTTTCATGCTTCCAGGGGCCCGGGAAGTGAATTAAATACCATTTGGAGGAATTTAATGTTCAAGCAAAAACAGGTGATTTTTGACAAAAGAGATAACACCCCCCCATTACGTCATGCTTCAGAAAGGTGAAAAATGGTCAGTTTTCAAATGTTTTATTTTTGAACGTCAGTTCACATTTGTAGGTAGATCATCAGTTTTAGAGCTAAAATTAGCATGTTTAAAGTGATTTTCATGCTTCCAGGGGCCCGGGAAGTGAATTAAATACCATTTGGAGGCATTTAATGTTCAAGCAAAAACAGGTGATTTTTGACAAAAGAGATAACACCCCCCCCCCATTACGTCATGCTTCAGAAAGGTGAAAAATGGTCCATTTTCAAATGTTTTATTTTTGAACGTCAGTTCACATTTGAAGGTAGATCATCAGTTTAAGAGCCAAAATTAGCATGTTTAAAGTGATTTTCATGCTTCCAGGGGCCCGGGAAGTGAATTAAATATCATTTGGAGGCATTTAATGTTCAAGCAAAAACAGGTGATTTTTGACAAAAGAGATAACACCCCCCCATTACGTCATGCTTCAGAAAGGTGAAAAATGGTCCGTTTTCAAATGTTTTATTTTCGAACGTCAGTTCACATTTGTAGGTAGATCATCAGTTTAAGAGCTAAAATTAGCATGTTTAAAGTGATTTTCATGCTTCCAGAGGCCCGGGAAGTGAATTAAATACCATTTGGAGGAATTTAATGTTGAAGTAAAAACAGGTGATTTTTGACAAAAGAGATAACACCCCCCCATTACGTCATGCTTCAGAAAGTTGAAAAATGGTCAGTTTTCAAATGTTTTATTTTTGAACGTCAGTTCACATTTGTAGGTAGATCATCAGTTTTAGAGCTAAAATTAGCATGTTTAAAGTGATTTTCATGCTTCCAGGGGCCCGGGAAGTGAATTAAATACCATTTGGAGGAATTTAATGTTCAAGCAAAAACAGGTGATTTTTCACAAAAGAGATAACACCCCCCCATTACGTCATGCTTCAGAAAGGTGAAAAATGGTCAGTTTTCAAATGTTTTATTTTTGAACGTCAGTTCACATTTGTAGGTAGATCATCAGTTTTAGAGCTAAAATTAGCATGTTTAAAGTGATTTTCATGCTTCCAGGGGCCCGGGAAGTGAATTAAATACCATTTGGAGGCATTTAATGTTCAAGCAAAAACAGGTGATTTTTGACAAAAGAGATAACACCCCCTCATTACGTCATGCTTCAGAAAGGTGAAAAATGGTCAGTTTTCAAATGTTTTATTTTTGAACGTCAGTTCACATTTGTAGGTAGATCATCAGTTTTAGAGCTAAAATTAGCATGTTTAAAGTGATTTTCATGCTTCCAGGGGCCCGGGAAGTGAATTAAATACCATTTGGAGGCATTTAATGTTCAAGCAAAAACAGGTGATTTTTGACAAAAGAGATAACACCCCCCCATTACGTCATGCTTCAGAAAGGTGGAAAATGGTCCGTTTTCAAATGTTTTATTTTTGAACGTCAGTTAACATTTGTAGGTAGATCATCAGTTTTAGAGCTAAAATTAGCATGTTTAAAGTGATTTTCATGCTTCCAGGGGCCCTAAACACAAGATCTGTGGAATGGTTAAAAGTGCATGAAAATGGCCAATTTACTCACTCTGAGGTCTCAAAAAGTGTTTCTTCACCCCGGGAAGTGAATTAAATACCATTTGGAGGCATTTAATGTTCAAGCAAAAACAGGTGATTTTTGACAAAAGAGATAACACCCCCCCCATTACGTCATGCTTCAGAAAGGTGAAAAATGGTCCATTTTCAAATGTTTTATTTTTGAACGTCAGTTCACATTTGAAGGTAGATCATCAGTTTAAGAGCCAAAATTAGCATGTTTAAAGTGATTTTCATGCTTCCAGGGGCCCGGGAAGTGAATTAAATACCATTTGGAGGCATTTAATGTTCAAGCAAAAACAGGTGATTTTTGACAAAAGAGATAACACCCCCCCATTACGTCATGCTTCAGAAAGGTGAAAAATGGTCCGTTTTCAAATGTTTTATTTTCGAACGTCAGTTCACATTTGTAGGTAGATCATCAGTTTAAGAGCTAAAATTAGCATGTTTAAAGTGATTTTCATGCTTCCAGAGGCCCGGGAAGTGAATTAAATACCATTTGGAGGAATTTAATGTTGAAGTAAAAACAGGTGATTTTTGACAAAAGAGATAACACCCCCCCATTACGTCATGCTTCAGAAAGGTGAAAAATGGTCAGTTTTCAAATGTTTTATTTTTGAACGTCAGTTCACATTTGTAGGTAGATCATCAGTTTTAGAGCTAAAATTAGCATGTTTAAAGTGATTTTCATGCTTCCAGGGGCCCGGGAAGTGAATTAAATACCATTTGGAGGAATTTAATGTTCAAGCAAAAACAGGTGATTTTTGACAAAAGAGATAACACCCCCCCATTACGTCATGCTTCAGAAAGGTGAAAAATGGTCAGTTTTCAAATGTTTTATTTTTGAACGTCAGTTCACATTTGTAGGTAGATCATCAGTTTTAGAGCTAAAATTAGCATGTTTAAAGTGATTTTCATGCTTCCAGGGGCCCGGAAAGTGAATTAAATACCATTTGGAGGCATTTAATGTTCAAGCAAAAACAGGTGATTTTTGACAAAAGAGATAACACCCCCCATTACGTCATGCTTCAGAAAGGTGGAAAATTGTCCGTTTTCAAATGTTTTATTTTTGAACGTCAGTTCACATTTGTAGGTAGATCATCAGTTTTAGAGCTAAAATTAGCATGTTTAAAGTGATTTTCATGCTTCCAGGGGCCCTAAACACAAGATTTGTGGAATGGTTAAAAGTGCATGAAAATGGCCAATTTACTCACTCTGAGGTCTCAAAAAGTGTTTCTTCACCCCGGGAAGTGAATTAAATACCATTTGGAGGCATTTAATGTTCAAGCAAAAACAGGTGATTTTTGACAAAAGAGATAACACCCCCCCATTACGTCATGCTTCAGAAAGCTGAAAAATGGTCCGTTTTCAAATGTTTTATTTTTGAACGTCAGTTCACATTTGTAGGTAGATCATCAGTTTTAGAGCTAAAATTAGCATGTTTAAAGTGATTTTCATGCTTCCAGGGGCCCGGGAAGTGAATAAAATATCATTTGGAGGCATTTAATGTTCAAGCAAAAACAGGTGGTTTTTGACAAAAGAGATAACACCCCCCCATTACGTCATGCTTCAGAAAGGTGAAAAATGGTCCGTTTTCAAATGTTTTATTTTTGAACGTCAGTTCACATTTGTAGGTAGATCATCAGTTTTAGAGCTAAAATTAGCATGCTTAAAGTGATTTTCATGCTTCCAGGGGCCCGATAAGTGAATTAAATACCATTTGGAGGCATTTAATGTTCAAGCAAAAACAGGTGATTTTTGACAAAAGAGATAACACCCCCCCATTAAGTCATGCTTCAGAAAGGTGAAAAATGGTCTGTTTTCAAATGTTTTATTTTTGAACGTCAGTTCACATTTGTAGGTAGATCATCAGTTTAAGAGCTAAAATTAGCATGTTTAAAGTGATTTTCATGCTTTCAGGGGCCCGGGAAGTGAATTAAATACCATTTGGAGGAATTTAATGTTCAAGCAAAAACAGGTGATTTTTAACAAAAGAGATAACACCCCCCATTACGTCATGCTTCAGAAAGGTGAAAAATAGTCCGTTTTCAAATGTTATATTTTCAAACGTCAGTTAACATTTGTAGGTAGATCATCAGTTTAAGAGCTAAAATTAGCATGTTTAAAGTAATTTTCATGCTTCCAGGGGCCCGGGAAGTGAATTAAATACCATTTGGAGGAATTTAATGTTGAAGTAAAAACAGGTGATTTTTGACAAAAGAGATAACACCCCCCCATTACGTCATGCTTCAGAAAGGTGAAAAATGGTCCATTTTCAAATGTTTTATTTTTTAACGTCAGTTCACATTTGTAGGTAGATCATCAGTTTTAGAGCTAAAATTAGCATGTTTAAAGTGATTTTCATGCTTCCAGGGGCCCTAAACACAAGATTTGTGGAATGGTTAAAAGTGCATGAAAATTGCCAATTTATTCACTCTGAGGTCTCAAAACGTGTTTCTTCACCCCGGGAAGTGAATTAAATACCATTTGGAGGCATTTAATGTTCAAGCAAAAACAGGTGATTTTTGACAAAAGAGATAACACCCCCCATTACGTCATGCTTCAGAAAGGTGAAAAATGGTCAGTTTTCAAATGTTTTATTTTTGAACGTCAGTTCACATTTGTAGGTAGATCATCAGTTTTAGAGCTAAAATTAGCATGTTTAAAGTGATTTTCATGCTTCCAGGGGCCCGGGAAGTGAATTAAATACCATTTGGAGGCATTTAATGTTCAAGCAAAAACAGGTGATTTTTGACAAAAGAGATAACACCCCCCCATTACGTCATGCTTCAGAAAGGTGAAAAATGGTCCGTTTTCAAATGTTTTATTTTTGAACGTCAGTTCACATTTGTAGGTAGATCATCAGTTTAAGAGCTAAAATTAGCATGTTTAAAGTGATTTTCATGCTTCCAGGGGCCGGGGAAGTGAATTAAATACCATTTGGAGGAATTTCATGTTCAAGCAAAAACAGGTGATTTTTGACAAAAGAGATAACACCCCCCCATTACGTCATGCTTCAGAAAGGTGAAAAATGGTCCGTTTTCAAATGTTTTATTTTCAAACGTCAGTTCACATTTGTAGGTAGATCATCAGTTTAAGAGCTAAAATTAGCATGTTTAAAGTAATTTTCATGCTTCCAGGGGCCCGGGAAGTGAATTAAATACCATTTGGAGGAATTTAATATTGAAGTAAAAACAGGTGATTTTTGACAAAAGAGATAACACCCCCCCCCCATTACGTCATGCTTCAGAAAGGTGAAAAATGGTCAGTTTTCAAATGTTTTATTTTTGAACGTCAGTTCACATTTGTAGGTAGATCATCAGTTTAAGAGCTAAAACTAGCATGTTTAAAGTGATTTTCATACTTCCAGGGGCCCGATAAGTGAATTAAATACCATTTGGAGGCATTTAATGTTCAAGCAAAAACAGGTGATTTTTGACAAAAGAGATAACACCCCCCCATTAAGTCATGCTTCAGAAAGGTGAAAAATGGTCTGTTTTCAAATGTTTTATTTTTGAACGTCAGTTCACATTTGTAGGTAGATCATCAGTTTAAGAGCTAAAATTAGCATGTTTAAAGTGATTTTCATGCTTTCAGGGGCCCGGGAAGTGAATTAAATACCATTTGGAGGAATTTAATGTTCAAGCAAAAACAGGTGATTTTTAACAAAAGAGATAACACCCCCCATTACGTCATGCTTCAGAAAGGTGAAAAATAGTCCGTTTTCAAATGTTATATTTTCAAACGTCAGTTAACATTTGTAGGTAGATCATCAGTTTAAGAGCTAAAATTAGCATGTTTAAAGTAATTTTCATGCTTCCAGGGGCCCGGGAAGTGAATTAAATACCATTTGGAGGAATTTAATGTTGAAGTAAAAACAGGTGATTTTTGACAAAAGAGATAACACCCCCCATTACGTCATGCTTCAGAAAGGTAAAAAATGGTCAGTTTTCAAATGTTTTAATTTTGAACGTCAGTTCACATTTGTAGGTAGATCATCAGTTTTAGAGCTAAAACTAGCATGTTTAAAGTGATTTTCATGCTTCCAGGGGCCCTAAACACAAGATTTGTGGAATGGTTAAAAGTGCATGAAAATGGCCAATTTACTCACTCTGAGGTCTCAAAAAGTGTTTCTTCATCCCGGGAAGTGAATTAAATACCATTTGGAGGCATTTAATGGTCAAGCAAAAACAGGTGATTTTTGACAAAAGAGATAACACCCCCCCATTACGTCATGCTTCAGAAAGGTGAAAAATGGTCCGTTTTCAATTATTTTTGAACGTCAGTTCACATTTGTAGGTAGATCATCAGTTTTAGAGCTAAAATTAGCATGCTTAAAGTGATTTTCATGCTTCCAGGGGCCGGAGAAGTGAATTAAATACCACTTGGAGGCATTTAATGTTCAAGCAAAAACAGGTGATTTTTGACAAAAGAGATAACACCCCCCCATTAAGTCATGCTTCAGAAAGGTGAAAAATGGTCTGTTTTCAAATGTTTTATTTTTGAACGTCAGTTCACATTTGTAGGTAGATCATCAGTTTAAGAGCTAAAATTAGCATGTTTAAAGTGATTTTCATGCTTTCAGGGGCCCGGGAAGTGAATTAAATACCATTTGGAGGAATTTAATGTTCAAGCAAAAACAGGTGATTTTTAACAAAAGAGATAACACCCCCCATTACGTCATGCTTCAGAAAGGTGAAAAATGGTCCGTTTTCAAATGTTATATTTTCAAACGTCAGTTCACATTTGTAGGTAGATCATCAGTTTAAGAGCTAAAATTAGCATGTTTAAAGTAATTTTCATGCTTCCAGGGGCCCGGGAAGTGAATTAAATACCATTTGGAGGAATTTAATGTTGAAGTAAAAACAGGTGATTTTTGACAAAAGAGATAACACCCCCCCCCATTACGTCATGCTTCAGAAAGGTAAAAAATGGTCAGTTTTCAAATGTTTTAATTTTGAACGTCAGTTCACATTTGTAGGTAGATCATCAGTTTTAGAGCTAAAACTAGCATGTTTAAAGTGATTTTCATGCTTCCAGGGGCCCGGGAAGTGAATTAAATACCATTTGGAGGCATTTCATGTTCAAGCAAAAACAGGTGATTTTTGACAAAAGAGATAACACCCCCCCCATTACGTCATGCTTCAGAAAGGTGAAAAATGGTCCATTTTCAAATGTTTTATTTTTTAACGTCAGTTCACATTTGTAGGTAGATCATCAGTTTTAGAGCTAAAATTAGCATGTTTAAAGTGATTTTCATGCTTCCAGGGGCCCTAAACACAAGATTTGTGGAATGGTTAAAAGTGCATGAAAATGGCCAATTTATTCACTCTGAGGTCTCAAAACGTGTTTCTTCACCCCGGGAAGTGAATTAAATACCATTTGGAGGCATTTAATGTTCAAGCAAAAACAGGTGATTTTTGACAAAAGAGATAACACCCCCCATTACGTCATGCTTCAGAAAGGTGAAAAATGGTCAGTTTTCAAATGTTTTATTTTTGAACGTCAGTTCACATTTGTAGGTAGATTATCAGTTTTAGAGCTAAAATTAGCATGTTTAAAGTGATTTTCATGCTTCCAGGGGCCCGGGAAGTGAATTAAATACCATTTGGAGGCATTTAATGTTCAAGCAAAAACAGGTGATTTTTGACAAAAGAGATAACACCCCCCCATTACGTCATGCTTCAGAAAGGTGAAAAATGGTCCGTTTTCAAGTGTTTTATTTTTGAACGTCAGTTCACATTTGTAGGTAGATCATCAGTTTAAGAGCTAAAATTAGCATGTTTAAAGTGATTTTCATGCTTCCAGGGGCCGGGGAAGTGAATTAAATACCATTTGGAGGAATTTCATGTTCAAGCAAAAACAGGTGATTTTTGACAAAAGAGATAACACCCCCCCATTACGTCATGCTTCAGAAAGGTGAAAAATGGTCCGTTTTCAAATGTTTTATTTTCAAACGTCAGTTCACATTTGTAGGTAGATCATCAGTTTAAGAGCTAAAATGAGCATGTTTAAAGTAATTTTCATGCTTCCAGGGGCCCGGGAAGTGAATTAAATACCATTTGGAGGAATTTAATGTTGAAGTAAAAACAGGTGATTTTTGACAAAAGAGATAACCCCCCCCCCCCATTACGTCATGCTTCAGAAAGGTAAAAAATGGTCAGTTTTCAAATGTTTTATTTTTGAACGTCAGTTCACATTTGTAGGTAGATCATCAGTTTAAGAGCTAAAACTAGCATGTTTAAAGTGATTTTCATACTTCCAGGGGCCCGGGAAGTGAATTAAATACCATTTGGAGGAATTTAATGTTCAAGCAAAAACAGGTGATTTTTGACAAAAGAGATAACACCCCCCCATTACGTCATGCTTCAGAAAGGTGAAAAATGGTCCGTTTTCAAATGTTTTATTTTTGAACGTCAGTTCACATTCGTAGGTAGATCATCAGTTTTAGAGCTAAAATTAGCATATTTAAAGTGATTTTCATGCTTCCAGGGGCCCGGGAAGTGAATTAAATACCTTTGGGAGGCATTTCATGTTCAAGCAAAAACAGGTGATTTTTGAAAAAAGAGATAACACCCCCCCATTACGTCATGCTTCAGAAAGGTGAAAAATGGTCCGTTTTCAAATGTTTTATTTTTGAACGTCAGTTCACATTTGTAGGTAGATCATCAGTTTTAGAGCTAAAATTAGCATGTTTAAAGTGATTTTCATGCTTCCAGGGGCCCTAAACACAAGATTTGTGGAATGGTTAAAAGTGCATGAAAATGGCCAATTTATTCACTCTGACGTCTCAAAAAGTGTTTCTTCACCCCGGGAAGTGAATTAAATACCATTTGGAGGCATTTAATGTTCAAGCAAAAACAGGTGATTTTTGACAAAAGAGATAACACCCCCCATTACGTCATGCTTCAGAAAGGTGAAAAATGGTCAGTTTTCAAATGTTTTATTTTTGAATGTCAGTTCACATTTGTAGGTAGATCATCAGTTTTAGAGCTAAAATTAGCATGTTTAAGGTGATTTTCATGCTTCCAGGGGCCCGGGAAGTGAATTAAATACCATTTGGAGGCATTTAATGTTCAAGCAAAAACAGGTGATTTTTGACAAAAGAGATAACACCCCCCCCCCCATTACGTCATGCTTCAGAAAGGTGAAAAATGGTCCGTTTTCAAATGTTTTATTTTTGAATGTCAGTTCACATTTGTAGGTAGATCATCAGTTTTAGAGCTAAAATTAGCATGTTTAAGGTGATTTTCATGCTTCCAGGGGCCCGGGAAGTGAATTAAATACCATTTGGAGGCATTTAATGTTCAAGCAAAAACAGGTGATTTTTGACAAAAGAGATAACACCCCCCCCATTACGTCATTCTAAAGAAAGGTGAAAAATGGTCCGTTTTCAAATGTTTTATTTTTGAACGTCAGTTCACATTTGTAGGTAGATCATCAGTTTAAGAGCTAAAATTAGCATGTTTAAAGTGATTTTCATGCTTCCAGGGGCCCGGAAAGTGAATTAAATACCATTTGGAGGCATTTAATGTTCAAGCAAAAACAGGTGATTTTTGAAAAAAGAGATAACACCCCCCCATTACGTCATGCTTCAGAAAGGTGGAAAATGGTCCGTTTTCAAATGTGCTATTTTTGAACGTCAGTTAACATTTGTAGGTAGATCATCAGTTTTAGAGCTAAAATTAGCATGTTTAAAGTGATTTTCATGCTTCCAGGGGCCCTAAACACAAGATCTGTGGAATGGTTAAAAGTGCATGAAAATGGCCAATTTACTCACTCTGAGGTCTCAAAAAGTGTTTCTTCACCCCGGGAAGTGAATTAAATACCATTTGGAGGCATTTAATGTTCAAGCAAAAACAGGTGATTTTTGACAAAAGAGATAACACCCCCCCCCCATTACGTCATGCTTCAGAAAGGTGAAAAATGGTCCATTTTCAAATGTTTTATTTTTGAACGTCAGTTCACATTTGAAGGTAGATCATCAGTTTAAGAGCCAAAATTAGCATGTTTAAAGTGATTTTCATGCTTCCAGGGGCCCGGGAAGTGAATTAAATACCATTTGGAGGCATTTAATGTTCAAGCAAAAACAGGTGATTTTTGACAAAAGAGATAACACCCCCCCATTACGTCATGCTTCAGAAAGGTGAAAAATGGTCCGTTTTCAAATGTTTTATTTTCGAACGTCAGTTCACATTTGTAGGTAGATCATCAGTTTAAGAGCTAAAATTAGCATGTTTAAAGTGATTTTCATGCTTCCAGAGGCCCGGGAAGTGAATTAAATACCATTTGGAGGAATTTAATGTTGAAGTAAAAACAGGTGATTTTTGACAAAAGAGATAACACCCCCCCATTACGTCATGCTTCAGAAAGGTGAAAAATGGTCAGTTTTCAAATGTTTAATTTTGAACGTCAGTTCACATTTGTAGGTAGATCATCAGTTTTAGAGCTAAAATTAGCATGTTTAAAGTGATTTTCATGCTTCCAGGGGCCCGGGAAGTGAATTAAATACCATTTGGAGGAATTTAATGTTCAAGCAAAAACAGGTGATTTTTGACAAAAGAGATAACACCCCCCCATTACGTCATGCTTCAGAAAGGTGAAAAATGGTCAGTTTTCAAATGTTTTATTTTTGAACGTCAGTTCACATTTGTAGGTAGATCATCAGTTTTAGAGCTAAAATTAGCATGTTTAAAGTGATTTTCATGCTTCCAGGGGCCCGGGAAGTGAATTAAATACCATTTGGAGGCATTTAATGTTCAAGCAAAAAAAGCTGATTTTTGACAAAAGAGATAACACCCCCCCCCCCATTACGTCATGCTTCAGAAAGGTGAAAAATGGTCCATTTTCAAATGTTTTATTTTTGAACGTCAGTTCACATTTGAAGGTAGATCATCAGTTTAAGAGCCAAAATTAGCATGTTTAAAGTGATTTTCATGCTTCCAGGGGCCCGGGAAGTGAATTAAATATCATTTGGAGGCATTTAATGTTCAAGCAAAAACAGGTGATTTTTGACAAAAGAGATAACACCCCCCCATTACGTCATGCTTCAGAAAGGTGAAAAATGGTCCGTTTTCAAATGTTTTATTTTCGAACGTCAGTTCACATTTGTAGGTAGATCATCAGTTTAAGAGCTAAAATTAGCATGTTTAAAGTGATTTTCATGCTTCCAGAGGCCCGGGAAGTGAATTAAATACCATTTGGAGGAATTTAATGTTGAAGTAAAAACAGGTGATTTTTGACAAAAGAGATAACACCCCCCCATTACGTCATGCTTCAGAAAGTTGAAAAATGGTCAGTTTTCAAATGTTTTATTTTTGAACGTCAGTTCACATTTGTAGGTAGATCATCAGTTTTAGAGCTAAAATTAGCATGTTTAAAGTGATTTTCATGCTTCCAGGGGCCCAGGAAGTGAATTAAATACCATTTGGAGGAATTTAATGTTCAAGCAAAAACAGGTGATTTTTCACAAAAGAGATAACACCCCCCCATTACGTCATGCTTCAGAAAGGTGAAAAATGGTCAGTTTTCAAATGTTTTATTTTTGAACGTCAGTTCACATTTGTAGGTAGATCATCAGTTTTAGAGCTAAAATTAGCATGTTTAAAGTGATTTTCATGCTTCCAGGGGCCCGGGAAGTGAATTAAATACCATTTGGAGGCATTTAATGTTCAAGCAAAAACAGGTGATTTTTGACAAAAGAGATAACACCCCCTCATTACGTCATGCTTCAGAAAGGTGAAAAATGGTCAGTTTTCAAATGTTTTATTTTTGAACGTCAGTTCACATTTGTAGGTAGATCATCAGTTTTAGAGCTAAAATTAGCATGTTTAAAGTGATTTTCATGCTTCCAGGGGCCCGGGAAGTGAATTAAATACCATTTGGAGGCATTTAATGTTCAAGCAAAAACAGGTGATTTTTGACAAAAGAGATAACACCCCCCCATTACGTCATGCTTCAGAAAGGTGGAAAATGGTCCGTTTTCAAATGTTTTATTTTTGAACGTCAGTTAACATTTGTAGGTAGATCATCAGTTTTAGAGCTAAAATTAGCATGTTTAAAGTGATTTTCATGCTTCCAGGGGCCCTAAACACAAGATCTGTGGAATGGTTAAAAGTGCATGAAAATGGCCAATTTACTCACTCTGAGGTCTCAAAAAGTGTTTCTTCACCCCGGGAAGTGAATTAAATACCATTTGGAGGCATTTAATGTTCAAGCAAAAACAGGTGATTTTTGACAAAAGAGATAACACCCCCCCCCATTACGTCATGCTTCAGAAAGGTGAAAAATGGTCCATTTTCAAATGTTTTATTTTTGAACGTCAGTTCACATTTGAAGGTAGATCATCAGTTTAAGAGCCAAAATTAGCATGTTTAAAGTGATTTTCATGCTTCCAGGGGCCCGGGAAGTGAATTAAATACCATTTGGAGGCATTTAATGTTCAAGCAAAAACAGGTGATTTTTGACAAAAGAGATAACACCCCCCCATTACGTCATGCTTCAGAAAGGTGAAAAATGGTCCGTTTTCAAATGTTTTATTTTCGAACGTCAGTTCACATTTGTAGGTAGATCATCAGTTTAAGAGCTAAAATTAGCATGTTTAAAGTGATTTTCATGCTTCCAGAGGCCCGGGAAGTGAATTAAATACCATTTGGAGGAATTTAATGTTGAAGTAAAAACAGGTGATTTTTGACAAAAGAGATAACACCCCCCCATTACGTCATGCTTCAGAAAGGTGAAAAATGGTCAGTTTTCAAATGTTTTATTTTTGAACGTCAGTTCACATTTGTAGGTAGATCATCAGTTTTAGAGCTAAAATTAGCATGTTTAAAGTGATTTTCATGCTTCCAGGGGCCCGGGAAGTGAATTAAATACCATTTGGAGGAATTTAATGTTCAAGCAAAAACAGGTGATTTTTGACAAAAGAGATAACACCCCCCCATTACGTCATGCTTCAGAAAGGTGAAAAATGGTCAGTTTTCAAATGTTTTATTTTTGAACGTCAGTTCACATTTGTAGGTAGATCATCAGTTTTAGAGCTAAAATTAGCATGTTTAAAGTGATTTTCATGCTTCCAGGGGCCCGGAAAGTGAATTAAATACCATTTGGAGGCATTTAATGTTCAAGCAAAAACAGGTGATTTTTGACAAAAGAGATAACACCCCCCATTACGTCATGCTTCAGAAAGGTGGAAAATTGTCCGTTTTCAAATGTTTTATTTTTGAACGTCAGTTCACATTTGTAGGTAGATCATCAGTTTTAGAGCTAAAATTAGCATGTTTAAAGTGATTTTCATGCTTCCAGGGGCCCTAAACACAAGATCTGTGGAATGGTTAAAAGTGCATGAAAATTGCCAATTTACTCACTCTGAGGTCTCAAAAAGTGTTTCTTCACCCCGGGAAGTGAATTAAATACCATTTGGAGGCATTTAATGTTCAAGCAAAAACAGGTGATTTTTGACAAAAGAGATAACACCCCCCCATTACGTCATGCTTCAGAAAGCTGAAAAATGGTCCGTTTTCAAATGTTTTATTTTTGAACGTCAGTTCACATTTGTAGGTAGATCATCAGTTTTAGAGCTAAAATTAGCATGTTTAAAGTGATTTTCATGCTTCCAGGGGCCCGGGAAGTGAATAAAATATCATTTGGAGGCATTTAATGTTCAAGCAAAAACAGGTGATTTTTGACAAAAGAGATAACACCCCCCCATTACGTCATGCTTCAGAAAGGTGAAAAATGGTCCGTTTTCAAATGTTTTATTTTTGAACGTCAGTTCACATTTGTAGGTAGATCATCAGTTTTAGAGCTAAAATTAGCATGCTTAAAGTGATTTTCATGCTTCCAGGGGCCCGATAAGTGAATTAAATACCATTTGGAGGCATTTAATGTTCAAGCAAAAACAGGTGATTTTTGACAAAAGAGATAACACCCCCCCATTAAGTCATGCTTCAGAAAGGTGAAAAATGGTCTGTTTTCAAATGTTTTATTTTTGAACGTCAGTTCACATTTGTAGGTAGATCATCAGTTTAAGAGCTAAAATTAGCATGTTTAAAGTGATTTTCATGCTTTCAGGGGCCCGGGAAGTGAATTAAATACCATTTGGAGGAATTTAATGTTCAAGCAAAAACAGGTGATTTTTAACAAAAGAGATAACACCCCCCATTACGTCATGCTTCAGAAAGGTGAAAAATAGTCCGTTTTCAAATGTTATATTTTCAAACGTCAGTTAACATTTGTAGGTAGATCATCAGTTTAAGAGCTAAAATTAGCATGTTTAAAGTAATTTTCATGCTTCCAGGGGCCCGGGAAGTGAATTAAATACCATTTGGAGGAATTTAATGTTGAAGTAAAAACAGGTGATTTTTGACAAAAGAGATAACACCCCCCCATTACGTCATGCTTCAGAAAGGTGAAAAATGGTCCATTTTCAAATGTTTTATTTTTTAACGTCAGTTCACATTTGTAGGTAGATCATCAGTTTTAGAGCTAAAATTAGCATGTTTAAAGTGATTTTCATGCTTCCAGGGGCCCTAAACACAAGATTTGTGGAATGGTTAAAAGTGCATGAAAATTGCCAATTTATTCACTCTGAGGTCTCAAAACGTGTTTCTTCACCCCGGGAAGTGAATTAAATACCATTTGGAGGCATTTAATGTTCAAGCAAAAACAGGTGATTTTTGACAAAAGAGATAACACCCCCCATTACGTCATGCTTCAGAAAGGTGAAAAATGGTCAGTTTTCAAATGTTTTATTTTTGAACGTCAGTTCACATTTGTAGGTAGATCATCAGTTTTAGAGCTAAAATTAGCATGTTTAAAGTGATTTTCATGCTTCCAGGGGCCCGGGAAGTGAATTAAATACCATTTGGAGGCATTTAATGTTCAAGCAAAAACAGGTGATTTTTGACAAAAGAGATAACACCCCCCCATTACGTCATGCTTCAGAAAGGTGAAAAATGGTCCGTTTTCAAATGTTTTATTTTTGAACGTCAGTTCACATTTGTAGGTAGATCATCAGTTTAAGAGCTAAAATTAGCATGTTTAAAGTGATTTTCATGCTTCCAGGGGCCGGGGAAGTGAATTAAATACCATTTGGAGGAATTTCATGTTCAAGCAAAAACAGGTGATTTTTGACAAAAGAGATAACACCCCCCCATTACGTCATGCTTCAGAAAGGTGAAAAATGGTCCGTTTTCAAATGTTTTATTTTCAAACGTCAGTTCACATTTGTAGGTAGATCATCAGTTTAAGAGCTAAAATTAGCATGTTTAAAGTAATTTTCATGCTTCCAGGGGCCCGGGAAGTGAATTAAATACCATTTGGAGGAATTTAATATTGAAGTAAAAACAGGTGATTTTTGACAAAAGAGATAACACCCCCCCCCATTACGTCATGCTTCAGAAAGGTGAAAAATGGTCAGTTTTCAAATGTTTTATTTTTGAACGTCAGTTCACATTTGTAGGTAGATCATCAGTTTAAGAGCTAAAACTAGCATGTTTAAAGTGATTTTCATACTTCCAGGGGCCCGGGAAGTGAATTAAATACCATTTGGAGGAATTTAATGTTCAAGCAAAAACAGGTGATTTTTGACAAAAGAGATAACACCCCCCCCATTACGTCATGCTTCAGAAAGGTGAAAAATGGTCCGTTTTCAAATGTTTTATTTTTGAACATCAGTTCACATTCGTAGGTAGATCATCAGTTTTAGAGCTAAAATTAGCATATTTAAAGTGATTTTCATGCTTCCAGGGGCCCGGGAAGTGAATTAAATACCTTTGGGAGGCATTTCATGTTCAAGCAAAAACAGGTGATTTTTGACAAAAGAGATAACACCCCCCCCATTACGTCATGCTTCAGAAAGGTGAAAAATGGTCCGTTTTCAAATGTTTTATTTTTGAACGTCAGTTCACATTTGTAGGTAGATCATCAGTTTTAGAGCTAAAATTAGCATGTTTAAAGTGATTTTCATGCTTCCAGGGGCCCTAAACACAAGATTTGTGGAATGGTTAAAAGTGCATGAAAATGGCCAATTTATTCACTCTGACGTCTCAAAAAGTGTTTCTTCACCCCGGGAAGTGAATTAAATACCATTTGGAGGCATTTAATGTTCAAGCAAAAACAGGTGATTTTTGACAAAAGAGATAACACCCCCCCATTACGTCATGCTTCAGAAAGGTGAAAATGGTCAGGTTTCAAATGTTTTATTTTTGAATGTCAGTTCACATTTGTAGGTAGATCATCAGTTTTAGAGCTAAAATTAGCATGTTTAAAGTGATTTTCATGCTTCCAGGGGCCCGGGAAGTGAATTAAATACCATTTGGAGGCATTTAATGTTCAAGCAAAAACAGGTGATTTTTGACAAAAGAGATAACACCCCCCCCATTACGTCATGCTTCAGAAAGGTGAAAAATGGTCCGTTTTCAATTTTTTTTATTTTTGAACGTCAGTTCACATTTGTAGGTAGATCATCAGTTTAAGAGCTAAAATTAGCATCTTTAAAGTGATTTTCATGCTTCCAGGGGCTCTAAACACAAGATTTGTGGAATGGTTAAAAGTGCATGAAAATGGCCAATTTACTCACTCTGAGGTCTCAAAAAGTGTTTCTTCACCCCGGGAACTGAATTTATCACCATTTGGAGGCATTTAATGTTCAAGCAAAAACAGGTGATTTTTGACAAAAGAGATAACACCCCCCCATTACGTCATTCTTCAGAAAGGTGAAAAATGGTCCGTTTTCAAATGTTTTATTTTTGAACGTCAGTTCACATTTGTAGGTAGATCATCAGTTTAAGAGCTAAAATTAGCATGTTTAAAGTGATTTTCATGCTTCCAGGGGCCCGGAAAGTGAATTAAATACCATTTGGAGGCATTTAATGTTCAAGCAAAAACAGGTGATTTTTGACAAAAGAGATAACACCCCCCCATTACGTCATTCTTCAGAAAGGTGAAAAATGGTCCGTTTTCAAATGTTTTATTTTTGAACGTCAGTTCACATTTGTAGGTAGATCATCAGTTTAAGAGCTAAAATTAGCATGTTTAAAGTGATTTTCATGCTTCCAGGGGCCCGGAAAGTGAATTAAATACCATTTGGAGGCATTTAATGTTCAAGCAAAAACAGGTGATTTTTGACAAAAGAGATAACACCCCCCCATTACGTCATGCTTCAGAAAGGTGGAAAATGGTCCGTTTTCAAATGTTTTATTTTTGAACGTCAGTTAACATTTGTAGGTAGATCATCAGTTTTAGAGCTAAAATTAGCATGTTTAAAGTGATTTTCATGCTTCCAGGGGCCCGGGAAGTGAATTAAATACCATTTGGAGGAATTTAATGTTCAAGCAAAAACAGGTGATTTTTGACAAAAGAGATAACACCCCCCCATTACGTCATGCTTCAGAAAGGTGAAAAATGGTCAGTTTTCAAATGTTTTATTTTTGAACGTCAGTTCACATTTGTAGGTAGATCATCAGTTTTAGAGCTAAAATTAGCATGTTTAAAGTGATTTTCATGCTTCCAGGGGCCCGGGAAGTGAATTAAATACCATTTGGAGGCATTTAATGTTCAAGCAAAAAAAGCTGATTTTTGACAAAAGAGATAACACCCCCCCCCCATTACGTCATGCTTCAGAAAGGTGAAAAATGGTCCATTTTCAAATGTTTTATTTTTGAACGTCAGTTCACATTTGAAGGTAGATCATCAGTTTAAGAGCCAAAATTAGCATGTTTAAAGTGATTTTCATGCTTCCAGGGGCCCGGGAAGTGAATTAAATATCATTTGGAGGCATTTAATGTTCAAGCAAAAACAGGTGATTTTTGACAAAAGAGATAACACCCCCCCATTACGTCATGCTTCAGAAAGGTGAAAAATGGTCCGTTTTCAAATGTTTTATTTTCGAACGTCAGTTCACATTTGTAGGTAGATCATCAGTTTAAGAGCTAAAATTAGCATGTTTAAAGTGATTTTCATGCTTCCAGAGGCCCGGGAAGTGAATTAAATACCATTTGGAGGAATTTAATGTTGAAGTAAAAACAGGTGATTTTTGACAAAAGAGATAACACCCCCCCATTACGTCATGCTTCAGAAAGTTGAAAAATGGTCAGTTTTCAAATGTTTTATTTTTGAACGTCAGTTCACATTTGTAGGTAGATCATCAGTTTTAGAGCTAAAATTAGCATGTTTAAAGTGATTTTCATGCTTCCAGGGGCCCAGGAAGTGAATTAAATACCATTTGGAGGAATTTAATGTTCAAGCAAAAACAGGTGATTTTTCACAAAAGAGATAACACCCCCCCATTACGTCATGCTTCAGAAAGGTGAAAAATGGTCAGTTTTCAAATGTTTTATTTTTGAACGTCAGTTCACATTTGTAGGTAGATCATCAGTTTTAGAGCTAAAATTAGCATGTTTAAAGTGATTTTCATGCTTCCAGGGGCCCGGGAAGTGAATTAAATACCATTTGGAGGCATTTAATGTTCAAGCAAAAACAGGTGATTTTTGACAAAAGAGATAACACCCCCTCATTACGTCATGCTTCAGAAAGGTGAAAAATGGTCAGTTTTCAAATGTTTTATTTTTGAACGTCAGTTCACATTTGTAGGTAGATCATCAGTTTTAGAGCTAAAATTAGCATGTTTAAAGTGATTTTCATGCTTCCAGGGGCCCGGGAAGTGAATTAAATACCATTTGGAGGCATTTAATGTTCAAGCAAAAACAGGTGATTTTTGACAAAAGAGATAACACCCCCCCATTACGTCATGCTTCAGAAAGGTGGAAAATGGTCCGTTTTCAAATGTTTTATTTTTGAACGTCAGTTAACATTTGTAGGTAGATCATCAGTTTTAGAGCTAAAATTAGCATGTTTAAAGTGATTTTCATGCTTCCAGGGGCCCTAAACACAAGATCTGTGGAATGGTTAAAAGTGCATGAAAATGGCCAATTTACTCACTCTGAGGTCTCAAAAAGTGTTTCTTCACCCCGGGAAGTGAATTAAATACCATTTGGAGGCATTTAATGTTCAAGCAAAAACAGGTGATTTTTGACAAAAGAGATAACACCCCCCCCCATTACGTCATGCTTCAGAAAGGTGAAAAATGGTCCATTTTCAAATGTTTTATTTTTGAACGTCAGTTCACATTTGAAGGTAGATCATCAGTTTAAGAGCCAAAATTAGCATGTTTAAAGTGATTTTCATGCTTCCAGGGGCCCGGGAAGTGAATTAAATACCATTTGGAGGCATTTAATGTTCAAGCAAAAACAGGTGATTTTTGACAAAAGAGATAACACCCCCCCATTACGTCATGCTTCAGAAAGGTGAAAAATGGTCCGTTTTCAAATGTTTTATTTTCGAACGTCAGTTCACATTTGTAGGTAGATCATCAGTTTAAGAGCTAAAATTAGCATGTTTAAAGTGATTTTCATGCTTCCAGAGGCCCGGGAAGTGAATTAAATACCATTTGGAGGAATTTAATGTTGAAGTAAAAACAGGTGATTTTTGACAAAAGAGATAACACCCCCCCATTACGTCATGCTTCAGAAAGGTGAAAAATGGTCAGTTTTCAAATGTTTTATTTTTGAACGTCAGTTCACATTTGTAGGTAGATCATCAGTTTTAGAGCTAAAATTAGCATGTTTAAAGTGATTTTCATGCTTCCAGGGGCCCGGGAAGTGAATTAAATACCATTTGGAGGAATTTAATGTTCAAGCAAAAACAGGTGATTTTTGACAAAAGAGATAACACCCCCCCATTACGTCATGCTTCAGAAAGGTGAAAAATGGTCAGTTTTCAAATGTTTTATTTTTGAACGTCAGTTCACATTTGTAGGTAGATCATCAGTTTTAGAGCTAAAATTAGCATGTTTAAAGTGATTTTCATGCTTCCAGGGGCCCGGAAAGTGAATTAAATACCATTTGGAGGCATTTAATGTTCAAGCAAAAACAGGTGATTTTTGACAAAAGAGATAACACCCCCCATTACGTCATGCTTCAGAAAGGTGGAAAATTGTCCGTTTTCAAATGTTTTATTTTTGAACGTCAGTTCACATTTGTAGGTAGATCATCAGTTTTAGAGCTAAAATTAGCATGTTTAAAGTGATTTTCATGCTTCCAGGGGCCCTAAACACAAGATCTGTGGAATGGTTAAAAGTGCATGAAAATTGCCAATTTACTCACTCTGAGGTCTCAAAAAGTGTTTCTTCACCCCGGGAAGTGAATTAAATACCATTTGGAGGCATTTAATGTTCAAGCAAAAACAGGTGATTTTTGACAAAAGAGATAACACCCCCCCATTACGTCATGCTTCAGAAAGCTGAAAAATGGTCCGTTTTCAAATGTTTTATTTTTGAACGTCAGTTCACATTTGTAGGTAGATCATCAGTTTTAGAGCTAAAATTAGCATGTTTAAAGTGATTTTCATGCTTCCAGGGGCCCGGGAAGTGAATAAAATATCATTTGGAGGCATTTAATGTTCAAGCAAAAACAGGTGATTTTTGACAAAAGAGATAACACCCCCCCATTACGTCATGCTTCAGAAAGGTGAAAAATGGTCCGTTTTCAAATGTTTTATTTTTGAACGTCAGTTCACATTTGTAGGTAGATCATCAGTTTTAGAGCTAAAATTAGCATGCTTAAAGTGATTTTCATGCTTCCAGGGGCCCGATAAGTGAATTAAATACCATTTGGAGGCATTTAATGTTCAAGCAAAAACAGGTGATTTTTGACAAAAGAGATAACACCCCCCCATTAAGTCATGCTTCAGAAAGGTGAAAAATGGTCTGTTTTCAAATGTTTTATTTTTGAACGTCAGTTCACATTTGTAGGTAGATCATCAGTTTAAGAGCTAAAATTAGCATGTTTAAAGTGATTTTCATGCTTTCAGGGGCCCGGGAAGTGAATTAAATACCATTTGGAGGAATTTAATGTTCAAGCAAAAACAGGTGATTTTTAACAAAAGAGATAACACCCCCCATTACGTCATGCTTCAGAAAGGTGAAAAATAGTCCGTTTTCAAATGTTATATTTTCAAACGTCAGTTAACATTTGTAGGTAGATCATCAGTTTAAGAGCTAGCATGTTTAAAGTAATTTTCATGCTTCCAGGGGCCCGGGAAGTGAATTAAATACCATTTGGAGGAATTTAATGTTGAAGTAAAAACAGGTGATTTTTGACAAAAGAGATAACACCCCCCCATTACGTCATGCTTCAGAAAGGTGAAAAATGGTCAGTTTTCAAATGTTTTATTTTTGAACGTCAGTTCACATTTGTAGGTAGATCATCAGTTTTAGAGCTAAAATTAGCATGTTTAAAGTGATTTTCATGCTTCCAGGGGCCCGGGAAGTGAATTAAATACCATTTGGAGGCATTTAATGTTCAAGCAAAAACAGGTGATTTTTGACAAAAGAGATAACACCCCCCATTACGTCATGCTTCAGAAAGGTGAAAAATGGTCAGTTTTCAAATGTTTTATTTTTGAACGTCAGTTCACATTTGTAGGTAGATCATCAGTTTTAGAGCTAAAATTAGCATGTTTAAAGTGATTTTCATGCTTCCAGGGGCCCGGGAAGTGAATTAAATACCATTTGGAGGCATTTAATGTTCAAGCAAAAACAGGTGATTTTTGACAAAAGAGATAACACCCCCCCATTACGTCATGCTTCAGAAAGGTGAAAAATGGTCCGTTTTCAAATGTTTTATTTTTGAACGTCAGTTCACATTTGTAGGTAGATCATCAGTTTAAGAGCTAAAATTAGCATGTTTAAAGTGATTTTCATGCTTCCAGGGGCCGGGGAAGTGAATTAAATACCATTTGGAGGAATTTCATGTTCAAGCAAAAACAGGTGATTTTTGACAAAAGAGATAACACCCCCCCATTACGTCATGCTTCAGAAAGGTGAAAAATGGTCCGTTTTCAAATGTTTTATTTTCAAACGTCAGTTCACATTTGTAGGTAGATCATCAGTTTAAGAGCTAAAATTAGCATGTTTAAAGTAATTTTCATGCTTCCAGGGGCCCGGGAAGTGAATTAAATACCATTTGGAGGAATTTAATATTGAAGTAAAAACAGGTGATTTTTGACAAAAGAGATAACACCCCCCCCCATTACGTCATGCTTCAGAAAGGTGAAAAATGGTCAGTTTTCAAATGTTTTATTTTTGAACGTCAGTTCACATTTGTAGGTAGATCATCAGTTTAAGAGCTAAAACTAGCATGTTTAAAGTGATTTTCATACTTCCAGGGGCCCGGGAAGTGAATTAAATACCATTTGGAGGAATTTAATGTTCAAGCAAAAACAGGTGATTTTTGACAAAAGAGATAACACCCCCCCCATTACGTCATGCTTCAGAAAGGTGAAAAATGGTCCGTTTTCAAATGTTTTATTTTTGAACATCAGTTCACATTCGTAGGTAGATCATCAGTTTTAGAGCTAAAATTAGCATATTTAAAGTGATTTTCATGCTTCCAGGGGCCCGGGAAGTGAATTAAATACCTTTGGGAGGCATTTCATGTTCAAGCAAAAACAGGTGATTTTTGACAAAAGAGATAACACCCCCCCCATTACGTCATGCTTCAGAAAGGTGAAAAATGGTCCGTTTTCAAATGTTTTATTTTTGAACGTCAGTTCACATTTGTAGGTAGATCATCAGTTTTAGAGCTAAAATTAGCATGTTTAAAGTGATTTTCATGCTTCCAGGGGCCCTAAACACAAGATTTGTGGAATGGTTAAAAGTGCATGAAAATGGCCAATTTATTCACTCTGACGTCTCAAAAAGTGTTTCTTCACCCCGGGAAGTGAATTAAATACCATTTGGAGGCATTTAATGTTCAAGCAAAAACAGGTGATTTTTGACAAAAGAGATAACACCCCCCCATTACGTCATGCTTCAGAAAGGTGAAAATGGTCAGGTTTCAAATGTTTTATTTTTGAATGTCAGTTCACATTTGTAGGTAGATCATCAGTTTTAGAGCTAAAATTAGCATGTTTAAAGTGATTTTCATGCTTCCAGGGGCCCGGGAAGTGAATTAAATACCATTTGGAGGCATTTAATGTTCAAGCAAAAACAGGTGATTTTTGACAAAAGAGATAACACCCCCCCCATTACGTCATGCTTCAGAAAGGTGAAAAATGGTCCGTTTTCAATTTTTTTTATTTTTGAACGTCAGTTCACATTTGTAGGTAGATCATCAGTTTAAGAGCTAAAATTAGCATCTTTAAAGTGATTTTCATGCTTCCAGGGGCTCTAAACACAAGATTTGTGGAATGGTTAAAAGTGCATGAAAATGGCCAATTTACTCACTCTGAGGTCTCAAAAAGTGTTTCTTCACCCCGGGAACTGAATTTATCACCATTTGGAGGCATTTAATGTTCAAGCAAAAACAGGTGATTTTTGACAAAAGAGATAACACCCCCCCATTACGTCATTCTTCAGAAAGGTGAAAAATGGTCCGTTTTCAAATGTTTTATTTTTGAACGTCAGTTCACATTTGTAGGTAGATCATCAGTTTAAGAGCTAAAATTAGCATGTTTAAAGTGATTTTCATGCTTCCAGGGGCCCGGAAAGTGAATTAAATACCATTTGGAGGCATTTAATGTTCAAGCAAAAACAGGTGATTTTTGACAAAAGAGATAACACCCCCCCATTACGTCATTCTTCAGAAAGGTGAAAAATGGTCCGTTTTCAAATGTTTTATTTTTGAACGTCAGTTCACATTTGTAGGTAGATCATCAGTTTAAGAGCTAAAATTAGCATGTTTAAAGTGATTTTCATGCTTCCAGGGGCCCGGAAAGTGAATTAAATACCATTTGGAGGCATTTAATGTTCAAGCAAAAACAGGTGATTTTTGACAAAAGAGATAACACCCCCCCATTACGTCATGCTTCAGAAAGGTGGAAAATGGTCCGTTTTCAAATGTTTTATTTTTGAACGTCAGTTAACATTTGTAGGTAGATCATCAGTTTTAGAGCTAAAATTAGCATGTTTAAAGTGATTTTCATGCTTCCAGGGGCCCTAAACACAAGATCTGTGGAATGGTTAAAAGTGCATGAAAATTGCCAATTTACTCACTCTGAGGTCTCAAAAAGTGTTTCTTCACCCCGGGAAGTGAATTAAATACCATTTGGAGGCATTTAATGTTCAAGCAAAAACAGGTGATTTTTGACAAAAGAGATAACACCCCCCCATTACGTCATGCTTCAGAAAGCTGAAAAATGGTCCGTTTTCAAATGTTTTATTTTTGAACGTCAGTTCACATTTGTAGGTAGATCATCAGTTTTAGAGCTAAAATTAGCATGTTTAAAGTGATTTTCATGCTTCCAGGGGCCCGGGAAGTGAATAAAATATCATTTGGAGGCATTTAATGTTCAAGCAAAAACAGGTGATTTTTGACAAAAGAGATAACACCCCCCCATTACGTCATGCTTCAGAAAGGTGAAAAATGGTCCGTTTTCAAATGTTTTATTTTTGAACGTCAGTTCACATTTGTAGGTAGATCATCAGTTTTAGAGCTAAAATTAGCATGCTTAAAGTGATTTTCATGCTTCCAGGGGCCCGATAAGTGAATTAAATACCATTTGGAGGCATTTAATGTT
Organism: Lissotriton helveticus; assembly: GCF_964261635.1. Lineage (NCBI taxonomy): Eukaryota > Metazoa > Chordata > Amphibia > Caudata > Salamandridae > Lissotriton > Lissotriton helveticus. The sequence continues at coordinate 172,219 of NW_027611786.1, forward strand.
CAAGCAAAAACAGGTGATTTTTGACAAAAGAGATAACACCCCCCCATTAAGTCATGCTTCAGAAAGGTGAAAAATGGTCTGTTTTCAAATGTTTTATTTTTGAACGTCAGTTCACATTTGTAGGTAGATCATCAGTTTAAGAGCTAAAATTAGCATGTTTAAAGTGATTTTCATGCTTTCAGGGGCCCGGGAAGTGAATTAAATACCATTTGGAGGAATTTAATGTTCAAGCAAAAACAGGTGATTTTTAACAAAAGAGATAACACCCCCCATTACGTCATGCTTCAGAAAGGTGAAAAATAGTCCGTTTTCAAATGTTATATTTTCAAACGTCAGTTAACATTTGTAGGTAGATCATCAGTTTAAGAGCTAGCATGTTTAAAGTAATTTTCATGCTTCCAGGGGCCCGGGAAGTGAATTAAATACCATTTGGAGGAATTTAATGTTGAAGTAAAAACAGGTGATTTTTGACAAAAGAGATAACACCCCCCCATTACGTCATGCTTCAGAAAGGTGAAAAATGGTCCATTTTCAAATGTTTTATTTTTTAACGTCAGTTCACATTTGTAGGTAGATCATCAGTTTTAGAGCTAAAATTAGCATGTTTAAAGTGATTTTCATGCTTCCAGGGGCCCTAAACACAAGATTTGTGGAATGGTTAAAAGTGCATGAAAATTGCCAATTTATTCACTCTGAGGTCTCAAAACGTGTTTCTTCACCCCGGGAAGTGAATTAAATACCATTTGGAGGCATTTAATGTTCAAGCAAAAACAGGTGATTTTTGACAAAAGAGATAACACCCCCCATTACGTCATGCTTCAGAAAGGTGAAAAATGGTCAGTTTTCAAATGTTTTATTTTTGAACGTCAGTTCACATTTGTAGGTAGATCATCAGTTTTAGAGCTAAAATTAGCATGTTTAAAGTGATTTTCATGCTTCCAGGGGCCCGGGAAGTGAATTAAATACCATTTGGAGGCATTTAATGTTCAAGCAAAAACAGGTGATTTTTGACAAAAGAGATAACACCCCCCCATTACGTCATGCTTCAGAAAGGTGAAAAATGGTCCGTTTTCAAATGTTTTATTTTTGAACGTCAGTTCACATTTGTAGGTAGATCATCAGTTTAAGAGCTAAAATTAGCATGTTTAAAGTGATTTTCATGCTTCCAGGGGCCGGGGAAGTGAATTAAATACCATTTGGAGGAATTTCATGTTCAAGCAAAAACAGGTGATTTTTGACAAAAGAGATAACACCCCCCCATTACGTCATGCTTCAGAAAGGTGAAAAATGGTCCGTTTTCAAATGTTTTATTTTCAAACGTCAGTTCACATTTGTAGGTAGATCATCAGTTTAAGAGCTAAAATTAGCATGTTTAAAGTAATTTTCATGCTTTCAGGGGCCCGGGAAGTGAATTAAATACCATTTGGAGGAATTTAATATTGAAGTAAAAACAGGTGATTTTTGACAAAAGAGATAACACCCCCCCCCATTACGTCATGCTTCAGAAAGGTGAAAAATGGTCAGTTTTCAAATGTTTTATTTTTGAACGTCAGTTCACATTTGTAGGTAGATCATCAGTTTAAGAGCTAAAACTAGCATGTTTAAAGTGATTTTCATACTTCCAGGGGCCCGGGAAGTGAATTAAATACCATTTGGAGGAATTTAATGTTCAAGCAAAAACAGGTGATTTTTGACAAAAGAGATAACACCCCCCCATTACGTCATGCTTCAGAAAGGTGAAAAATGGTCCGTTTTCAAATGTTTTATTTTTGAACATCAGTTCACATTCGTAGGTAGATCATCAGTTTTAGAGCTAAAATTAGCATATTTAAAGTGATTTTCATGCTTCCAGGGGCCCGGGAAGTGAATTAAATACCTTTGGGAGGCATTTCATGTTCAAGCAAAAACAGGTGATTTTTGACAAAAGAGATAACACCCCCCCCATTACGTCATGCTTCAGAAAGGTGAAAAATGGTCCGTTTTCAAATGTTTTATTTTTGAACGTCAGTTCACATTTGTAGGTAGATCATCAGTTTTAGAGCTAAAATTAGCATGTTTAAAGTGATTTTCATGCTTCCAGGGGCCCTAAACACAAGATTTGTGGAATGGTTAAAAGTGCATGAAAATGGCCAATTTATTCACTCTGACGTCTCAAAAAGTGTTTCTTCACCCCGGGAAGTGAATTAAATACCATTTGGAGGCATTTAATGTTCAAGCAAAAACAGGTGATTTTTGACAAAAGAGATAACACCCCCCCATTACGTCATGCTTCAGAAAGGTGAAAATGGTCAGGTTTCAAATGTTTTATTTTTGAATGTCAGTTCACATTTGTAGGTAGATCATCAGTTTTAGAGCTAAAATTAGCATGTTTAAAGTGATTTTCATGCTTCCAGGGGCCCGGGAAGTGAATTAAATACCATTTGGAGGCATTTAATGTTCAAGCAAAAACAGGTGATTTTTGACAAAAGAGATAACACCCCCCCCATTACGTCATGCTTCAGAAAGGTGAAAAATGGTCCGTTTTCAATTTTTTTTATTTTTGAACGTCAGTTCACATTTGTAGGTAGATCATCAGTTTAAGAGCTAAAATTAGCATCTTTAAAGTGATTTTCATGCTTCCAGGGGCTCTAAACACAAGATTTGTGGAATGGTTAAAAGTGCATGAAAATGGCCAATTTACTCACTCTGAGGTCTCAAAAAGTGTTTCTTCACCCCGGGAACTGAATTTATCACCATTTGGAGGCATTTAATGTTCAAGCAAAAACAGGTGATTTTTGACAAAAGAGATAACACCCCCCCATTACGTCATTCTTCAGAAAGGTGAAAAATGGTCCGTTTTCAAATGTTTTATTTTTGAACGTCAGTTCACATTTGTAGGTAGATCATCAGTTTAAGAGCTAAAATTAGCATGTTTAAAGTGATTTTCATGCTTCCAGGGGCCCGGAAAGTGAATTAAATACCATTTGGAGGCATTTAATGTTCAAGCAAAAACAGGTGATTTTTGACAAAAGAGATAACACCCCCCCATTACGTCATTCTTCAGAAAGGTGAAAAATGGTCCGTTTTCAAATGTTTTATTTTTGAACGTCAGTTCACATTTGTAGGTAGATCATCAGTTTAAGAGCTAAAATTAGCATGTTTAAAGTGATTTTCATGCTTCCAGGGGCCCGGAAAGTGAATTAAATACCATTTGGAGGCATTTAATGTTCAAGCAAAAACAGGTGATTTTTGACAAAAGAGATAACACCCCCCCATTACGTCATGCTTCAGAAAGGTGGAAAATGGTCCGTTTTCAAATGTTTTATTTTTGAACGTCAGTTAACATTTGTAGGTAGATCATCAGTTTTAGAGCTAAAATTAGCATGTTTAAAGTGATTTTCATGCTTCCAGGGGCCCTAAACACAAGATCTGTGGAATGGTTAAAAGTGCATGAAAATTGCCAATTTACTCACTCTGAGGTCTCAAAAAGTGTTTCTTCACCCCGGGAAGTGAATTAAATACCATTTGGAGGCATTTAATGTTCAAGCAAAAACAGGTGATTTTTGACAAAAGAGATAACACCCCCCCATTACGTCATGCTTCAGAAAGCTGAAAAATGGTCCGTTTTCAAATGTTTTATTTTTGAACGTCAGTTCACATTTGTAGGTAGATCATCAGTTTTAGAGCTAAAATTAGCATGTTTAAAGTGATTTTCATGCTTCCAGGGGCCCGGGAAGTGAATAAAATATCATTTGGAGGCATTTAATGTTCAAGCAAAAACAGGTGATTTTTGACAAAAGAGATAACACCCCCCCATTACGTCATGCTTCAGAAAGGTGAAAAATGGTCCGTTTTCAAATGTTTTATTTTTGAACGTCAGTTCACATTTGTAGGTAGATCATCAGTTTTAGAGCTAAAATTAGCATGCTTAAAGTGATTTTCATGCTTCCAGGGGCCCGATAAGTGAATTAAATACCATTTGGAGGCATTTAATGTTCAAGCAAAAACAGGTGATTTTTGACAAAAGAGATAACACCCCCCCATTAAGTCATGCTTCAGAAAGGTGAAAAATGGTCTGTTTTCAAATGTTTTATTTTTGAACGTCAGTTCACATTTGTAGGTAGATCATCAGTTTAAGAGCTAAAATTAGCATGTTTAAAGTGATTTTCATGCTTTCAGGGGCCCGGGAAGTGAATTAAATACCATTTGGAGGAATTTAATGTTCAAGCAAAAACAGGTGATTTTTAACAAAAGAGATAACACCCCCCATTACGTCATGCTTCAGAAAGGTGAAAAATAGTCCGTTTTCAAATGTTATATTTTCAAACGTCAGTTAACATTTGTAGGTAGATCATCAGTTTAAGAGCTAAAATTAGCATGTTTAAAGTAATTTTCATGCTTCCAGGGGCCCGGGAAGTGAATTAAATACCATTTGGAGGAATTTAATGTTGAAGTAAAAACAGGTGATTTTTGACAAAAGAGATAACACCCCCCATTACGTCATGCTTCAGAAAGGTAAAAAATGGTCAGTTTTCAAATGTTTTAATTTTGAACGTCAGTTCACATTTGTAGGTAGATCATCAGTTTTAGAGCTAAAATTAGCATGTTTAAAGTGATTTTCATGCTTCCAGGGGCCCTAAACACAAGATTTGTGGAATGGTTAAAAGTGCATGAAAATTGCCAATTTATTCACTCTGAGGTCTCAAAACGTGTTTCTTCACCCCGGGAAGTGAATTAAATACCATTTGGAGGCATTTAATGTTCAAGCAAAAACAGGTGATTTTTGACAAAAGAGATAACACCCCCCATTACGTCATGCTTCAGAAAGGTGAAAAATGGTCAGTTTTCAAATGTTTTATTTTTGAACGTCAGTTCACATTTGTAGGTAGATCATCAGTTTTAGAGCTAAAATTAGCATGTTTAAAGTGATTTTCATGCTTCCAGGGGCCCGGGAAGTGAATTAAATACCATTTGGAGGCATTTAATGTTCAAGCAAAAACAGGTGATTTTTGACAAAAGAGATAACACCCCCCCATTACGTCATGCTTCAGAAAGGTGAAAAATGGTCCGTTTTCAAATGTTTTATTTTTGAACGTCAGTTCACATTTGTAGGTAGATCATCAGTTTAAGAGCTAAAATTAGCATGTTTAAAGTGATTTTCATGCTTCCAGGGGCCGGGGAAGTGAATTAAATACCATTTGGAGGAATTTCATGTTCAAGCAAAAACAGGTGATTTTTGACAAAAGAGATAACACCCCCCCATTACGTCATGCTTCAGAAAGGTGAAAAATGGTCCGTTTTCAAATGTTTTATTTTCAAACGTCAGTTCACATTTGTAGGTAGATCATCAGTTTAAGAGCTAAAATTAGCATGTTTAAAGTAATTTTCATGCTTCCAGGGGCCCGGGAAGTGAATTAAATACCATTTGGAGGAATTTAATATTGAAGTAAAAACAGGTGATTTTTGACAAAAGAGATAACACCCCCCCCATTACGTCATGCTTCAGAAAGGTGAAAAATGGTCAGTTTTCAAATGTTTTATTTTTGAACGTCAGTTCACATTTGTAGGTAGATCATCAGTTTAAGAGCTAAAACTAGCATGTTTAAAGTGATTTTCATACTTCCAGGGGCCCGGGAAGTGAATTAAATACCATTTGGAGGAATTTAATGTTCAAGCAAAAACAGGTGATTTTTGACAAAAGAGATAACACCCCCCCCATTACGTCATGCTTCAGAAAGGTGGAAAATGGTCCGTTTTCAAATGTTTTATTTTTGAACGTCAGTTAACATTTGTAGGTAGATCATCAGTTTTAGAGCTAAAATTAGCATGTTTAAAGTGATTTTCATGCTTCCAGGGGCCCTAAACACAAGATCTGTGGAATGGTTAAAAGTGCATGAAAATGGCCAATTTACTCACTCTGAGGTCTCAAAAAGTGTTTCTTCACCCCGGAAAGTGAATTAAATACCATTTGGAGGCATTTAATGTGCAAGCAAAAACAGGTGATTTTTGACAAAAGAGATAACACCCCCCCCCATTACGTCATGCTTCAGAAAGGTGAAAAATGGTCCATTTTCAAATGTTTTATTTTTGAACGTCAGTTCACATTTGAAGGTAGATCATCAGTTTAAGAGCCAAAATTAGCATGTTTAAAGTGATTTTCATGCTTCCAGGGGCCCGGGAAGTGAATTAAATACCATTTGGAGGCATTTAATGTTCAAGCAAAAACAGGTGATTTTTGACAAAAGAGATAACACCCCCCCATTACGTCATGCTTCAGAAAGGTGAAAAATGGTCCGTTTTCAAATGTTTTATTTTCGAACGTCAGTTCACATTTGTAGGTAGATCATCAGTTTAAGAGCTAAAATTAGCATGTTTAAAGTGATTTTCATGCTTCCAGAGGCCCGGGAAGTGAATTAAATACCATTTGGAGGAATTTAATGTTGAAGTAAAAACAGGTGATTTTTGACAAAAGAGATAACACCCCCCCATTACGTCATGCTTCAGAAAGGTGAAAAATGGTCAGTTTTCAAATGTTTTATTTTTGAACGTCAGTTCACATTTGTAGGTAGATCATCAGTTTTAGAGCTAAAATTAGCATGTTTAAAGTGATTTTCATGCTTCCAGGGGCCCGGGAAGTGAATTAAATACCATTTGGAGGAATTTAATGTTCAAGCAAAAACAGGTGATTTTTGACAAAAGAGATAACACCCCCCCATTACGTCATGCTTCAGAAAGGTGAAAAATGGTCAGTTTTCAAATGTTTTATTTTTGAACGTCAGTTCACATTTGTAGGTAGATCATCAGTTTTAGAGCTAAAATTAGCATGTTTAAAGTGATTTTCATGCTTCCAGGGGCCCGGAAAGTGAATTAAATACCATTTGGAGGCATTTAATGTTCAAGCAAAAACAGGTGATTTTTGACAAAAGAGATAACACCCCCCATTACGTCATGCTTCAGAAAGGTGGAAAATTGTCCGTTTTCAAATGTTTTATTTTTGAACGTCAGTTCACATTTGTAGGTAGATCATCAGTTTTAGAGCTAAAATTAGCATGTTTAAAGTGATTTTCATGCTTCCAGGGGCCCTAAACACAAGATCTGTGGAATGGTTAAAAGTGCATGAAAATTGCCAATTTACTCACTCTGAGGTCTCAAAAAGTGTTTCTTCACCCCGGGAAGTGAATTAAATACCATTTGGAGGCATTTAATGTTCAAGCAAAAACAGGTGATTTTTGACAAAAGAGATAACACCCCCCCATTACGTCATGCTTCAGAAAGCTGAAAAATGGTCCGTTTTCAAATGTTTTATTTTTGAACGTCAGTTCACATTTGTAGGTAGATCATCAGTTTTAGAGCTAAAATTAGCATGCTTAAAGTGATTTTCATGCTTCCAGGGGCCCGATAAGTGAATTAAATACCATTTGGAGGCATTTAATGTTCAAGCAAAAACAGGTGATTTTTGACAAAAGAGATAACACCCCCCCATTAAGTCATGCTTCAGAAAGGTGAAAAATGGTCTGTTTTCAAATGTTTTATTTTTGAACGTCAGTTCACATTTGTAGGTAGATCATCAGTTTAAGAGCTAAAATTAGCATGTTTAAAGTGATTTTCATGCTTTCAGGGGCCCGGGAAGTGAATTAAATACCATTTGGAGGAATTTAATGTTCAAGCAAAAACAGGTGATTTTTAACAAAAGAGATAACACCCCCCATTACGTCATGCTTCAGAAAGGTGAAAAATAGTCCGTTTTCAAATGTTATATTTTCAAACGTCAGTTAACATTTGTAGGTAGATCATCAGTTTAAGAGCTAAAATTAGCATGTTTAAAGTAATTTTCATGCTTCCAGGGGCCCGGGAAGTGAATTAAATACCATTTGGAGGAATTTAATGTTGAAGTAAAAACAGGTGATTTTTGACAAAAGAGATAACACCCCCCCATTACGTCATGCTTCAGAAAGGTGAAAAATGGTCCATTTTCAAATGTTTTATTTTTTAACGTCAGTTCACATTTGTAGGTAGATCATCAGTTTTAGAGCTAAAATTAGCATGTTTAAAGTGATTTTCATGCTTCCAGGGGCCCTAAACACAAGATTTGTGGAATGGTTAAAAGTGCATGAAAATTGCCAATTTATTCACTCTGAGGTCTCAAAACGTGTTTCTTCACCCCGGGAAGTGAATTAAATACCATTTGGAGGCATTTAATGTTCAAGCAAAAACAGGTGATTTTTGACAAAAGAGATAACACCCCCCATTACGTCATGCTTCAGAAAGGTGAAAAATGGTCAGTTTTCAAATGTTTTATTTTTGAACGTCAGTTCACATTTGTAGGTAGATCATCAGTTTTAGAGCTAAAATTAGCATGTTTAAAGTGATTTTCATGCTTCAAGGGGCCCGGGAAGTGAATTAAATACCATTTGGAGGCATTTAATGTTCAAGCAAAAACAGGTGATTTTTGACAAAAGAGATAACACCCCCCCATTACGTCATGCTTCAGAAAGGTGAAAAATGGTCCGTTTTCAAATGTTTTATTTTTGAACGTCAGTTCACATTTGTAGGTAGATCATCAGTTTAAGAGCTAAAATTAGCATGTTTAAAGTGATTTTCATGCTTCCAGGGGCCGGGGAAGTGAATTAAATACCATTTGGAGGAATTTCATGTTCAAGCAAAAACAGGTGATTTTTGACAAAAGAGATAACACCCCCCCATTACGTCATGCTTCAGAAAGGTGAAAAATGGTCCGTTTTCAAATGTTTTATTTTCAAACGTCAGTTCACATTTGTAGGTAGATCATCAGTTTAAGAGCTAAAATTAGCATGTTTAAAGTAATTTTCATGCTTCCAGGGGCCCGGGAAGTGAATTAAATACCATTTGGAGGAATTTAATATTGAAGTAAAAACAGGTGATTTTTGACAAAAGAGATAACACCCCCCCCCATTACGTCATGCTTCAGAAAGGTGAAAAATGGTCAGTTTTCAAATGTTTTATTTTTGAACGTCAGTTCACATTTGTAGGTAGATCATCAGTTTAAGAGCTAAAACTAGCATGTTCAAAGTGATTTTCATACTTCCAGGGGCCCGGGAAGTGAATTAAATACCATTTGGAGGAATTTAATGTTCAAGCAAAAACAGGTGATTTTTGACAAAAGAGATAACACCCCCCCCATTACGTCATGCTTCAGAAAGGTGAAAAATGGTCCGTTTTCAAATGTTTTATTTTTGAACATCAGTTCACATTCGTAGGTAGATCATCAGTTTTAGAGCTAAAATTAGCATATTTAAAGTGATTTTCATGCTTCCAGGGGCCCGGGAAGTGAATTAAATACCTTTGGGAGGCATTTCATGTTCAAGCAAAAACAGGTGATTTTTGACAAAAGAGATAACACCCCCCCCATTACGTCATGCTTCAGAAAGGTGAAAAATGGTCCGTTTTCAAATGTTTTATTTTTGAACGTCAGTTCACATTTGTAGGTAGATCATCAGTTTTAGAGCTAAAATTAGCATGTTTAAAGTGATTTTCATGCTTCCAGGGGCCCTAAACACAAGATTTGTGGAATGGTTAAAAGTGCATGAAAATGGCCAATTTATTCACTCTGACGTCTCAAAAAGTGTTTCTTCACCCCGGGAAGTGAATTAAATACCATTTGGAGGCATTTAATGTTCAAGCAAAAACAGGTGATTTTTGACAAAAGAGATAACACCCCCCCATTACGTCATGCTTCAGAAAGGTGAAAATGGTCAGGTTTCAAATGTTTTATTTTTGAATGTCAGTTCACATTTGTAGGTAGATCATCAGTTTTAGAGCTAAAATTAGCATGTTTAAAGTGATTTTCATGCTTCCAGGGGCCCGGGAAGTGAATTAAATACCATTTGGAGGCATTTAATGTTCAAGCAAAAACAGGTGATTTTTGACAAAAGAGATAACACCCCCCCCATTACGTCATGCTTCAGAAAGGTGAAAAATGGTCCGTTTTCAATTTTTTTTATTTTTGAACGTCAGTTCACATTTGTAGGTAGATCATCAGTTTAAGAGCTAAAATTAGCATCTTTAAAGTGATTTTCATGCTTCCAGGGGCTCTAAACACAAGATTTGTGGAATGGTTAAAAGTGCATGAAAATGGCCAATTTACTCACTCTGAGGTCTCAAAACGTGTTTCTTCACCCCGGGAAGTGAATTAAATACCATTTGGAGGCATTTAATGTTCAAGCAAAAACAGGTGATTTTTGACAAAAGAGATAACACCCCCCCATTACGTCATTCTTCAGAAAGGTGAAAAATGGTCCGTTTTCAAATGTTTTATTTTTGAACGTCAGTTCACATTTGTAGGTAGATCATCAGTTTAAGAGCTAAAATTAGCATGTTTAAAGTGATTTTCATGCTTCCAGGGGCCCGGAAAGTGAATTAAATACCATTTGGAGGCATTTAATGTTCAAGCAAAAACAGGTGATTTTTGACAAAAGAGATAACACCCCCCCATTACGTCATTCTTCAGAAAGGTGAAAAATGGTCCGTTTTCAAATGTTTTATTTTTGAACGTCAGTTCACATTTGTAGGTAGATCATCAGTTTAAGAGCTAAAATTAGCATGTTTAAAGTGATTTTCATGCTTCCAGGGGCCCGGAAAGTGAATTAAATACCATTTGGAGGCATTTAATGTTCAAGCAAAAACAGGTGATTTTTGACAAAAGAGATAACACCCCCCCATTACGTCATGCTTCAGAAAGGTGGAAAATGGTCCGTTTTCAAATGTTTTATTTTTGAACGTCAGTTAACATTTGTAGGTAGATCATCAGTTTTAGAGCTAAAATTAGCATGTTTAAAGTGATTTTCATGCTTCCAGGGGCCCTAAACACAAGATCTGTGGAATGGTTAAAAGTGCATGAAAATTGCCAATTTACTCACTCTGAGGTCTCAAAAAGTGTTTCTTCACCCCGGGAAGTGAATTAAATACCATTTGGAGGCATTTAATGTTCAAGCAAAAACAGGTGATTTTTGACAAAAGAGATAACACCCCCCATTACGTCATGCTTCAGAAAGCTGAAAAATGGTCCGTTTTCAAATGTTTTATTTTTGAACGTCAGTTCACATTTGTAGGTAGATCATCAGTTTTAGAGCTAAAATTAGCATGTTTAAAGTGATTTTCATGCTTCCAGGGGCCCGGGAAGTGAATAAAATATCAATTGGAGGCATTTAATGTTCAAGCAAAAACAGGTGATTTTTGACAAAAGAGATAACACCCCCCCATTACGTCATGCTTCAGAAAGGTGAAAAATGGTCCGTTTTCAAATGTTTTATTTTTGAACGTCAGTTCACATTTGTAGGTAGATCATCAGTTTTAGAGCTAAAATTAGCATGCTTAAAGTGATTTTCATGCTTCCAGGGGCCCGATAAGTGAATTAAATACCATTTGGAGGCATTTAATGTTCAAGCAAAAACAGGTGATTTTTGACAAAAGAGATAACACCCCCCCATTAAGTCATGCTTCAGAAAGGTGAAAAATGGTCTGTTTTCAAATGTTATATTTTCAAACGTCAGTTAACATTTGTAGGTAGATCATCAGTTTAAGAGCTAAAATTAGCATGTTTAAAGTAATTTTCATGCTTCCAGGGGCCCGGGAAGTGAATTAAATACCATTTGGAGGAATTTAATGTTGAAGTAAAAACAGGTGATTTTTGACAAAAGAGATAACACCCCCCATTACGTCATGCTTCAGAAAGGTAAAAAATGGTCAGTTTTCAAATGTTTTAATTTTGAACGTCAGTTCACATTTGTAGGTAGATCATCAGTTTTAGAGCTAAAACTAGCATGTTTAAAGTGATTTTCATGCTTCCAGGGGCCCGGGAAGTGAATTAAATACCATTTGGAGGCATTTCATGTTCAAGCAAAAACAGGTGATTTTTGACAAAAGAGATAACACCCCCCCCATTACGTCATGCTTCAGAAAGGTGAAAAATGGTCCATTTTCAAATGTTTTATTTTTTAACGTCAGTTCACATTTGTAGGTAGATCATCAGTTTTAGAGCTAAAATTAGCATGTTTAAAGTGATTTTCATGCTTCCAGGGGCCCTAAACACAAGATTTGTGGAATGGTTAAAAGTGCATGAAAATTGCCAATTTATTCACTCTGAGGTCTCAAAACGTGTTTCTTCACCCCGGGAAGTGAATTAAATACCATTTGGAGGCATTTAATGTTCAAGCAAAAACAGGTGATTTTTGACAAAAGAGATAACACCCCCCATTACGTCATGCTTCAGAAAGGTGAAAAATGGTCAGTTTTCAAATGTTTTATTTTTGAACGTCAGTTCACATTTGTAGGTAGATCATCAGTTTTAGAGCTAAAATTAGCATGTTTAAAGTGATTTTCATGCTTCCAGGGGCCCGGGAAGTGAATTAAATACCATTTGGAGGCATTTAATGTTCAAGCAAAAACAGGTGATTTTTGACAAAAGAGATAACACCCCCCCATTACGTCATGCTTCAGAAAGGTGAAAAATGGTCCGTTTTCAAATGTTTTATTTTTGAACGTCAGTTCACATTTGTAGGTAGATCATCAGTTTAAGAGCTAAAATTAGCATGTTTAAAGTGATTTTCATGCTTCCAGGGGCCGGGGAAGTGAATTAAATACCATTTGGAGGAATTTCATGTTCAAGCAAAAACAGGTGATTTTTGACAAAAGAGATAACACCCCCCCATTACGTCATGCTTCAGAAAGGTGAAAAATGGTCCGTTTTCAAATGTTTTATTTTCAAACGTCAGTTCACATTTGTAGGTAGATCATCAGTTTAAGAGCTAAAATTAGCATGTTTAAAGTAATTTTCATGCTTCCAGGGGCCCGGGAAGTGAATTAAATACCATTTGGAGGAATTTAATATTGAAGTAAAAACAGGTGATTTTTGACAAAAGAGATAACACCCCCCCCATTACGTCATGCTTCAGAAAGGTGAAAAATGGTCAGTTTTCAAATGTTTTATTTTTGAACGTCAGTTCACATTTGTAGGTAGATCATCAGTTTAAGAGCTAAAACTAGCATGTTTAAAGTGATTTTCATACTTCCAGGGGCCCGGGAAGTGAATTAAATACCATTTGGAGGAATTTAATGTTCAAGCAAAAACAGGTGATTTTTGACAAAAGAGATAACACCCCCCCCATTACGTCATGCTTCAGAAAGGTGAAAAATGGTCCGTTTTCAAATGTTTTATTTTTGAACATCAGTTCACATTCGTAGGTAGATCATCAGTTTTAGAGCTAAAATTAGCATATTTAAAGTGATTTTCATGCTTCCAGGGGCCCGGGAAGTGAATTAAATACCTTTGGGAGGCATTTCATGTTCAAGCAAAAACAGGTGATTTTTGACAAAAGAGATAACACCCCCCCCATTACGTCATGCTTCAGAAAGGTGAAAAATGGTCCGTTTTCAAATGTTTTATTTTTGAACGTCAGTTCACATTTGTAGGTAGATCATCAGTTTTAGAGCTAAAATTAGCATGTTTAAAGTGATTTTCATGCTTCCAGGGGCTCTAAACACAAGATTTGTGGAATGGTTAAAAGTGCATGAAAATGGCCAATTTACTCACTCTGACGTCTCAAAAAGTGTTTCTTCACCCCGGGAAGTGAATTAAATACCATTTGGAGGCATTTAATGTTCAAGCAAAAACAGGTGATTTTTGACAAAAGAGATAACACCCCCCCCATTACGTCATGCTTCAGAAAGGTGAAAATGGTCAGGTTTCAAATGTTTTATTTTTGAATGTCAGTTCACATTTGTAGGTAGATCATCAGTTTTAGAGCTAAAATTAACATGTTTAAAGTGATTTTCATGCTTCCAGGGGCCCGGGAAGTGAATTAAATACCATTTGGAGGCATTTAATGTTCAAGCAAAAACAGGTGATTTTTGACAAAAGAGATAACACCCCCCCCATTACGTCATGCTTCAGAAAGGTGAAAAATGGTCCGTTTTCAATTTTTTTTATTTTTGAACGTCAGTTCACATTTGTAGGTAGATCATCAGTTTAAGAGCTAAAATTAGCATCTTTAAAGTGATTTTCATGCTTCCAGGGGCTCTAAACACAAGATTTGTGGAATGGTTAAAAGTGCATGAAAATGGCCAATTTACTCACTCTGAGGTCTCAAAAAGTGTTTCTTCACCCCGGGAACTGAATTTATCACCATTTGGAGGCATTTAATGTTCAAGCAAAAACAGGTGATTTTTGACAAAAGAGATAACACCCCCCCATTACGTCATTCTTCAGAAAGGTGAAAAATGGTCCGTTTTCAAATGTTTTATTTTTGAACGTCAGTTCACATTTGTAGGTAGATCATCAGTTTAAGAGCTAAAATTAGCATGTTTAAAGTGATTTTCATGCTTCCAGGGGCCCGGAAAGTGAATTAAATACCATTTGGAGGCATTTCATGTTCAAGCAAAAACAGGTGATTTTTGACAAAAGAGATAACACCCCCCCATTACGTCATGCTTCAGAAAGGTGGAAAATGGTCCGTTTTCAAATGTTTTATTTTTGAACGTCAGTTAACATTTGTAGGTAGATCATCAGTTTTAGAGCTAAAATTAGCATGTTTAAAGTGATTTTCATGCTTCCAGGGGCCCTAAACACAAGATCTGTGGAATGGTTAAAAGTGCATGAAAATGGCCAATTTACTCACTCTGAGGTCTCAAAAAGTGTTTCTTCACCCCGGGAAGTGAATTAAATACCATTTGGAGGCATTTAATGTTCAAGCAAAAACAGGTGATTTTTGACAAAAGAGATAACACCCCCCCCCCATTATGTCATGCTTCAGAAAGGTGAAAAATGGTCCATTTTCAAATGTTTTATTTTTGAACGTCAGTTCACATTTGAAGGTAGATCATCAGTTTAAGAGCTAAAATTAGCATGTTTAAAGTGATTTTCATGCTTCCAGGGGCCCGGGAAGTGAATTAAATACCATTTGGAGGCATTTAATGTTCAAGCAAAAACAGGTGATTTTTGACAAAAGAGATAACACCCCCCCATTACGTCATGCTTCAGAAAGGTGAAAAATGGTCCATTTTCAAATGTTTTATTTTCGAACGTCAGTTCACATTTGTAGGTAGATCATCAGTTTAAGAGCTAAAATTAGCATGTTTAAAGTGATTTTCATGCTTCCAGAGGCCCGGGAAGTGAATTAAATACCATTTGGAGGAATTTAATGTTGAAGTAAAAACAGGTGATTTTTGACAAAAGAGATAACACCCCCCCATTACGTCATGCTTCAGAAAGGTGAAAAATGGTCAGTTTTCAAATGTTTTATTTTTGAACGTCAGTTCACATTTGTAGGTAGATCATCAGTTTTAGAGCTAAAATTAGCATGTTTAAAGTGATTTTCATGCTTCCAGGGGCCCGGGAAGTGAATTAAATACCATTTGGAGGAATTTAATGTTCAAGCAAAAACAGGTGATTTTTGACAAAAGAGATAACACCCCCCCATTACGTCATGCTTCAGAAAGGTGAAAAAATGGTCAGTTTTCAAATGTTTTATTTTTGAACGTCAGTTCACATTTGTAGGTAGATCATCAGTTTTAGAGCTAAAATTAGCATGTTTAAAGTGATTTTCATGCTTCCAGGGGCCCGGGAAGTGAATTAAATACCATTTGGAGGCATTTAATGTTCAAGCAAAAACAGGTGATTTTTGACAAAAGAGATAACACCCCCCCATTACGTCATGCTTCAGAAAGGTGAAAAATGGTCCGTTTTCAAATGTTTTATTTTTGAACGTCAGTTCACATTTGTAGGTAGATCATCAGTTTAAGAGCTAAAATTAGCATCTTTAAAGTGATTTTCATGCTTCCAGGGGCTCTAAACACAAGATTTGTGGAATGGTTAAAAGTGCATGAAAATGGCCAATTTACTCACTCTGAGGTCTCAAAAAGTGTTTCTTCACCCCGGGAACTGAATTTATTACCATTTGGAGGCATTTAATGTTCAAGCAAAAACAGGTGATTTTTGACAAAAGAGATAACACCCCCCATTACGTCATTCTTCAGAAAGGTGAAAAATGGTCCGTTTTCAAATGTTTTATTTTTGAACGTCAGTTCACATTTGTAGGTAGATCATCAGTTTAAGAGCTAAAAATAGCATGTTTAAAGTGATTTTCATGCTTCCAGGGGCCCGGAAAGTGAATTAAATACCATTTGGAGGCATTTAATGTTCAAGCAAAAACAGGTGATTTTTGACAAAAGAGATAACACCCCCCCATTACGTCATGCTCCAGAAAGGTGAAAAATGGTCCGTTTTCAAATGTTTTATTTTTGAACGTCAGTTCACATTTGTAGGTAGATCATCAGTTTTAGAGCTAAAATTAGCATGTTTAAAGTGATTTTCATACTTCCAGGGGCCCGGGAAGTGAATTAAATATTTATTTGGAGGCATTTAATGTTCAAGAAAAAACAGGTGATTTTTGACAAAAGAGATAACACCCCCCCCATTACGTCATGCTTCAGAAAGGTGAAAAATGGTCCGTTTTCAAATGTTTTATTTTTGAACGTCAGTTCACATTTGTAGGTAGATCATCAGTTTAAGAGCTAAAATTAGCATGTTTAAAGTGATTTTCATGCTTCCAGGGGCCCGGTAAGTGAATTAAATACCATTTGGAGGAATTTCATGTTCAAGCAAAAACAGGTGATTTTTGACAAAAGAGATAACACCCCCCCATTACGTCATGCTTCAGAAAGGTGAAAAATGGTCCGTTTTCAAATGTTTGATTTTTGAACGTCAGTTCACATTTGAAGGTAGATCATCAGTTTAAGAGCTAAAATTAGCATTTTTAAAGTGATTTTCATGCTTCCAGGGGCCCGAGAAGTGAATTAAATACCATTTGGAGGCATTTAATGTTCAAGCAAAAACAGGTGATTTTTGACAAAAGAGATAACACCCCCCCATTACGTCATGCTTCAGAAAGGTGAAAAATGGTCCGTTTTCAAAAGTTTTATTTTCGAACGTCAGTTCACATTTGTAGGTAGATCATCAGTTTAAGAGCTAAAATTAGCATGTTTAAAGTGATTTTCATGCTTCCAGGGGCCCGGGAAGTGAATTAAATAACATTTGGAGGAATTTAATGTTGAAGTAAAAACAGGTGATTTTTGACAATAGAGATAACACCCCCCCCCCATTACGTCATGCTTCAGGAAGGTGAAAAATGGTCCGTTTTCAAATGTTTTATTTTTGAACGTCAGTTCACATTTGAAGGTAGATCATCAGTTTAAGAGCTAAAATTAGCATGTTTAAAGTGATTTTCATGCTTCCAGGGGCCCGGGAAGTGAATTAAATACCATTTGGAGGCATTTAATGTTCAAGCAAAAACAGGTGATTTTTGACAAAAGAGATAACACCCCCCCATTACGTCATGCTTCAGAAAGGTGAAAAATGGTCCATTTTCAAATGTTTTATTTTCGAACGTCAGTTCACATTTGTAGGTAGATCATCAGTTTAAGAGCTAAAATTAGCATGTTTAAAGTGATTTTCATGCTTCCAGGGGCCCGGGAAGTGAATTAAATACCATTTGGAGGAATTTAATGTTGAAGTAAAAACAGGTGATTTTTGACAAAAGAGATAACACCCCCCCATTACGTCATGCTTCAGAAAGGTGAAAAATGGTCAGTTTTCAATTGGTTCATTTTTGAACGTCAGTTCACATTTGTATGTAGATCATCAGTTTTAGAGCTAAAATTAGCATGTTTAAAGTGATTTTCATGCTTCCAGGGGCTCTAAACACAAGATTTGTGGAATGGTTAAAAGTGCATGAAAATGGCCAGTTTATTCACTCTGACGTCTCAAAAAGTGTTTCTTCACCCCGGGAACTGAATTTATTACCATTTGGAGGCATTTAATGTTCAAGCAAAAACAGGTGATTTTTGACAAAGAGAGATAACACCCCCCCATTACGTCATTCTTCAGAAAGGTGAAAAATGGTCCGTTTTCAAATGTTTTATTTTTGAACGTCAGTTCACATTTGTAGGTAGATCATCAGTTTAAGAGCTAAAATTAGCATGTTTAAAGTGATTTTCATGCTTCCAGGGGCCCGGAAAGTGAATTAAATACCATTTGGAGGCATTTAATCTTCAAGCAAAAACAGGTGATTTTTGACAAAAGAGATAACACCCCCCCATTACGTCATGCTTCAGAAAGGTGAAAAATGGTCCGTTTTCAAATGTTTTATTTTTTAATGTCAGTTCACATTTGTAGGTAGATCATCAGTTTTAGAGCTAAAATTAGCATGTTTAAAGTGATTTTCATGCTTCCAGGGGCCCTAAACACAAGATTTGTGGAATGGTTAAAAGTGCATGAAAATGGCCAATTTATTCACTCTGAGGTCTCAAAAAGTGTTTCTTCACCCCGGGAAGTGAATTAAATACCATTTGGAGGCATTTAATGTTCAAGCAAAAACAGGTGATTTTTGACAAAAGAGATAACACCCCCCCATTACGTCATGCTTCAGAAAGGTGAAAAATGGTCAGATTTCAAATGTTTTACTTTTGAACGTCAGTTCACATTTGTAGGTAGATCATCAGTTTTAGAGCTAAAATTAGCATGTTTGAAATGATTTTCATGCTTCCAGGGGCCCGGGAAGTGAATTAAATACCATTTGGAGGCATTTAATGTTCAAGCAAAAACAGGTGATTTTTGACAAAAGAGATAACACCCCCCCATTACGTCATGCTTCAGAAAGGTGAAAAATGGTCCATTTTCAAATGTTTTATTTTCGAACGTCAGTTCACATTTGTAGGTAGATCATCAGTTTAAGAGCTAAAATTAGCATGTTTAAAGTGATTTTCATGCTTCCAGGGGCCCGGGAAGTGAATTAAATACCATTTGGAGGAATTTAATGTTGAAGTAAAAACAGGTGATTTTTGACAAAAGAGATAACACCCCCCCATTACGTCATGCTTCAGAAAGGTGAAAAATGGTCAGTTTTCAATTGGTTCATTTTTGAACGTCAGTTCACATTTGTATGTAGATCATCAGTTTTAGAGCTAAAATTAGCATGTTTAAAGTGATTTTCATGCTTCCAGGGGCTCTAAACACAAGATTTGTGGAATGGTTAAAAGTGCATGAAAATGGCCAGTTTATTCACTCTGACGTCTCAAAAAGTGTTTCTTCACCCCGGGAACTGAATTTATTACCATTTGGAGGCATTTAATGTTCAAGCAAAAACAGGTGATTTTTGACAAAGAGAGATAACACCCCCCCATTACGTCATTCTTCAGAAAGGTGAAAAATGGTCCGTTTTCAAATGTTTTATTTTTGAACGTCAGTTCACATTTGTAGGTAGATCATCAGTTTAAGAGCTAAAATTAGCATGTTTAAAGTGATTTTCATGCTTCCAGGGGCCCGGAAAGTGAATTAAATACCATTTGGAGGCATTTAATCTTCAAGCAAAAACAGGTGATTTTTGACAAAAGAGATAGCACCCCCCCATTACGTCATGCTTCAGAAAGGTGAAAAATGGTCCGTTTTCAAATGTTTTATTTTTTAATGTCAGTTCACATTTGTAGGTAGATCATCAGTTTTAGAGCTAAAATTAGCATGTTTAAAGTGATTTTCATGCTTCCAGGGGCCCTAAACACAAGATTTGTAGAATGGTTAAAAGTGCATGAAAATGGCCAATTTATTCACTCTGAGGTCTCAAAAAGTGTTTCTTCACCCCGGGAAGTGAATTAAATACCATTTGGAGGCATTTAATGTTCAAGCAAAAACAGGTGATTTTTGACAAAAGAGATAACACCCCCCCATTACGTCATGCTTCAGAAAGGTGAAAAATGGTCAGTTTTCAAATGTTTTACTTTTGAACGTCAGTTCACATTTGTAGGTAGATCATCAGTTTTAGAGCTAAAATTAGCATGTTTAAAATGATTTTCATGCTTCCAGGGGCCCGGGAAGTGAATTAAATACCATTTGGAGGCATTTAATGTTCAAACAAAAACAGGTGATTTTTGACAAAAGAGATAACACCCCCCCATTACGTCATGCTCCAGAAAGGTGAAAAATGGTCCGTTTTCAAATGTTTTATTTTTGAACGTCAGTTCACATTTGTAGGTAGATCATCAGTTTTAGAGCTAAAATTAGCATGTTTAAAGTGATTTTCATACTTCCAGGGGCCCGGGAAGTGAATTAAATATTTATTTGGAGGCATTTAATGTTCAAGAAAAAACAGGTGATTTTTGACAAAAGAGATAACACCCCCCCCCATTACGTCATGCTTCAGAAAGGTGAAAAATGGTCCGTTTTCAAATGTTTTATTTTTGAACGTCAGTTCACATTTGTAGGTAGATCATCAGTTTAAGAGCTAAAATTAGCATGTTTAAAGTGATTTTCATGCTTCCAGGGGCCCGGGAAGTGAATTAAATACCATTTGGAGGAATTTCATGTTCAAGCAAAAACAGGTGATTTTTGACAAAAGAGATAACACCCCCCCCCATTACGTCATGCTTCAGAAAGGTGAAAAATGGTCCGTTTTCAAATGTTTTATTTTTGAACGTCAGTTCACATTTGTAGGTAGATCATCAGTTTTAGAGCTAAAATTAGCATGTTTAAAGTGATTTTCATACTTCCAGGGGCCCGGGAAGTGAATTAAATATTTATTTGGAGGCATTTAATGTTCAAGAAAAAACAGGTGATTTTTGACAAAAGAGATAACACCCCCCCCATTACGTCATGCTTCAGAAAGGTGAAAAATGGTCCGTTTTCAAATGTTTTATTTTTGAACGTCAGTTCACATTTGTAGGTAGATCATCAGTTTTAGAGCTAAAATTAGCATGTTTAAAGTGATTTTCATGCTTCCAGGGGCCCTAAACACAAGATTTGTGGAATGGTTAAAAGTGCATGAAAATGGCCAATTTATTCACTCTGAGGTCTCAAAAAGTGTTTCTTCACCCCGGGAAGTGAATTAAATACCATTTGGAGGCATTTAATGTTCAAGCAAAAACAGGTGATTTTTGACAAAAGAGATAACACCCCCCCATTACGTCATGCTTCAGAAAGGTGAAAAATGGTCAGTTTTCAAATGTTTTATTTTTGAACGTCAGTTCACATTTGTAGGTAGATCATCAGTTTTAGAGCTAAAATTAGCATGTTTAAAATGATTTTCATGCTTCCAGGGGCCCGGAAAGTGAATTAAATACCATTTGGAGGCATTTAATGTTCAAGCAAAAACAGGTGATTTTTGACAAAAGAGATAACACCCCCCCATTACGTCATGCTCCAGAAAGGTGAAAAATGGTCCGTTTTCAAATGTTTTATTTTTGAACGTCAGTTCACATTTGTAGGTAGATCATCAGTTTTAGAGCTAAAATTAGCATGTTTAAAGTGATTTTCATACTTCCAGGGGCCCGGGAAGTGAATTAAATATTTATTTGGAGGCATTTAATGTTCAAGAAAAAACAGGTGATTTTTGACAAAAGAGATAACACCCCCCCCCCATTACGTCATGCTTCAGAAAGGTGAAAAATGGTCCGTTTTCAAATGTTTTATTTTTGAACGTCAGTTCACATTTGTAGGTAGATCATCAGTTTAAGAGCTAAAATTAGCATGTTTAAAGTGATTTTCATGCTTCCAGGGGCCCGGGAAGTGAATTTAATACCATTTGGAGGAATTTCATGTTCAAGCAAAAACAGGTGATTTTTGACAAAAGAGATAACACCCCCCCATTACGTCATGCTTCAGAAAGGTGAAAAATGGTCAGTTTTCAAATGTTTCATTTTTGAACGTCAGTTCACATTTGTATGTAGATCATCAGTTTTAGAGCTAAAATTAGCATGTTTAAAGTGATTTTCATGCTTCCAGGGGCCCGGGAAGTGAATTAAATACCATTTGGAGGAATTTAATGTTCAAGCAAAAACAGGTGATTTTTGACAAAAGAGATAACACCCCCCCATTACGTCATGCTTCAGAAAGGTGAAAAATGGTCCGTTTTCAAATGTTTTATTTTTGAACGTCAGTTCACATTTGTAGGTAGATCATCAGTTTTAGAGCTAAAATTAGCATATTTAAAGTGATTTTCATGCTTCCAGGGGCCCGGGAAGTGAATTAAATACCTTTGGGAGGCATTTCATGTTCAAGCAAAAACAGGTGATTTTTGACAAAAGAGATAACACCCCCCCATTACGTCATGCTTCAGAAAGGTGAAAAATGGTCCGTTTTCAAATGTTTTATTTTTGAACGTCAGTTCACATTTGTAGGTAGATCATCAGTTTTAGAGCTAAAATTAGCATGTTTAAAGTGATTTTCATGCTTCCAGGGGCCCTAAACACAAGATTTGTGGAATGGTTAAAAGTGCATGAAAATGGCAAATTTATTCACTCTGACGTCTCAAAAAGTGTTTCTTCACCCCGGGAAGTGAATTAAATACCATTTGGAGGCATTTAATGTTCAAGCAAAAACAGGTGATTTTTGACAAAAGAGATAACACCCCCCCATTACGTCATGCTTCAAAAAGGTGAAAAATGGTCTGTTTTCAAATGTTTTATTTTTGAACGTCAGTTCACATTTGTAGGTAGATCATTAGTTTAAGAGCTAAAATTAGCATCTTTAAAGTGATTTTCATGCTTCCAGGGGCTCTAAACACAAGATTTGTGGAATGGTTAAAAGTGCATGAAAATGGCCAGTTTATTCACTCTGACGTCTCAAAAAGTTTTTTTTCACCCCGGGAACTGAATTTATTACCATTTGGAGGCATTTAATGTTCAAGCAAAAACAGGTGATTTTTGACAAAGAGAGATAACACCCCCCCATTACGTCATTCTTCAGAAAGGTGAAAAATGGTCCGTTTTCAAATGTTTTATTTTTGAACGTCAGTTCACATTTGTAGGTAGATCATCAGTTTAAGAGCTAAAATTAGCATGTTTAAAGTGATTTTCATGCTTCCAGGGGCCCGGAAAGTGAATTAAATACCATTTGGAGGCATTTAATCTTCAAGCAAAAACAGGTGAATTTTGACAAAAGAGATAACACCCCCCCCATTACGTCATGGTTCAGAAAGGTGAAAAATGGTCCGTTTTAAAATGTTTTATTTTTGAACGTCAGTTCACATTTGTAGGTAGATCATCAGTTTAAGAGCTAAAATTAGCATGTTTAAAGTGATTTTCATGCTTCCAGGGGCCCGGGAAGTGAATTAAATACCATTTGGAGGAATTTCATGTTCAAGCAAAAACAGGTGATTTTTGACAAAAGAGATAACACCCCCCCATTACGTCATGCTTCAGAAAGGTGAAAAATGGTCCGTTTTCGAATGTTTTATTTTTGAACGTCAGTTCACATTTGTAGGTAGATCATCAGTTTTAGAGCTAAAATTAGCATGTTTAAAGTGATTTTCATACTTCCAGGGGCCCGGGAAGTAAATTAAATA
This sequence comes from Lissotriton helveticus, assembly GCF_964261635.1. Lineage (NCBI taxonomy): Eukaryota > Metazoa > Chordata > Amphibia > Caudata > Salamandridae > Lissotriton > Lissotriton helveticus. The sequence continues at coordinate 195,561 of NW_027611786.1, forward strand.
TTTATTTGGAGGCATTTAATGTTCAAGAAAAAACAGGTGATTTTTGACAAAAGAGATAACACCCCCCCCATTACGTCATGCTTCAGAAAGGTGAAAAATGGTCCGTTTTCAAATGTTTTATTTTTGAACGTCAGTTCACATTTGAAGGTAGATCATCAGTTTAAGAGCTAAAATTAGCATGTTTAAAGTGATTTTCATGCTTCCAGGGGCCCGAGAAGTGAATTAAATACCATTTGGAGGCATTTAATGTTCAAGCAAAAACAGGTGATTTTTGACAAAAGAGATAACACCCCCCCATTACGTCATGCTTCAGAAAGGTGAAAAATGGTCCGTTTTCAAAAGTTTTATTTACGAACGTCAGTTCACATTTGTAGGTAGATCATCAGTTTAAGAGCTAAAATTAGCATGTTTAAAGTGATTTTCATGCTTCCAGGGGCCCGGGAAGTGAATTAAATACCATTTGGAGGAATTTAATGTTGAAGTAAAAACAGGTGATTTTTGACAAAAGAGATAACACCCCCCCCCCATTACGTCATGCTTCAGAAAGGTGAAAAATGGTCCGTTTTCAAATTTTTTATTTTTGAACGTCAGTTCACATTTGAAGGTAGATCATCAGTTTAAGAGCTAAAATTAGCATGTTTAAAGTGATTTTCATGCTTCCAGGGGCCCGGGAAGTGAATTAAATACCATTTGGAGGCATTTAATGTTTAAGCAAAAACAGGTGATTTTTGACAAAAGAGATAACACCCCCCCATTACGTCATGCTTCAGAAAGGTGGAAAATGGTCCGTTTTCAAATGTTTTATTTTTGAACGTCAGTTCACATTTGTAGGTAGATCATCAGTTTAAGAGCTAAAATTAGCATGTTTAAAGTGATTTTCATGCTTCCAGGGGCCCTAAACACAAGATCTGTGGAATGGTTAAAAGTGCATGAAAATGGCCAGTTTATTCACTCTGACGTCTCAAAAAGTGTTTCTTCACCCCGGGAACTGAATTTATTACCATTTGGAGGCATTTAATGTTCAAGCAAAAACAGGTGATTTTTGACAAAGAGAGATAACACCCCCCCATTACGTCATTCTTCAGAAAGGTGAAAAATGGTCCGTTTTCAAATGTTTTATTTTTGAACGTCAGTTCACATTTGTAGGTAGATCATCAGTTTAAGAGCTAAAATTAGCATGTTTAAAGTGATTTTCATGCTTCCAGGGGCCCGGAAAGTGAATTAAATACCATTTGGAGGCATTTAATCTTCAAGCAAAAACAGGTGATTTTTGACAAAAGAGATAACACCCCCCCCATTACGTCATGGTTCAGAAAGGTGAAAAATGGTCCGTTTTAAAATGTTTTATTTTTGAACGTCAGTTCACATTTGTAGGTAGATCATCAGTTTAAGAGCTAAAATTAGCATGTTTAAAGTGATTTTCATGCTTCCAGGGGCCCGGGAAGTGAATGAAATACCATTTGGAGGAATTTAATGTTCAAGCAAAAACCGGTGATTTTTGACAATGGAGATAACACCCCCCCCCATTACGTCATGCTTCAGAAAGGTGAAAAATTGTCAGTTTTCAAATGTTTTATTTTCGAACGTCAGTTCACATTTGTAGGTAGATCATCAGTTTAAGAGCTAAAATTAGCATGTTTAAAGTGATTTTCATGCTTCCAGGGGCCCTAAACACAAGATTTGTGGAATGGTTAAAAGTGCATGAAAATGGCCAATTTACTCACTCTGAGGTCTCAAAAACGTGTTTCTTCATCCCGGGAAGTGAATTAAATACCATTTGGAGGCATTTAATGTTCAAGCAAAAACAGGTGATTTTTGACAAAAGAGATAACACCCCCCCATTACGTCATGCTTCAGAAAGTTGAAAAATGGTCCGTTTTCAAATGTTTTATTTTTGAACGTCAGTTCACATTTGTAGGTAGATCATCAGTTTTAGAGCTAAAACTAGCATGTTTAAAGTGATTTTCATGCTTCCAGGGGCCCGGGAAGTGAATTAAATACCATTTGGAGGCATTTCATGTTCAAGCAAAAACAGGTGATTTTTGACAAAAGAGATAACACCCCCCCATTACGTCATGCTTCAGAAAGGTGAAAAATGGTCCGTTTTCAAATGTTTTATTTTTTAACGTCAGTTCACATTTGTAGGTAGATCATCAGTTTTAAAGCTAAAATTAGCATGTTTAAAGTGATTTTCATGCTTCCAGGGGCCCTAAACACAAGATTTGTGGAATGGTTAAAAGTGCATGAAAATGGCCAATTTATTCACTCTGAGGTCTCAAAAAGTGTTTCTTCACCCCGGGAAGTGAATTAAATACCATTTGGAGGCATTTAATGTTCAAGCAAAAACAGGTGATTTTTGACAAAAGAGATAACACCCCCCCATTACGTCATGCTTCAGAAAGGTGAAAAATGGTCAGTTTTCAAATGTTTTATTTTTGAACGTCAGTTCACATTTGTAGGTAGATCATCAGTTTTAGAGCTAAAATTAGCATGTTTAAAATGATTTTCATGCTTCCAGGGGCCCGGGAAGTGAATTAAATACCATTTGGAGGAATTTAATGTTCAAGCAAAAACAGGTGATTTTTGACAAAAGAGATAACACCCCCCCATTACGTCATGCTTCAGAAAGGTGAAAAATGGTCCGTTTTCAAATGTTTTATTTTTGAACGTCAGTTCACATTTGTAGGTAGATCATCAGTTTTAGAGCTAAAATTAGCATATTTAAAGTGATTTTCATGCTTCCAGGGGCCCGGGAAGTGAATTAAATACCTTTGGGAGGCATTTCATGTTCAAGCAAAAACAGGTGATTTTTGACAAAAGAGATAACACCCCCCCATTACGTCATGCTTCAGAAAGGTGAAAAATGGTCCGTTTTCAAATGTTTTATTTTTGAACGTCAGTTCACATTTGTAGGTAGATCATCAGTTTTAGAGCTAAAATTAGCATATTTAAAGTGATTTTCATGCTTCCAGGGGCCCGGGAAGTGAATTAAATACCTTTGGGAGGCATTTCATGTTCAAGCAAAAACAGGTGATTTTTGACAAAAGAGATAACACCCCCCCATTACGTCATGCTTCAGAAAGGTGAAAAATGGTCCGTTTTCAAATGTTTTATTTTTGAACGTCAGTTCACATTTGTAGGTAGATCATCAGTTTTAGAGCTAAAATTAGCATCTTTAAAGTGATTTTCATGCTTCCAGGGGCTCTAAACACAAGATTTGTGGAATGGTTAAAAGTGCATGAAAATGGCCAGTTTATTCACTCTGACGTCTCAAAAAGTGTTTCTTCACCCCGGGAAGTGAATTAAATACCATTTGGAGGCATTTAATGTTCAAGCAAAAACAGGTGATTTTTGACAAAAGAGATAACACCCCCCCATTACGTCATGCTTCAAAAAGGTGAAAAATGGTCTGTTTTCAAATGTTTTATTTTTGAACGTCAGTTCACATTTGTAGGTAGATCATTAGTTTAAGAGCTAAAATTAGCATCTTTAAAGTGATTTTCATGCTTCCAGGGGCTCTAAACACAAGATTTGTGGAATGGTTAAAAGTGCATGAAAATGGCCAGTTTATTCACTCTGACGTCTCAAAAAGTTTTTTTTCACCCCGGGAACTGAATTTATTACCATTTGGAGGCATTTAATGTTCAAGCAAAAACAGGTGATTTTTGACAAAGAGAGATAACACCCCCCCATTACGTCATTCTTCAGAAAGGTGAAAAATGGTCCGTTTTCAAATGTTTTATTTTTGAACGTCAGTTCACATTTGTAGGTAGATCATCAGTTTAAGAGCTAAAATTAGCATGTTTAAAGTGATTTTCATGCTTCCAGGGGCCCGGAAAGTGAATTAAATACCATTTGGAGGCATTTAATCTTCAAGCAAAAACAGGTGAATTTTGACAAAAGAGATAACACCCCCCCCATTACGTCATGGTTCAGAAAGGTGAAAAATGGTCCGTTTTAAAATGTTTTATTTTTGAACGTCAGTTCACATTTGTAGGTAGATCATCAGTTTAAGAGCTAAAATTAGCATGTTTAAAGTGATTTTCATGCTTCCAGGGGCCCGGGAAGTGAATTAAATACCATTTGGAGGAATTTCATGTTCAAGCAAAAACAGGTGATTTTTGACAAAAGAGATAACACCCCCCCATTACGTCATGCTTCAGAAAGGTGAAAAATGGTCCGTTTTCGAATGTTTTATTTTTGAACGTCAGTTCACATTTGTAGGTAGATCATCAGTTTTAGAGCTAAAATTAGCATGTTTAAAGTGATTTTCATACTTCCAGGGGCCCGGGAAGTAAATTAAATATTTATTTGGAGGCATTTAATGTTCAAGAAAAAACAGGTGATTTTTGACAAAAGAGATAACACCCCCCCCCATTACGTCATGCTTCAGAAAGGTGAAAAATGGTCCGTTTTCAAATGTTTTATTTTTGAACGTCAGTTCACATTTGAAGGTAGATCATCAGTTTAAGAGCTAAAATTAGCATGTTTAAAGTGATTTTCATGCTTCCAGGGGCCCGAGAAGTGAATTAAATACCATTTGGAGGCATTTAATGTTCAAGCAAAAACAGGTGATTTTTGACAAAAGAGATAACACCCCCCCATTACGTCATGCTTCAGAAAGGTGAAAAATGGTCCGTTTTCAAAAGTTTTATTTACGAACGTCAGTTCACATTTGTAGGTAGATCATCAGTTTAAGAGCTAAAATTAGCATGTTTAAAGTGATTTTCATGCTTCCAGGGGCCCGGGAAGTGAATTAAATACCATTTGGAGGAATTTAATGTTGAAGTAAAAACAGGTGATTTTTGACAAAAGAGATAACACCCCCCCCCATTACGTCATGCTTCAGAAAGGTGAAAAATGGTCCGTTTTCAAATTTTTTATTTTTGAACGTCAGTTCACATTTGAAGGTAGATCATCAGTTTAAGAGCTAAAATTAGCATGTTTAAAGTGATTTTCATGCTTCCAGGGGCCCGGGAAGTGAATTAAATACCATTTGGAGGCATTTAATGTTTAAGCAAAAACAGGTGATTTTTGACAAAAGAGATAACACCCCCCCATTACGTCATGCTTCAGAAAGGTGGAAAATGGTCCGTTTTCAAATGTTTTATTTTTGAACGTCAGTTCACATTTGTAGGTAGATCATCAGTTTAAGAGCTAAAATTAGCATGTTTAAAGTGATTTTCATGCTTCCAGGGGCCCTAAACACAAGATCTGTGGAATGGTTAAAAGTGCATGAAAATGGCCAGTTTATTCACTCTGACGTCTCAAAAAGTGTTTCTTCACCCCGGGAACTGAATTTATTACCATTTGGAGGCATTTAATGTTCAAGCAAAAACAGGTGATTTTTGACAAAGAGAGATAACACCCCCCCATTACGTCATTCTTCAGAAAGGTGAAAAATGGTCCGTTTTCAAATGTTTTATTTTTGAACGTCAGTTCACATTTGTAGGTAGATCATCAGTTTAAGAGCTAAAATTAGCATGTTTAAAGTGATTTTCATGCTTCCAGGGGCCCGGAAAGTGAATTAAATACCATTTGGAGGCATTTAATCTTCAAGCAAAAACAGGTGATTTTTGACAAAAGAGATAACACCCCCCCCATTACGTCATGGTTCAGAAAGGTGAAAAATGGTCCGTTTTAAAATGTTTTATTTTTGAACGTCAGTTCACATTTGTAGGTAGATCATCAGTTTAAGAGCTAAAATTAGCATGTTTAAAGTGATTTTCATGCTTCCAGGGGCCCGGGAAGTGAATGAAATACCATTTGGAGGAATTTAATGTTCAAGCAAAAACCGGTGATTTTTGACAATGGAGATAACACCCCCCCCCATTACGTCATGCTTCAGAAAGGTGAAAAATTGTCAGTTTTCAAATGTTTTATTTTCGAACGTCAGTTCACATTTGTAGGTAGATCATCAGTTTAAGAGCTAAAATTAGCATGTTTAAAGTGATTTTCATGCTTCCAGGGGCCCTAAACACAAGATTTGTGGAATGGTTAAAAGTGCATGAAAATGGCCAATTTACTCACTCTGAGGTCTCAAAAACGTGTTTCTTCATCCCGGGAAGTGAATTAAATACCATTTGGAGGCATTTAATGTTCAAGCAAAAACAGGTGATTTTTGACAAAAGAGATAACACCCCCCCATTACGTCATGCTTCAGAAAGTTGAAAAATGGTCCGTTTTCAAATGTTTTATTTTTGAACGTCAGTTCACATTTGTAGGTAGATCATCAGTTTTAGAGCTAAAACTAGCATGTTTAAAGTGATTTTCATGCTTCCAGGGGCCCGGGAAGTGAATTAAATACCATTTGGAGGCATTTCATGTTCAAGCAAAAACAGGTGATTTTTGACAAAAGAGATAACACCCCCCCATTACGTCATGCTTCAGAAAGGTGAAAAATGGTCCGTTTTCAAATGTTTTATTTTTTAACGTCAGTTCACATTTGTAGGTAGATCATCAGTTTTAGAGCTAAAATTAGCATGTTTAAAGTGATTTTCATGCTTCCAGGGGCCCTAAACACAAGATTTGTGGAATGGTTAAAAGTGCATGAAAATGGCCAATTTATTCACTCTGAGGTCTCAAAAAGTGTTTCTTCACCCCGGGAAGTGAATTAAATACCATTTGGAGGCATTTAATGTTCAAGCAAAAACAGGTGATTTTTGACAAAAGAGATAACACCCCCCCATTACGTCATGCTTCAGAAAGGTGAAAAATGGTCAGTTTTCAAATGTTTTATTTTTGAACGTCAGTTCACATTTGTAGGTAGATCATCAGTTTTAGAGCTAAAATTAGCATGTTTAAAATGATTTTCATGCTTCCAGGGGCCCGGGAAGTGAATTAAATACCATTTGGAGGAATTTAATGTTCAAGCAAAAACAGGTGATTTTTGACAAAAGAGATAACACCCCCCCATTACGTCATGCTTCAGAAAGGTGAAAAATGGTCCGTTTTCAAATGTTTTATTTTTGAACGTCAGTTCACATTTGTAGGTAGATCATCAGTTTTAGAGCTAAAATTAGCATGTTTAAAGTGATTTTCATGCTTCCAGGGGCCCTAAACACAAGATTTGTGGAATGGTTAAAAGTGCATGAAAATGGCAAATTTATTCACTCTGACGTCTCAAAAAGTGTTTCTTCACCCCGGGAAGTGAATTAAATACCATTTGGAGGCATTTAATGTTCAAGCAAAAACAGGTGATTTTTGACAAAAGAGATAACACCCCCCCATTACGTCATGCTTCAGAAAGGTGAAAAATGGTCCGTTTTCAAATGTTTTATTTTTGAACGTCAGTTCACATTTGTAGGTAGATCATCAGTTTAAGAGCTAAAATTTGCATCTTTAAAGTGATTTTCATGCTTCCAGGGGCTCTAAACACAAGATTTGTGGAATGGTTAAAAGTGCATGAAAATGGCCAGTTTATTCACTCTGACGTCTCAAAAACTGTTTCTTCACCCCCGGAACTGAATTTATTACCATTTGGAGGCATTTAATGTTCAAGCAAAAACAGGTGGTTTTTGACAAAGAGAGATAACACCCCCCCATTACGTCATTCTTCAGAAAGGTGAAAAATGGTCCGTTTTCAAATGTTTTATTTTTGAACGTCAGTTCACATTTGTAGGTAGATCATCAGTTTAAGAGCTAAAATTAGCATGTTTAAAGTGATTTTCATGCTTCCAGGGGCCCGGAAAGTGAATTAAATACCATTTGGAGGCATTTAATCTTCAAGCAAAAACAGGTGATTTTTGACAAAAGAGATAACACCCCCCCCATTACGTCATGCTTCAGAAAGGTGAAAAATGGTCCGTTTTAAAATGTTTTATTTTTGAACGTCAGTTCACATTTGTAGGTAGATCATCAGTTTAAGAGCTAAAATTAGCATGTTTAAAGTGATTTTCATGCTTCCAGGGGCCCGGGAAGTGGATTAAATACCATTTGGAGGAATTTCATGTTCAAGCAAAAACAGGTGATTTTTGACAAAAGAGATAACACCCCCCCTTTACGTCATGCTTCAGAAAGGTGAAAAATGGTCCGTTTTCGAATGTTTTATTTTTGAACGTCAGTTCACATTTGTAGGTAGATCATCAGTTTAAGAGCTAAAATTAGCATGTTTAAAGTGATTTTCATGCTTCCAGGGGCCCGGGAAGTGAATTAAATACCATTTGGAGGAATTTAATGTTGAAGTAAAAACAGGTGATTTTTGACAAAAGAGATAACACCCCCCCCATTACGTCATGCTTCAGAAAGGTGAAAAATGGTCCGTTTTCAAATGTTTTATTTTTGAACGTCAGTTCACATTTGAAGGTAGATCATCAGTTTAAGAGCTAAAATTAGCATGTTTAAAGTGATTTTCATGCTTCCAGGGGCCCGGGAAGTGAATTAAATACCATTTGGAGGCATTTAATGTTTAAGCAAAAACAGGTGATTTTTGACAAAAGAGATAACACCCCCCCATTACGTCATGCTTCAGAAAGGTGAAAAATGGTCCGTTTTCAAATGTTTTATTTTTGAACGTCAGTTCACATTTGTAGGTAGATCATCAGTTTAAGAGCTAAAAATAGCATGTTTAAAGTGATTTTCATGCTTCCAGGGGCCCGGAAAGTGAATTAAATACCATTTGGAGGCATTTAATGTTCAAGCAAAAACAGGTGATTTTTGACAAAAGAGATAACACCCCCCCATTACGTCATGCTTCAGAAAGGTGGAAAATGGTCCGTTTTCAAATGTTTTATTTTTGAACGTCAGTTCACATTTGTAGGTAGATCATCAGTTTAAGAGCTAAAATTAGCATCTTTAAAGTGATTTTCATGCTTCCAGGGGCTCTAAACACAAGATTTGTGGAATGGTTAAAAGTGCATGAAAATGGCCAATTTACTCACTCTGAGGTCTCAAAACGTGTTTCTTCACCCCGGGAACTGAATTTATTACCATTTGGAGGCATTTAATGTTCAAGCAAAAACAGGTGATTTTTGACAAAAGAGATAACACCCCCCCATTACGTCATTCTTCAGAAAGGTGAAAAATGGTCCGTTTTCAAATGTTTTATTTTTGAACGTCAGTTCACATTTGTAGGTAGATCATCAGTTTAAGAGCTAAAAATAGCATGTTTAAAGTGATTTTCATGCTTCCAGGGGCCCGGAAAGTGAATTAAATACCATTTGGAGGCATTTAATGTTCAAGCAAAAACAGGTGATTTTTGACAAAAGAGATAACACCCCCCCATTACGTCATGCTCCAGAAAGGTGAAAAATGGTCCGTTTTCAAATGTTTTATTTTTGAACGTCAGTTCACATTTGTAGGTAGATCATCAGTTTTAGAGCTAAAATTAGCATGTTTAAAGTGATTTTCATACTTCCAGGGGCCCGGGAAGTGAATTAAATATTTATTTGGAGGCATTTAATGTTCAAGAAAAAACAGGTGATTTTTGACAAAAGAGATAACACCCCCCCCCATTACGTCATGCTTCAGAAAGGTGAAAAATGGTCCGTTTTCAAATGTTTTATTTTTGAACGTCAGTTCACATTTGTAGGTAGATCATCAGTTTTAGAGCTAAAACTAGCATGTTTAAAGTGATTTTCATGCTTCCAGGGGCCCGGGAAGTGAATTAAATACCATTTGGAGGCATTTCATGTTCAAGCAAAAACAGGTGATTTTTGACAAAAGAGATAACACCCCCCCATTACGTCATGCTTCAGAAAGGTGAAAAATGGTCCGTTTTCAAATGTTTTATTTTTTAACGTCAGTTCACATTTGTAGGTAGATCATCAGTTTTAGAGCTAAAATTAGCATGTTTAAAGTGATTTTCATGCTTCCAGGGGCCCTAAACACAAGATTTGTGGAATGGTTAAAAGTGCATGAAAATGGCCAATTTATTCACTCTGAGGTCTCAAAAAGTGTTTCTTCACCCCGGGAAGTGAATTAAATACCATTTGGAGGCATTTAATGTTCAAGCAAAAACAGGTGATTTTTGACAAAAGAGATAACACCCCCCCATTACGTCATGCTTCAGAAAGGTGAAAAATGGTCCGTTTTCAAATGTTTTATTTTTGAACGTCAGTTCACATTTGAAGGTAGATCATCAGTTTTAGAGCTAAAATTAGCATGTTTAAAGTGATTTTCATACTTCCAGGGGCCCGGGAAGTAAATTAAATATTTATTTGGAGGCATTTAATGTTCAAGAAAAAACAGGTGATTTTTGACAAAAGAGATAACACCCCCCCCCATTACGTCATGCTTCAGAAAGGTGAAAAATGGTCCGTTTTCAAATGTTTTATTTTTGAACGTCAGTTCACATTTGAAGGTAGATCATCAGTTTAAGAGCTAAAATTAGCATGTTTAAAGTGATTTTCATGCTTCCAGGGGCCCGAGAAGTGAATTAAATACCATTTGGAGGCATTTAATGTTCAAGCAAAAACAGGTGATTTTTGACAAAAGAGATAACACCCCCCCATTACGTCATGCTTCAGAAAGGTGAAAAATGGTCCGTTTTCAAAAGTTTTATTTACGAACGTCAGTTCACATTTGTAGGTAGATCATCAGTTTAAGAGCTAAAATTAGCATGTTTAAAGTGATTTTCATGCTTCCAGGGGCCCGGGAAGTGAATTAAATACCATTTGGAGGAATTTAATGTTGAAGTAAAAACAGGTGATTTTTGACAAAAGAGATAACACCCCCCCCCATTACGTCATGCTTCAGAAAGGTGAAAAATGGTCCGTTTTCAAATTTTTTATTTTTGAACGTCAGTTCACATTTGAAGGTAGATCATCAGTTTAAGAGCTAAAATTAGCATGTTTAAAGTGATTTTCATGCTTCCAGGGGCCCGGGAAGTGAATTAAATACCATTTGGAGGCATTTAATGTTTAAGCAAAAACAGGTGATTTTTGACAAAAGAGATAACACCCCCCCATTACGTCATGCTTCAGAAAGGTGGAAAATGGTCCGTTTTCAAATGTTTTATTTTTGAACGTCAGTTCACATTTGTAGGTAGATCATCAGTTTAAGAGCTAAAATTAGCATGTTTAAAGTGATTTTCATGCTTCCAGGGGCCCTAAACACAAGATCTGTGGAATGGTTAAAAGTGCATGAAAATGGCCAGTTTATTCACTCTGACGTCTCAAAAAGTGTTTCTTCACCCCGGGAACTGAATTTATTACCATTTGGAGGCATTTAATGTTCAAGCAAAAACAGGTGATTTTTGACAAAGAGAGATAACACCCCCCCATTACGTCATTCTTCAGAAAGGTGAAAAATGGTCCGTTTTCAAATGTTTTATTTTTGAACGTCAGTTCACATTTGTAGGTAGATCATCAGTTTAAGAGCTAAAATTAGCATGTTTAAAGTGATTTTCATGCTTCCAGGGGCCCGGAAAGTGAATTAAATACCATTTGGAGGCATTTAATCTTCAAGCAAAAACAGGTGATTTTTGACAAAAGAGATAACACCCCCCCCATTACGTCATGGTTCAGAAAGGTGAAAAATGGTCCGTTTTAAAATGTTTTATTTTTGAACGTCAGTTCACATTTGTAGGTAGATCATCAGTTTAAGAGCTAAAATTAGCATGTTTAAAGTGATTTTCATGCTTCCAGGGGCCCGGGAAGTGAATGAAATACCATTTGGAGGAATTTAATGTTCAAGCAAAAACCGGTGATTTTTGACAATGGAGATAACACCCCCCCCCATTACGTCATGCTTCAGAAAGGTGAAAAATTGTCAGTTTTCAAATGTTTTATTTTCGAACGTCAGTTCACATTTGTAGGTAGATCATCAGTTTAAGAGCTAAAATTAGCATGTTTAAAGTGATTTTCATGCTTCCAGGGGCCCTAAACACAAGATTTGTGGAATGGTTAAAAGTGCATGAAAATGGCCAATTTACTCACTCTGAGGTCTCAAAAACGTGTTTCTTCATCCCGGGAAGTGAATTAAATACCATTTGGAGGCATTTAATGTTCAAGCAAAAACAGGTGATTTTTGACAAAAGAGATAACACCCCCCCATTACGTCATGCTTCAGAAAGTTGAAAAATGGTCCGTTTTCAAATGTTTTATTTTTGAACGTCAGTTCACATTTGTAGGTAGATCATCAGTTTTAGAGCTAAAACTAGCATGTTTAAAGTGATTTTCATGCTTCCAGGGGCCCGGGAAGTGAATTAAATACCATTTGGAGGCATTTCATGTTCAAGCAAAAACAGGTGATTTTTGACAAAAGAGATAACACCCCCCCATTACGTCATGCTTCAGAAAGGTGAAAAATGGTCCGTTTTCAAATGTTTTATTTTTTAACGTCAGTTCACATTTGTAGGTAGATCATCAGTTTTAGAGCTAAAATTAGCATGTTTAAAGTGATTTTCATGCTTCCAGGGGCCCTAAACACAAGATTTGTGGAATGGTTAAAAGTGCATGAAAATGGCCAATTTATTCACTCTGAGGTCTCAAAAAGTGTTTCTTCACCCCGGGAAGTGAATTAAATACCATTTGGAGGCATTTAATGTTCAAGCAAAAACAGGTGATTTTTGACAAAAGAGATAACACCCCCCCATTACGTCATGCTTCAGAAAGGTGAAAAATGGTCAGTTTTCAAATGTTTTATTTTTGAACGTCAGTTCACATTTGTAGGTAGATCATCAGTTTTAGAGCTAAAATTAGCATGTTTAAAATGATTTTCATGCTTCCAGGGGCCCGGGAAGTGAATTAAATACCATTTGGAGGAATTTAATGTTCAAGCAAAAACAGGTGATTTTTGACAAAAGAGATAACACCCCCCCATTACGTCATGCTTCAGAAAGGTGAAAAATGGTCCGTTTTCAAATGTTTTATTTTTGAACGTCAGTTCACATTTGTAGGTAGATCATCAGTTTTAGAGCTAAAATTAGCATGTTTAAAGTGATTTTCATGCTTCCAGGGGCCCTAAACACAAGATTTGTGGAATGGTTAAAAGTGCATGAAAATGGCAAATTTATTCACTCTGACGTCTCAAAAAGTGTTTCTTCACCCCGGGAAGTGAATTAAATACCATTTGGAGGCATTTAATGTTCAAGCAAAAACAGGTGATTTTTGACAAAAGAGATAACACCCCCCCATTACGTCATGCTTCAGAAAGGTGAAAAATGGTCCGTTTTCAAATGTTTTATTTTTGAACGTCAGTTCACATTTGTAGGTAGATCATCAGTTTAAGAGCTAAAATTTGCATCTTTAAAGTGATTTTCATGCTTCCAGGGGCTCTAAACACAAGATTTGTGGAATGGTTAAAAGTGCATGAAAATGGCCAGTTTATTCACTCTGACGTCTCAAAAACTGTTTCTTCACCCCCGGAACTGAATTTATTACCATTTGGAGGCATTTAATGTTCAAGCAAAAACAGGTGGTTTTTGACAAAGAGAGATAACACCCCCCCATTACGTCATTCTTCAGAAAGGTGAAAAATGGTCCGTTTTCAAATGTTTTATTTTTGAACGTCAGTTCACATTTGTAGGTAGATCATCAGTTTAAGAGCTAAAATTAGCATGTTTAAAGTGATTTTCATGCTTCCAGGGGCCCGGAAAGTGAATTAAATACCATTTGGAGGCATTTAATCTTCAAGCAAAAACAGGTGATTTTTGACAAAAGAGATAACACCCCCCCCATTACGTCATGCTTCAGAAAGGTGAAAAATGGTCCGTTTTAAAATGTTTTATTTTTGAACGTCAGTTCACATTTGTAGGTAGATCATCAGTTTAAGAGCTAAAATTAGCATGTTTAAAGTGATTTTCATGCTTCCAGGGGCCCGGGAAGTGGATTAAATACCATTTGGAGGAATTTCATGTTCAAGCAAAAACAGGTGATTTTTGACAAAAGAGATAACACCCCCCCTTTACGTCATGCTTCAGAAAGGTGAAAAATGGTCCGTTTTCGAATGTTTTATTTTTGAACGTCAGTTCACATTTGTAGGTAGATCATCAGTTTAAGAGCTAAAATTAGCATGTTTAAAGTGATTTTCATGCTTCCAGGGGCCCGGGAAGTGAATTAAATACCATTTGGAGGAATTTAATGTTGAAGTAAAAACAGGTGATTTTTGACAAAAGAGATAACACCCCCCCCATTACGTCATGCTTCAGAAAGGTGAAAAATGGTCCGTTTTCAAATGTTTTATTTTTGAACGTCAGTTCACATTTGAAGGTAGATCATCAGTTTAAGAGCTAAAATTAGCATGTTTAAAGTGATTTTCATGCTTCCAGGGGCCCGGGAAGTGAATTAAATACCATTTGGAGGCATTTAATGTTTAAGCAAAAACAGGTGATTTTTGACAAAAGAGATAACACCCCCCCATTACGTCATGCTTCAGAAAGGTGAAAAATGGTCCGTTTTCAAATGTTTTATTTTTGAACGTCAGTTCACATTTGTAGGTAGATCATCAGTTTAAGAGCTAAAAATAGCATGTTTAAAGTGATTTTCATGCTTCCAGGGGCCCGGAAAGTGAATTAAATACCATTTGGAGGCATTTAATGTTCAAGCAAAAACAGGTGATTTTTGACAAAAGAGATAACACCCCCCCATTACGTCATGCTTCAGAAAGGTGGAAAATGGTCCGTTTTCAAATGTTTTATTTTTGAACGTCAGTTCACATTTGTAGGTAGATCATCAGTTTAAGAGCTAAAATTAGCATCTTTAAAGTGATTTTCATGCTTCCAGGGGCTCTAAACACAAGATTTGTGGAATGGTTAAAAGTGCATGAAAATGGCCAATTTACTCACTCTGAGGTCTCAAAACGTGTTTCTTCACCCCGGGAACTGAATTTATTACCATTTGGAGGCATTTAATGTTCAAGCAAAAACAGGTGATTTTTGACAAAAGAGATAACACCCCCCCATTACGTCATTCTTCAGAAAGGTGAAAAATGGTCCGTTTTCAAATGTTTTATTTTTGAACGTCAGTTCACATTTGTAGGTAGATCATCAGTTTAAGAGCTAAAAATAGCATGTTTAAAGTGATTTTCATGCTTCCAGGGGCCCGGAAAGTGAATTAAATACCATTTGGAGGCATTTAATGTTCAAGCAAAAACAGGTGATTTTTGACAAAAGAGATAACACCCCCCCATTACGTCATGCTCCAGAAAGGTGAAAAATGGTCCGTTTTCAAATGTTTTATTTTTGAACGTCAGTTCACATTTGTAGGTAGATCATCAGTTTTAGAGCTAAAATTAGCATGTTTAAAGTGATTTTCATACTTCCAGGGGCCCGGGAAGTGAATTAAATATTTATTTGGAGGCATTTAATGTTCAAGAAAAAACAGGTGATTTTTGACAAAAGAGATAACACCCCCCCCCATTACGTCATGCTTCAGAAAGGTGAAAAATGGTCCGTTTTCAAATGTTTTATTTTTGAACGTCAGTTCACATTTGTAGGTAGATCATCAGTTTTAGAGCTAAAACTAGCATGTTTAAAGTGATTTTCATGCTTCCAGGGGCCCGGGAAGTGAATTAAATACCATTTGGAGGCATTTCATGTTCAAGCAAAAACAGGTGATTTTTGACAAAAGAGATAACACCCCCCCATTACGTCATGCTTCAGAAAGGTGAAAAATGGTCCGTTTTCAAATGTTTTATTTTTTAACGTCAGTTCACATTTGTAGGTAGATCATCAGTTTTAGAGCTAAAATTAGCATGTTTAAAGTGATTTTCATGCTTCCAGGGGCCCTAAACACAAGATTTGTGGAATGGTTAAAAGTGCATGAAAATGGCCAATTTATTCACTCTGAGGTCTCAAAAAGTGTTTCTTCACCCCGGGAAGTGAATTAAATACCATTTGGAGGCATTTAATGTTCAAGCAAAAACAGGTGATTTTTGACAAAAGAGATAACACCCCCCCATTACGTCATGCTTCAGAAAGGTGAAAAATGGTCAGTTTTCAAATGTTTTATTTTTGAACGTCAGTTCACATTTGTAGGTAGATCATCAGTTTTAGAGCTAAAATTAGCATGTTTAAAATGATTTTCATGCTTCCAGGGGCCCGGGAAGTGAATTAAATACCATTTGGAGGAATTTAATGTTCAAGCAAAAACAGGTGATTTTTGACAAAAGAGATAACACCCCCCCATTACGTCATGCTTCAGAAAGGTGAAAAATGGTCCGTTTTCAAATGTTTTATTTTTGAACGTCAGTTCACATTTGTAGGTAGATCATCAGTTTTAGAGCTAAAATTAGCATATTTAAAGTGATTTTCATGCTTCCAGGGGCCCGGGAAGTGAATTAAATACCTTTGGGAGGCATTTCATGTTCAAGCAAAAACAGGTGATTTTTGACAAAAGAGATAACACCCCCCCATTACGTCATGCTTCAGAAAGGTGAAAAATGGTCCGTTTTCAAATGTTTTATTTTTGAACGTCAGTTCACATTTGTAGGTAGATCATCAGTTTTAGAGCTAAAATTAGCATGTTTAAAGTGATTTTCATGCTTCCAGGGGCCCTAAACACAAGATTTGTGGAATGGTTAAAAGTGCATGAAAATGGCAAATTTATTCACTCTGACGTCTCAAAAAGTGTTTCTTCACCCCGGGAAGTGAATTAAATACCATTTGGAGGCATTTAATGTTCAAGCAAAAACAGGTGATTTTTGACAAAAGAGATAACACCCCCCCATTACGTCATGCTTCAGAAAGGTGAAAAATGGTCCATTTTCAAATGTTTTATTTTTGAACGTCAGTTCACATTTGTAGGTAGATCATCAGTTTAAGAGCTAAAATTTGCATCTTTAAAGTGATTTTCATGCTTCCAGGGGCTCTAAACACAAGATTTGTGGAATGGTTAAAAGTGCATGAAAATGGCCAGTTTATTCACTCTGACGTCTCAAAAACTGTTTCTTCACCCCGGGAACTGAATTTATTACCATTTGGAGGCATTTAATGTTCAAGCAAAAACAGGTGGTTTTTGACAAAGAGAGATAACACCCCCCCATTACGTCATTCTTCAGAAAGGTGAAAAATGGTCCGTTTTCAAATGTTTTATTTTTGAACGTCAGTTCACATTTGTAGGTAGATCATCAGTTTAAGAGCTAAAATTAGCATGTTTAAAGTGATTTTCATGCTTCCAGGGGCCCGGAAAGTGAATTAAATACCATTTGGAGGCATTTAATCTTCAAGCAAAAACAGGTGATTTTTGACAAAAGAGATAACACCCCCCCCATTACGTCATGCTTCAGAAAGGTGAAAAATGGTCCGTTTTAAAATGTTTTATTTTTGAACGTCAGTTCACATTTGTAGGTAGATCATCAGTTTAAGAGCTAAAATTAGCATGTTTAAAGTGATTTTCATGCTTCCAGGGGCCCGGGAAGTGGATTAAATACCATTTGGAGGAATTTCATGTTCAAGCAAAAACAGGTGATTTTTGACAAAAGAGATAACACCCCCCCCATTACGTCATGCTTCAGAAAGGTGAAAAATGGTCCGTTTTCGAATGTTTTATTTTTGAACGTCAGTTCACATTTGTAGGTAGATCATCAGTTTAAGAGCTAAAATTAGCATGTTTAAAGTGATTTTCATGCTTCCAGGGGCCCGGGAAGTGAATTAAATACCATTTGGAGGAATTTAATGTTGAAGTAAAAACAGGTGATTTTTGACAAAAGAGATAACACCCCCCCCCATTACGTCATGCTTCAGAAAGGTGAAAAATGGTCCGTTTTCAAATGTTTTATTTTTGAACGTCAGTTCACATTTGAAGGTAGATCATCAGTTTAAGAGCTAAAATTAGCATGTTTAAAGTGATTTTCATGCTTCCAGGGGCCCGGGAAGTGAATTAAATACCATTTGGAGGCATTTAATGTTTAAGCAAAAACAGGTGATTTTTGACAAAAGAGATAACACCCCCCCATTACGTCATGCTTCAGAAAGGTGAAAAATGGTCCGTTTTCAAATGTTTTATTTTTGAACGTCAGTTCACATTTGTAGGTAGATCATCAGTTTAAGAGCTAAAAATAGCATGTTTAAAGTGATTTTCATGCTTCCAGGGGCCCGGAAAGTGAATTAAATACCATTTGGAGGCATTTAATGTTCAAGCAAAAACAGGTGATTTTTGACAAAAGAGATAACACCCCCCCATTACGTCATGCTTCAGAAAGGTGGAAAATGGTCCGTTTTCAAATGTTTTATTTTTGAACGTCAGTTCACATTTGTAGGTAGATCATCAGTTTAAGAGCTAAAATTAGCATCTTTAAAGTGATTTTCATGCTTCCAGGGGCTCTAAACACAAGATTTGTGGAATGGTTAAAAGTGCATGAAAATGGCCAATTTACTCACTCTGAGGTCTCAAAACGTGTTTCTTCACCCCGGGAACTGAATTTATTACCATTTGGAGGCATTTAATGTTCAAGCAAAAACAGGTGATTTTTGACAAAAGAGATAACACCCCCCCATTACGTCATTCTTCAGAAAGGTGAAAAATGGTCCGTTTTCAAATGTTTTATTTTTGAACGTCAGTTCACATTTGTAGGTAGATCATCAGTTTAAGAGCTAAAAATAGCATGTTTAAAGTGATTTTCATGCTTCCAGGGGCCCGGAAAGTGAATTAAATACCATTTGGAGGCATTTAATGTTCAAGCAAAAACAGGTGATTTTTGACAAAAGAGATAACACCCCCCCATTACGTCATGCTCCAGAAAGGTGAAAAATGGTCCGTTTTCAAATGTTTTATTTTTGAACGTCAGTTCACATTTGTAGGTAGATCATCAGTTTTAGAGCTAAAATTAGCATGTTTAAAGTGATTTTCATACTTCCAGGGGCCCGGGAAGTGAATTAAATATTTATTTGGAGGCATTTAATGTTCAAGAAAAAACAGGTGATTTTTGACAAAAGAGATAACACCCCCCCCCATTACGTCATGCTTCAGAAAGGTGAAAAATGGTCCGTTTTCAAATGTTTTATTTTTGAACGTCAGTTCACATTTGTAGGTAGATCATCAGTTTAAGAGCTAAAATTAGCATGTTTAAAGTGATTTTCATGCTTCCAGGGGCCCGGGAAGTGAATTAAATACCATTTGGAGGAATTTCATGTTCAAGCAAAAACAGGTGATTTTTGACAAAAGAGATAACACCCCCCCATTACGTCATGCTTCAGAAAGGTGAAAAATGGTCCGTTTTCAAATGTTTGATTTTTGAACGTCAGTTCACATTTGAAGGTAGATCATCAGTTTAAGAGCTAAAATTAGCATTTTTAAAGTGATTTTCATGCTTCCAGGGGCCCGAGAAGTGAATTAAATACCATTTGGAGGCATTTAATGTTCAAGCAAAAACAGGTGATGTTTGACAAAAGAGATAACACCCCCCCATTACGTCATGCTTCAGAAAGGTGAAAAATGGTCCGTTTTCAAAAGTTTTATTTTCGAACGTCAGTTCACATTTGTAGGTAGATCATCAATTTAAGAGCTAAAATTAGCATGTTTAAAGTGATTTTCATGCTTCCAGGGGCCCGGGAAGTGAATTAAATACCATTTGGAGGAATTTAATGTTGAAGTAAAAACAGGTGATTTTTGACAAAAGAGATAACACCCCCCCCATTACGTCATGCTTCAGAAAGGTGAAAAATGGTCCGTTTTCAAATGTTTTATTTTTGAACGTCAGTTCACATTTGAAGGTAGATCATCAGTTTAAGAGCTAAAATTAGCATGTTTAAAGTGATTTTCATGCTTCCAGGGGCCCGGGAAGTGAATTAAATACCATTTGGAGGCATTTAATGTTCAAGCAAAAACAGGTGATTTTTGACAAAAGAGATAACACCCCCCCATTACGTCATGCTTCAGAAAGGTGAAAAATGGTCCATTTTCAAATGTTTTATTTTCGAACGTCATTTCACATTTGTAGGTAGATCATCAGTTTAAGAGCTAAAATTAGCATGTTTAAAGTGATTTTCATGCTTCCAGGGGCCCGGGAAGTGAATTAAATACCATTTGGAGGAATTTAATGTTGAAGTAAAAACAGGTGATTTTTGACAAAAGAGATAACACCCCCCCATTACGTCATGCTTCAGAAAGGTGAAAAATGGTCAGTTTTCAATTGGTTCATTTTTGAACGTCAGTTCACATTTGTATGTAGATCATCAGTTTTAGAGCTAAAATTAGCATGTTTAAAGTGATTTTCATGCTTCCAGGGGCTCTAAACACAAGATTTGTGGAATGGTTAAAAGTGCATGAAAATGGCCAGTTTATTCACTCTGACGTCTCAAAAAGTGTTTCTTCACCCCGGGAACTGAATTTATTACCATTTGGAGGCATTTAATGTTCAAGCAAAAACAGGTGATTTTTGACAAAGAGAGATAACACCCCCCCATTACGTCATTCTTCAGAAAGGTGAAAAATGGTCCGTTTTCAAATGTTTTATTTTTGAACGTCAGTTCACATTTGTAGGTAGATCATCAGTTTAAGAGCTAAAATTAGCATGTTTAAAGTGATTTTCATGCTTCCAGGGGCCCGGAAAGTGAATTAAATACCATTTGGAGGCATTTAATCTTCAAGCAAAAACAGGTGATTTTTGACAAAAGAGATAACACCCCCCCATTACGTCATGCTTCAGAAAGGTGAAAAATGGTCCGTTTTCAAATGTTTTATTTTTTAATGTCAGTTCACATTTGTAGGTAGATCATCAGTTTTAGAGCTAAAATTAGCATGTTTAAAGTGATTTTCATGCTTCCAGGGGCCCTAAACACAAGATTTGTGGAATGGTTAAAAGTGCATGAAAATGGCCAATTTATTCACTCTGAGGTCTCAAAAAGTGTTTCTTCACCCCGGGAAGTGAATTAAATACCATTTGGAGGCATTTAATGTTCAAGCAAAAACAGGTGATTTTTGACAAAAGAGATAACACCCCCCCATTACGTCATGCTTCAGAAAGGTGAAAAATGGTCAGTTTTCAAATGTTTTATTTTTGAACGTCAGTTCACATTTGTAGGTAGATCATCAGTTTTAGAGCTAAAATGAGCATGTTTAAAATGATTTTCATGCTTCCAGGGGCCCGGGAAGTGAATTAAATACCATTTGGAGGCATTTAATGTTCAAACAAAAACAGGTGATTTTTGACAAAAGAGATAACACCCCCCCATTACGTCATGCTCCAGAAAGGTGAAAAATGGTCCGTTTTCAAATGTTTTATTTTTGAACGTCAGTTCACATTTGTAGGTAGATCATCAGTTTTAGAGCTAAAATTAGCATGTTTAAAGTGATTTTCATACTTCCAGGGGCCCGGGAAGTGAATTAAATATTTATTTGGAGGCATTTAATGTTCAAGAAAAAACAGGTGATTTTTGACAAAAGAGATAACACCCCCCCCATTACGTCATGCTTCAGAAAGGTGAAAAATGGTCCGTTTTCAAATGTTTTATTTTTGAACGTCAGTTCACATTTGTAGGTAGATCATCAGTTTAAGAGCTAAAATTAGCATGTTTAAAGTGATTTTCATGCTTCCAGGGGCCCGGGAAGTGAATTAAATACCATTTGGAGGAATTTCATGTTCAAGCAAAAACAGGTGATTTTTGACAAAAGAGATAACACCCCCCCCATTACGTCATGCTTCAGAAAGGTGAAAAATGGTCCGTTTTCAAATGTTTTATTTTTGAACGTCAGTTCACATTTGTAGGTAGATCATCAGTTTTAGAGCTAAAATTAGCATGTTTAAAGTGATTTTCATACTTCCAGGGGCCCGGGAAGTGAATTAAATATTTATTTGGAGGCATTTAATGTTCAAGAAAAAACAGGTGATTTTTGACAAAAGAGATAACACCCCCCCCATTACGTCATGCTTCAGAAAGGTGAAAAATGGTCCGTTTTCAAATGTTTTATTTTTGAACGTCAGTTCACATTTGTAGGTAGATCATCAGTTTTAGAGCTAAAATTAGCATGTTTAAAGTGATTTTCATGCTTCCAGGGGCCCTAAACACAAGATTTGTGGAATGGTTAAAAGTGCATGAAAATGGCCAATTTATTCACTCTGAGGTCTCAAAAAGTGTTTCTTCACCCCGGGAAGTGAATTAAATACCATTTGGAGGCATTTAATGTTCAAGCAAAAACAGGTGATTTTTGACAAAAGAGATAACACCCCCCCATTACGTCATGCTTCAGAAAGGTGAAAAATGGTCAGTTTTCAAATGTTTTATTTTTGAACGTCAGTTCACATTTGTAGGTAGATCATCAGTTTAAGAGCTAAAATTAGCATGTTTAAAGTGATTTTCATGCTTCCAGGGGCCCGGGAAGTGAATTAAATACCATTTGGAGGAATTTAATGTTGAAGTAAAAACAGGTGATTTTTGACAAAAGAGATAACACCCCCCCATTACGTCATGCTTCAGAAAGGTGAAAAATGGTCAGTTTTCAATTGGTTCATTTTTGAACGTCAGTTCACATTTGTATGTAGATCATCAGTTTTAGAGCTAAAATTAGCATGTTTAAAGTGATTTTCATGCTTCCAGGGGCTCTAAACACAAGATTTGTGGAATGGTTAAAAGTGCATGAAAATGGCCAGTTTATTCACTCTGACGTCTCAAAAAGTGTTTCTTCACCCCGGGAACTGAATTTATTACCATTTGGAGGCATTTAATGTTCAAGCAAAAACAGGTGATTTTTGACAAAGAGAGATAACACCCCCCCATTACGTCATTCTTCAGAAAGGTGAAAAATGGTCCGTTTTCAAATGTTTTATTTTTGAACGTCAGTTCACATTTGTAGGTAGATCATCAGTTTAAGAGCTAAAATTAGCATGTTTAAAGTGATTTTCATGCTTCCAGGGGCCCGGAAAGTGAATTAAATACCATTTGGAGGCATTTAATCTTCAAGCAAAAACAGGTGATTTTTGACAAAAGAGATAACACCCCCCCCATTACGTCATGCTTCAGAAAGGTGAAAAATGGTCCGTTTTCAAATGTTTTATTTTTTAATGTCAGTTCACATTTGTAGGTAGATCATCAGTTTTAGAGCTAAAATTAGCATGTTTAAAGTGATTTTCATGCTTCCAGGGGCCCTAAACACAAGATTTGTGGAATGGTTAAAAGTGCATGAAAATGGCCAATTTATTCACTCTGAGGTCTCAAAAAGTGTTTCTTCACCCCGGGAAGTGAATTAAATACCATTTGGAGGCATTTAATGTTCAAGCAAAAACAGGTGATTTTTGACAAAAGAGATAACACCCCCCCATTACGTCATGCTTCAGAAAGGTGAAAAATGGTCAGTTTTCAAATGTTTTATTTTTGAACGTCAGTTCACATTTGTAGGTAGATCATCAGTTTTAGAGCTAAAATGAGCATGTTTAAAATGATTTTCATGCTTCCAGGGGCCCGGGAAGTGAATTAAATACCATTTGGAGGCATTTAATGTTCAAACAAAAACAGGTGATTTTTGACAAAAGAGATAACACCCCCCCATTACGTCATGCTCCAGAAAGGTGAAAAATGGTCCGTTTTCAAATGTTTTATTTTTGAACGTCAGTTCACATTTGTAGGTAGATCATCAGTTTTAGAGCTAAAATTAGCATGTTTAAAGTGATTTTCATACTTCCAGGGGCCCGGGAAGTGAATTAAATATTTATTTGGAGGCATTTAATGTTCAAGAAAAAACAGGTGATTTTTGACAAAAGAGATAACACCCCCCCCATTACGTCATGCTTCAGAAAGGTGAAAAATGGTCCGTTTTCAAATGTTTTATTTTTGAACGTCAGTTCACATTTGTAGGTAGATCATCAGTTTAAGAGCTAAAATTAGCATGTTTAAAGTGATTTTCATGCTTCCAGGGGCCCGGGAAGTGAATTAAATACCATTTGGAGGAATTTCATGTTCAAGCAAAAACAGGTGATTTTTGACAAAAGAGATAACACCCCCCCCATTACGTCATGCTTCAGAAAGGTGAAAAATGGTCCGTTTTCAAATGTTTTATTTTTGAACGTCAGTTCACATTTGTAGGTAGATCATCAGTTTTAGAGCTAAAATTAGCATGTTTAAAGTGATTTTCATACTTCCAGGGGCCCGGGAAGTGAATTAAATATTTATTTGGAGGCATTTAATGTTCAAGAAAAAACAGGTGATTTTTGACAAAAGAGATAACACCCCCCCCATTACGTCATGCTTCAGAAAGGTGAAAAATGGTCCGTTTTCAAATGTTTTATTTTTGAACGTCAGTTCACATTTGTAGGTAGATCAACAGTTTTAGAGCTAAAATTAGCATGTTTAAAGTGATTTTCATGCTTCCAGGGGCCCTAAACACAAGATTTGTGGAATGGTTAAAAGTGCATGAAAATGGCCAATTTATTCACTCTGAGGTCTCAAAAAGTGTTTCTTCACCCCGGGAAGTGAATTAAATACCATTTGGAGGCATTTAATGTTCAAGCAAAAACAGGTGATTTTTGACAAAAGAGATAACACCCCCCCCATTACGTCATGCTTCAGAAAGGTGAAAAATGGTCAGTTTTCAAATGTTTTATTTTTGAACGTCAGTTCACATTTGTAGGTAGATCATCAGTTTTAGAGCTAAAATTAGCATGTTTAAAATGATTTTCATGCTTCCAGGGGCCCGGAAAGTGAATTAAATACCATTTGGAGGCATTTAATGTTCAAGCAAAAACAGGTGATTTTTGACAAAAGAGATAACACCCCCCCATTACGTCATGCTCCAGAAAGGTGAAAAATGGTCCGTTTTCAAATGTTTTATTTTTGAACGTCAGTTCACATTTGTAGGTAGATCATCAGTTTTAGAGCTAAAATTAGCATGTTTAAAGTGATTTTCATACTTCCAGGGGCCCGGGAAGTGAATTAAATATTTATTTGGAGGCATTTAATGTTCAAGAAAAAACAGGTGATTTTTGACAAAAGAGATAACACCCCCCCCCATTACGTCATGCTTCAGAAAGGTGAAAAATGGTCCGTTTTCAAATGTTTTATTTTTGAACGTCAGTTCACATTTGTAGGTAGATCATCAGTTTAAGAGCTAAAATTAGCATGTTTAAAGTGATTTTCATGCTTCCAGGGGCCCGGGAAGTGAATTAAATACCATTTGGAGGAATTTCATGTTCAAGCAAAAACAGGTGATTTTTGACAAAAGAGATAACACCACCCCATTACGTCATGCTTCAGAAAGGTGAAAAATGGTCCGTTTTCAAATGTTTTATTTTTGAACGTCAGTTCACATTTGTAGGTAGATCATCAGTTTTAGAGCTAAAATTAGCATGTTTAAAGTGATTTTCATACTTCCAGGGGCCCGGGAAGTGAATTAAATATTTATTTGGAGGCATTTAATGTTCAAGCAAAAACAGGTGATTTTTGACAAAAGAGATAACACCCCCCCATTACGTCATGCTTTAGAAAGGTGAAAAATGGTCCGTTTTCAAAAGTTTTATTTTCGAACGTCAGTTCACATTTGTAGGTAGATCATCAGTTTAAGAGCTAAAATTAGCATGTTTAAAGTGATTTTCATGCTTCCAGGGGCCCGGGAAGTGAATTAAATACCATTTGGAGGAATTTAATGTTGAAGTAAAAACAGGTGATTTTTGACAAAAGAGATAACACCCCCCCCCCATTACGTCATGCTTCAGAAAGGTGAAAAATGGTCCGTTTTCAAATGTTTTATTTTTGAACGTCAGTTCACATTTGAAGGTAGATCATCAGTTTAGGAGCTAAAATTAGCATGTTTAAAGTGATTTTCATGCTTCCAGGGGCCCGGGAAGTGAATTAAATACCATTTGGAGGCATTTAATGTTCAAGCAAAAACAGATGATTTTTGACAAAAGAGATAACACCCCCCATTACGTCATGCTTCAGAAAGGTGAAAAATGGTCCGTTTTCAAATGTTTTATTTTCGAACGTCAGTTCACATTTGTAGGTAGATCATCAGTTTAAGAGCTAAAATTAGCATGTTTAAAGTGATTTTCATGCTTCCAGGGGCCCGGGAAGTGAATTAAATACCATTCTAGGAATTTAATGTTGAAGTAAAAACAGGTGATTTTTGACAAAAGAGATAACACCCCCCCATTACGTCATGCTTCAGAAAGGTGAAAAATGGTCAGTTTTCAAATGTTTCATTTTTGAACGTCAGTTCACATTTGTATGTAGATCATCAGTTTTAGAGCTAAAATTAGCATGTTTAAAGTGATTTTCATGCTTCCAGGGGCCCGGGAAGTGAATTAAATACCATTTGGAGGAATTTAATGTTCAAGCAAAAACAGGTGATTTTTGACAAAAGAGATAACACCCCCCCATTACGTCATGCTTCAGAAAGGTGAAAGATGGTCCGTTTTCAAATGTTTTATTTTTGAACGTCAGTTCACATTTGTAGGTAGATCATCAGTTTTAGAGCTAAAATTAGCATATTTAAAGTGATTTTCATGCTTCCAGGGGCCCGGGAAGTGAATTAAATACCTTTGGGAGGCATTTCATGTTCAAGCAAAAACAGGTGATTTTTGACAAAAGAGATAACACCCCCCCATTACGTCATGCTTCAGAAAGGTGAAAAATGGTCCGTTTTCAAATGTTTTATTTTTGAACGTCAGTTCACATTTGTAGGTAGATCATCAGTTTTAGAGCTAAAATTAGCATGTTTAAAGTGATTTTCATGCTTCCAGGGGCCCTAAACACAAGATTTGTGGAATGGTTAAAAGTGCATGAAAATGGCAAATTTATTCACTCTGACGTCTCAAAAAGTGTTTCTTCACCCCGGGAAGTGAATTAAATACCATTTGGAGGCATTTAATGTTCAAGCAAAAACAGGTGATTTTTGACAAAAGAGATAACACCCCCCCATTACGTCATGCTTCAGAAAGGTGAAAAATGGTCCGTTTTCAAATGTTTTATTTTTGAACGTCAGTTCACATTTGTAGGTAGATCATCAGTTTAAGAGCTAAAATTAGCATCTTTAAAGTGATTTTCATGCTTCCAGGGGCTCTAAACACAAGATTTGTGGAATGGTTAAAAGTGCATGAAAATGGCCAGTTTATTCACTCTGACGTCTCAAAAAGTGTTTCTTCACCCCGGGAACTGAATTTATTACCATTTGGAGGCATTTAATGTTCAAGCAAAAACAGGTGATTTTTGACAAAGAGAGATAACACCCCCCCATTACGTCATTCTTCAGAAAGGTGAAAAATGGTCCGTTTTCAAATGTTTTATTTTTGAACGTCAGTTCACATTTGTAGGTAGATCATCAGTTTAAGAGCTAAAATTAGCATGTTTAAAGTGATTTTCATGCTTCCAGGGGCCCGGAAAGTGAATTAAATACCATTTGGAGGCATTTAATCTTCAAGCAAAAACAGGTGATTTTTGACAAAAGAGATAACACCCCCCACATTACGTCATGCTTCAGAAAGGTGAAAAATGGTCCGTTTTAAAATGTTTTATTTTTGAACGTCAGTTCACATTTGTAGGTAGATCATCAGTTTAAGAGCTAAAATTAGCATGTTTAAAGTGATTTTCATGCTTCCAGGGGCCCGGGAAGTGAATTAAATACCATTTGGAGGAATTTCATGTTCAAGCAAAAACAGGTGATTTTTGACAAAAGAGATAACACCCCCCCATTACGTCATGCTTCAGAAAGGTGAAAAATGGTCCGTTTTCGAATGTTTTATTTTTGAACGTCAGTTCACATTTGTAGGTAGATCATCAGTTTTAGAGCTAAAATTAGCATGTTTAAAGTGATTTTCATACTTCCAGGGGCCCGGGAAGTAAATTAAATATTTATTTGGAGGCATTTAATGTTCAAGAAAAAACAGGTGATTTTTGACAAAAGAGATAACACCCCCCCCATTACGTCATGCTTCAGAAAGGTGAAAAATGGTCCGTTTTCAAATGTTTTATTTTTGAACGTCAGTTCACATTTGAAGGTAGATCATCAGTTTAAGAGCTAAAATTAGCATGTTTAAAGTGATTTTCATGCTTCCAGGGGCCCGAGAAGTGAATTAAATACCATTTGGAGGCATTTAATGTTCAAGCAAAAACAGGTGATTTTTGACAAAAGAGATAACACCCCCCCATTACGTCATGCTTCAGAAAGGTGAAAAATGGTCCGTTTTCAAAAGTTTTATTTACGAACGTCAGTTCACATTTGTAGGTAGATCATCAGTTTAAGAGCTAAAATTAGCATGTTTAAAGTGATTTTCATGCTTCCAGGGGCCCGGGAAGTGAATTAAATACCATTTGGAGGAATTTAATGTTGAAGTAAAAACAGGTGATTTTTGACAAAAGAGATAACACCCCCCCCCATTACGTCATGCTTCAGAAAGGTGAAAAATGGTCCGTTTTCAAATGTTTTATTTTTGAACGTCAGTTCACATTTGAAGGTAGATCATCAGTTTAAGAGCTAAAATTAGCATGTTTAAAGTGATTTTCATGCTTCCAGGGGCCCGGGAAGTGAATTAAATACCATTTGGAGGCATTTAATGTTTAAGCAAAAACAGGTGATTTTTGACAAAAGAGATAACACCCCCCCATTACGTCATGCTTCAGAAAGGTGAAAAATGGTCCGTTTTCAAATGTTTTATTTTTGAACGTCAGTTCACATTTGTAGGTAGATCATCAGTTTAAGAGCTAAAAATAGCATGTTTAAAGTGATTTTCATGCTTCCAGGGGCCCGGAAAGTGAATTAAATACCATTTGGAGGCATTTAATGTTCAAGCAAAAACAGGTGATTTTTGACAAAAGAGATAACACCCCCCCATTACGTCATGCTTCAGAAAGGTGGAAAATGGTCCGTTTTCAAATGTTTTATTTTTGAACGTCAGTTCACATTTGTAGGTAGATCATCAGTTTAAGAGCTAAAATTAGCATCTTTAAAGTGATTTTCATGCTTCCAGGGGCTCTAAACACAAGATTTGTGGAATGGTTAAAAGTGCATGAAAATGGCCAATTTACTCACTCTGAGGTCTCAAAACGTGTTTCTTCACCCCGGGAACTGAATTTATTACCATTTGGAGGCATTTAATGTTCAAGCAAAAACAGGTGATTTTTGACAAAAGAGATAACACCCCCCCATTACGTCATTCTTCAGAAAGGTGAAAAATGGTCCGTTTTCAAATGTTTTATTTTTGAACGTCAGTTCACATTTGTAGGTAGATCATCAGTTTAAGAGCTAAAAATAGCATGTTTAAAGTGATTTTCATGCTTCCAGGGGCCCGGAAAGTGAATTAAATACCATTTGGAGGCATTTAATGTTCAAGCAAAAACAGGTGATTTTTGACAAAAGAGATAACACCCCCCCATTACGTCATGCTCCAGAAAGGTGAAAAATGGTCCGTTTTCAAATGTTTTATTTTTGAACGTCAGTTCACATTTGTAGGTAGATCATCAGTTTTAGAGCTAAAATTAGCATGTTTAAAGTGATTTTCATACTTCCAGGGGCCCGGGAAGTGAATTAAATATTTATTTGGAGGCATTTAATGTTCAAGAAAAAACAGGTGATTTTTGACAAAAGAGATAACACCCCCCCCCATTACGTCATGCTTCAGAAAGGTGAAAAATGGTCCGTTTTCAAATGTTTTATTTTTGAACGTCAGTTCACATTTGTAGGTAGATCATCAGTTTAAGAGCTAAAATTAGCATGTTTAAAGTGATTTTCATGCTTCCAGGGGCCCGGGAAGTGAATTAAATACCATTTGGAGGAATTTCATGTTCAAGCAAAAACAGGTGATTTTTGACAAAAGAGATAACACCCCCCCATTACGTCATGCTTCAGAAAGGTGAAAAATGGTCCGTTTTCAAATGTTTGATTTTTGAACGTCAGTTCACATTTGAAGGTAGATCATCAGTTTAAGAGCTAAAATTAGCATTTTTAAAGTGATTTTCATGCTTCCAGGGGCCCGAGAAGTGAATTAAATACCATTTGGAGGCATTTAATGTTCAAGCAAAAACAGGTGATGTTTGACAAAAGAGATAACACCCCCCCATTACGTCATGCTTCAGAAAGGTGAAAAATGGTCCGTTTTCAAAAGTTTTATTTTCGAACGTCAGTTCACATTTGTAGGTAGATCATCAGTTTAAGAGCTAAAATTAGCATGTTTAAAGTGATTTTCATGCTTCCAGGGGCCCGGGAAGCGAATTAAATACCATTTGGAGGAATTTAATGTTGAAGTAAAAACAGGTGATTTTTGACAAAAGAGATAACACCCCCCCCCATTACGTCATGCTTCAGAAAGGTGAAAAATGGTCCGTTTTCAAATGTTTTATTTTTGAACGTCAGTTCACATTTGAAGGTAGATCATCAGTTTAAGAGCTAAAATTAGCATGTTTAAAGTGATTTTCATGCTTCCAGGGGCCCGGGAAGGGAATTAAATACCATTTGGAGGCATTTAATGTTCAAGCAAAAACAGGTGATTTTTGACAAAAGAGATAACACCCCCCCATTACGTCATGCTTCAGAAAGGTGAAAAATGGTCCATTTTCAAATGTTTTATTTTCGAACGTCAGTTCACATTTGTAGGTAGATCATCAGTTTAAGAGCTAAAATTAGCATGTTTAAAGTGATTTTCATGCTTCCAGGGGCCCGGGAAGTGAATTAAATACCATTTGGAGGAATTTAATGTTGAAGTAAAAACAGGTGATTTTTGACAAAAGAGATAACACCCCCCCATTACGTCATGCTTCAGAAAGGTGAAAAATGGTCAGTTTTCAATTGGTTCATTTTTGAACGTCAGTTCACATTTGTATGTAGATCATCAGTTTTAGAGCTAAAATTAGCATGTTTAAAGTGATTTTCATGCTTCCAGGGGCTCTAAACACAAGATTTGTGGAATGGTTAAAAGTGCAAGAAAATGGCCAGTTTATTCACTCTGACGTTTCAAAAAGTGTTTCTTCACCCCGGGAACTGAATTTATTACCATTTGGAGGCATTTAATGTTCAAGCAAAAACAGGTGATTTTTGACAAAGAGAGATAACACCCCCCCCATTACGTCATTCTTCAGAAAGGTGAAAAATGGTCCGTTTTCAAATGTTTTATTTTTGAACGTCAGTTCACATTTGTAGGTAGATCATCAGTTTAAGAGCTAAAATTAGCATGTTTAAAGTGATTTTCATGCTTCCAGGGGCCCGGAAAGTGAATTAAATACCATTTGGAGGCATTTAATCTTCAAGCAAAAACAGGTGATTTTTGACAAAAGAGATAACACCCCCCCCATTACGTCATGCTTCAGAAAGGTGAAAAATGGTCCGTTTTCAAATGTTTTATTTTTTAATGTCAGTTCACATTTGTAGGTAGATCATCAGTTTTAGAGCTAAAATTAGCATGTTTAAAGTGATTTTCATGCTTCCAGGGGCCCTAAACACAAGATTTGTGGAATGGTTAAAAGTGCATGAAAATGGCCAATTTATTCGCTCTGAGGTCTCAAAAAGTGTTTCTTCACCCCGGGAAGTGAATTAAATACCATTTGGAGGCATTTAATGTTCAAGCAAAAACAGGTGATTTTTGACAAAAGAGATAACACCCCCCCATTACGTCATGCTTCAGAAAGGTGAAAAATGGTCAGTTTTCAAATGTTTTATTTTTGAACGTCAGTTCACATTTGTAGGTAGATCATCAGTTTTAGAGCTAAAATGAGCATGTTTAAAATGATTTTCATGCTTCCAGGGGCCCGGGAAGTGAATTAAATACCATTTGGAGGCATTTAATGTTCAAACAAAAACAGGTGATTTTTGACAAAAGAGATAACACCCCCCCATTACGTCATGCTCCAGAAAGGTGAAAAATGGTCCGTTTTCAAATGTTTTATTTTTGAACGTCAGTTCACATTTGTAGGTAGATCATCAGTTTTAGAGCTAAAATTAGCATGTTTAAAGTGATTTTCATACTTCCAGGGGCCCGGGAAGTGAATTAAATATTTATTTGGAGGCATTTAATGTTCAAGAAAAAACAGGTGATTTTTGACAAAAGAGATAACACCCCCCCCATTACGTCATGCTTCAGAAAGGTGAAAAATGGTCCGTTTTCAAATGTTTTATTTTTGAACGTCAGTTCACATTTGTAGGTAGATCATCAGTTTAAGAGCTAAAATTAGCATGTTTAAAGTGATTTTCATGCTTCCAGGGGCCCGGGAAGTGAATTAAATACCATTTGGAGGAATTTCATGTTCAAGCAAAAACAGGTGATTTTTGACAAAAGAGATAACACCCCCCCCATTACGTCATGCTTCAGAAAGGTGAAAAATGGTCCGTTTTCAAATGTTTTATTTTTGAACGTCAGTTCACATTTGTAGGTAGATCATCAGTTTTAGAGCTAAAATTAGCATGTTTAAAGTGATTTTCATACTTCCAGGGGCCCGGGAAGTGAATTAAATATTTATTTGGAGGCATTTAATGTTCAAGAAAAAACAGGTGATTTTTGACAAAAGAGATAACACCCCCCCCATTACGTCATGCTTCAGAAAGGTGAAAAATGGTCCGTTTTCAAATGTTTTATTTTTGAACGTCAGTTCACATTTGTAGGTAGATCATCAGTTTTAGAGCTAAAATTAGCATGTTTAAAGTGATTTTCATGCTTCCAGGGGCCCTAAACACAAGATTTGTGGAATGGTTAAAAGTGCATGAAAATGGCCAATTTATTCACTCTGAGGTCTCAAAAAGTGTTTCTTCACCCCGGGAAGTGAATTAAATACCATTTGGAGGCATTTAATGTTCAAGCAAAAACAGGTGATTTTTGACAAAAGAGATAACACCCCCCCATTACGTCATGCTTCAGAAAGGTGAAAAATGGTCAGTTTTCAAATGTTTTATTTTTGAACGTCAGTTCACATTTGTAGGTAGATCATCAGTTTTAGAGCTAAAATTAGCATGTTTAAAATGATTTTCATGCTTCCAGGGGCCCGGAAAGTGAATTAAATACCATTTGGAGGCATTTAATGTTCAAGCAAAAACAGGTGATTTTTGACAAAAGAGATAACACCCCCCCATTACGTCATGCTCCAGAAAGGTGAAAAATGGTCCGTTTTCAAATGTTTTATTTTTGAACGTCAGTTCACATTTGTAGGTAGATCATCAGTTTTAGAGCTAAAATTAGCATGTTTAAAGTGATTTTCATACTTCCAGGGGCCCGGGAAGTGAATTAAATATTTATTTGGAGGCATTTAATGTTCAAGAAAAAACAGGTGATTTTTGACAAAAGAGATAACACCCCCCCCCCAATACGTCATGCTTCAGAAAGGTGAAAAATGGTCCGTTTTCAAATGTTTTATTTTTGAACGTCAGTTCACATTTGTAGGTAGATCATCAGTTTAAGAGCTAAAATTAGCATGTTTAAAGTGATTTTCATGCTTCCAGGGGCCCGGGAAGTGAATTAAATACCATTTGGAGGAATTTCATGTTCAAGCAAAAACAGGTGATTTTTGACAAAAGAGATAACACCCCCCCCCCATTACGTCATGCTTCAGAAAGGTGAAAAATGGTCAGTTTTCAAATGTTTCATTTTTGAACGTCAGTTCACATTTGAAGGTAGATCATCAGTTTAGGAGCTAAAATTAGCATGTTTAAAGTGATTTTCATGCTTCCAGGGGCCCGGGAAGTGAATTAAATATCATTTGGAGGAATTTAATGTTCAAGCAAAAACAGGTGATTTTTGACAAAAGAGATAACACCCCCCCATTACGTCATGCTTCAGAAAGGTGAAAAATGGTCCGTTTTCAAATGTTTTATTTTTGAACGTCAGTTAACATTTGTAGGTAGATCATCAGTTTTAGAGCTAAAATTAGCATATTTAAAGTGATTTTCATGCTTCCAGGGGCCCGGGAAGTGAATTAAATACCTTTGGGAGGCATTTCATGTTCAAGCAAAAACAGGTGATTTTTGACAAAAGAGATAACACCCCCCCATTACGTCATGCTTCAGAAAGGTGAAAAATGGTCCGTTTTCAAATGTTTTATTTTTGAACGTCAGTTCACATTTGTAGGTAGATCATCAGTTTTAGAGCTAAAATTAGCATGTTTAAAGTGATTTTCATGCTTCCAGGGGCCCTAAACACAAGATTTGTGGAATGGTTAAAAGTGCATGAAAATGGCAAATTTATTCACTCTGACGTCTCAAAAAGTGTTTCTTCACCCCGGGAAGTGAATTAAATACCATTTGGAGGCATTTAATGTTCAAGCAAAAACAGGTGATTTTTGACAAAAGAGATAACACCCCCCCATTACGTCATGCTTCAGAAAGGTGAAAAATGGTCCGTTTTCAAATGTTTTATTTTTGAACGTCAGTTCACATTTGTAGGTAGATCATCAGTTTAAGAGCTAAAATTAGCATCTTTAAAGTGATTTTCATGCTTCCAGGGGCTCTAAACACAAGATTTGTGGAATGGTTAAAAGTGCATGAAAATGGCCAGTTTATTCACTCTGACGTCTCAAAAAGTGTTTCTTCACCCCGGGAACTGAATTTATTACCATTTGGAGGCATTTAATGTTCAAGCAAAAACAGGTGATTTTTGACAAAGAGAGATAACACCCCCCCATTACGTCATTCTTCAGAAAGGTGAAAAATGGTCCGTTTTCAAATGTTTTATTTTTGAACGTCAGTTCACATTTGTAGGTAGATCATCAGTTTAAGAGCTAAAATTAGCATGTTTAAAGTGATTTTCATGCTTCCAGGGGCCCGGAAAGTGAATTAAATACCATTTGGAGGCATTTAATCTTCAAGCAAAAACAGGTGATTTTTGACAAAAGAGATAACACCCCCCCCATTACGTCATGCTTCAGAAAGGTGAAAAATGGTCCGTTTTAAAATGTTTTATTTTTGAACGTCAGTTCACATTTGTAGGTAGATCATCAGTTTAAGAGCTAAAATTAGCATGTTTAAAGTGATTTTCATGCTTCCAGGGGCCCGGGAAGTGAATTAAATACCATTTGGAGGAATTTCATGTTCAAGCAAAAACAGGTGATTTTTGACAAAAGAGATAACACCCCCCCATTACGTCATGCTTCAGAAAGGTGAAAAATGGTCCGTTTTCGAATGTTTTATTTTTGAACGTCAGTTCACATTTGTAGGTAGATCATCAGTTTTAGAGCTAAAATTAGCATGTTTAAAGTGATTTTCATACTTCCAGGGGCCCGGGAAGTAAATTAAATATTTATTTGGAGGCATTTAATGTTCAAGAAAAAACAGGTGATTTTTGACAAAAGAGATAACACCCCCCCCATTACGTCATGCTTCAGAAAGGTGAAAAATGGTCCGTTTTCAAATGTTTTATTTTTGAACGTCAGTTCACATTTGAAGGTAGATCATCAGTTTAAGAGCTAAAATTAGCATGTTTAAAGTGATTTTCATGCTTCCAGGGGCCCGAGAAGTGAATTAAATACCATTTGGAGGCATTTAATGTTCAAGCAAAAACAGGTGATTTTTGACAAAAGAGATAACACCCCCCCATTACGTCATGCTTCAGAAAGGTGAAAAATGGTCCGTTTTCAAAAGTTTTATTTACGAACGTCAGTTCACATTTGTAGGTAGATCATCAGTTTAAGAGCTAAAATTAGCATGTTTAAAGTGATTTTCATGCTTCCAGGGGCCCGGGAAGTGAATTAAATACCATTTGGAGGAATTTAATGTTGAAGTAAAAACAGGTGATTTTTGACAAAAGAGATAACACCCCCCCCCCATTACGTCATGCTTCAGAAAGGTGAAAAATGGTCCGTTTTCAAATGTTTTATTTTTGAACGTCAGTTCACATTTGAAGGTAGATCATCAGTTTAAGAGCTAAAATTAGCATGTTTAAAGTGATTTTCATGCTTCCAGGGGCCCGGGAAGTGAATTAAATACCATTTGGAGGCATTTAATGTTTAAGCAAAAACAGGTGATTTTTGACAAAAGAGATAACACCCCCCCATTACGTCATGCTTCAGAAAGGTGAAAAATGGTCCGTTTTCAAATGTTTTATTTTTGAACGTCAGTTCACATTTGTAGGTAGATCATCAGTTTAAGAGCTAAAAATAGCATGTTTAAAGTGATTTTCATGCTTCCAGGGGCCCGGAAAGTGAATTAAATACCATTTGGAGGCATTTAATGTTCAAGCAAAAACAGGTGATTTTTGACAAAAGAGATAACACCCCCCCATTACGTCATGCTTCAGAAAGGTGGAAAATGGTCCGTTTTCAAATGTTTTATTTTTGACGTCAGTTCACATTTGTAGGTAGATCATCAGTTTAAGAGCTAAAATTAGCATCTTTAAAGTGATTTTCATGCTTCCAGGGGCTCTAAACACAAGATTTGTGGAATGGTTAAAAGTGCATGAAAATGGCCAATTTACTCACTCTGAGGTCTCAAAACGTGTTTCTTCACCCCGGGAACTGAATTTATTACCATTTGGAGGCATTTAATGTTCAAGCAAAAACAGGTGATTTTTGACAAAAGAGATAACACCCCCCCATTACGTCATTCTTCAGAAAGGTGAAAAATGGTCCGTTTTCAAATGTTTTATTTTTGAACGTCAGTTCACATTTGTAGGTAGATCATCAGTTTAAGAGCTAAAAATAGCATGTTTAAAGTGATTTTCATGCTTCCAGGGGCCCGGAAAGTGAATTAAATACCATTTGGAGGCATTTAATGTTCAAGCAAAAACAGGTGATTTTTGACAAAAGAGATAACACCCCCCCATTACGTCATGCTTCAGAAAGGTAGAAAATGGTCCGTTTTCAAATGTTTTATTTTTGAACGTCAGTTCACATTTGTAGGTAGATCATCAGTTTTAGAGCTAAAATTAGCATGTTTAAAGTGATTTTCATGCTTCCAGGGGCCCTAAACACAAGATCTGTGGAATGGTTAAAAGTGCATGAAAATTGCCAATTTACTCACTCTGAGGTCTCAAAAAGTGTTTCTTCACCCCGGGAAGTGAATTAAATACCATTTGGAGGCATTTAATGTTCAAGCAAAAACAGGTGATTTTTGACAAAAGAGATAACACCCCCCCATTACGTCATGCTTCAGAAAGTTGAAAAATGGTCCGTTTTCAAATGTTTTATTTTTGAACGTCAGTTCACATTTGTAGGTAGATCATCAGTTTTAGAGCTAAAATTAGCATGTTTAAAGTGATTTTCATGCTTCCAGGGGCCCGGGAAGTGAATAAAATATCATTTGGAGGCATTTAATGTTCAAGAAAAAACAGGTGATTTTTGACAAAAGAGATAACACCCCCCCATTACGTCATGCTTCAGAAAGGTGAAAAATGGTCAGTTTTCAAATGTTTTATTTTTGAACGTCAGTTCACATTTGTAGGTAGATCATCAGTTTAAGAGCTAAAATTAGCATGTTTAAAGTGATTTTCATGCTTCCAGGGGCCCGGGAAGTGAATGAAATACCATTTGGAGGAATTTAATGTTCAAGCAAAAACCGGTGATTTTTGACAATGGAGATAACACCCCCCCCCATTACGTCATGCTTCAGAAAGGTGAAAAATTGTCAGTTTTCAAATATTTTATTTTCGAACGTCAGTTCACATTTGTAGGTAGATCATCAGTTTAAGAGCTAAAATTAGCATGTTTAAAGTGATTTTCATGCTTCCAGGGGCCCTAAACACAAGATTTGTGGAATGGTTAAAAGTGCATGAAAATGGCCAATTTACTCACTCTGAGGTCTCAAAAACGTGTTTCTTCATCCCGGGAAGTGAATTAAATACCATTTGGAGGCATTTAATGTTCAAGCAAAAACAGGTGATTTTTGACAAAAGAGATAACACCCCCCCATTACGTCATGCTTCAGAAAGTTGAAAAATGGTCCGTTTTCAAATGTTTTATTTTTGAACGTCAGTTCACATTTGTAGGTAGATCATCAGTTTTAGAGCTAAAACTAGCATGTTTAAAGTGATTTTCATGCTTCCAGGGGCCCGGGAAGTGAATTAAATACCATTTGGAGGCATTTCATGTTCAAGCAAAAACAGGTGATTTTTGACAAAAGAGATAACACCCCCCCATTACGTCATGCTTCAGAAAGGTGAAAAATGGTCCGTTTTCAAATGTTTTATTTTTTAACGTCAGTTCACATTTGTAGGTAGATCATCAGTTTTAGAGCTAAAATTAGCATGTTTAAAGTGATTTTCATGCTTCCAGGGGCCCTAAACACAAGATTTGTGGAATGGTTAAAAGTGCATGAAAATGGCCAATTTATTCACTCTGAGGTCTCAAAAAGTGTTTCTTCAACCCGGGAAGTGAATTAAATACCATTTGGAGGCATTTAATGTTCAAGCAAAAACAGGTGATTTTTGACAAAAGAGATAACACCCCCCCATTACGTCATGCTTCAGAAAGGTGAAAAATGGTCAGTTTTCAAATGTTTTATTTTTGAACGTCAGTTCACATTTGTAGGTAGATCATCAGTTTTAGAGCTAAAAATAGCATGTTTAAAGTGATTTTCATGCTTCCAGGGGCCCGGAAAGTGAATTAAATACCATTTGGAGGCATTTAATGTTCAAGCAAAAACAGGTGATTTTTGACAAAAGAGATAACACCCCCCCATTACGTCATGCTTCAGAAAGGTAGAAAATGGTCCGTTTTCAAATGTTTTATTTTTGAACGTCAGTTCACATTTGTAGGTAGATCATCAGTTTTAGAGCTAAAATTAGCATGTTTAAAGTGATTTTCATGCTTCCAGGGGCCCTAAACACAAGATCTGTGGAATGGTTAAAAGTGCATGAAAATTGCCAATTTACTCACTCTGAGGTCTCAAAAAGTGTTTCTTCACCCCGGGAAGTGAATTAAATACCATTTGGAGGCATTTAATGTTCAAGCAAAAACAGGTGATTTTTGACAAAAGAGATAACACCCCCCCATTACGTCATGCTTCAGAAAGTTGAAAAATGGTCCGTTTTCAAATGTTTTATTTTTGAACGTCAGTTCACATTTGTAGGTAGATCATCAGTTTTAGAGCTAAAATTAGCATGTTTAAAGTGATTTTCATGCTTCCAGGGGCCCGGGAAGTGAATAAAATATCATTTGGAGGCATTTAATGTTCAAGAAAAAACAGGTGATTTTTGACAAAAGAG
This sequence comes from Lissotriton helveticus, assembly GCF_964261635.1. Classification (NCBI taxonomy): domain Eukaryota; kingdom Metazoa; phylum Chordata; class Amphibia; order Caudata; family Salamandridae; genus Lissotriton; species Lissotriton helveticus. The sequence continues at coordinate 234,474 of NW_027611786.1, forward strand.
ATACCACCCCCCCATTACGTCATGCTTCAGAAAGTTGAAAAATGGTCCGTTTTCAAATGTTTTATTTTTGAACGTCAGTTCACATTTGTAGGTAGATCATCAGTTTTAGAGCTAAAACTAGCATGTTTAAAGTGATTTTCATGCTTCCAGGGGCCCGGGAAGTGAATTAAATACCATTTGGAGGCATTTCATGTTCAAGCAAAAACAGGTGATTTTTGACAAAAGAGATAACACCCCCCCATTACGTCATGCTTCAGAAAGGTGAAAAATGGTCCGTTTTCAAATGTTTTATTTTTTAACGTCAGTTCACATTTGTAGGTAGATCATCAGTTTTAGAGCTAAAATTAGCATGTTTAAAGTGATTTTCATGCTTCCAGGGGCCCTAAACACAAGATTTGTGGAATGGTTAAAAGTGCATGAAAATGGCCAATTTATTCACTCTGAGGTCTCAAAAAGTGTTTCTTCACCCCGGGAAGTGAATTAAATACCATTTGGAGGCATTTAATGTTCAAGCAAAAACAGGTGATTTTTGACAAAAGAGATAACACCCCCCCATTACGTCATGCTTCAGAAAGGTGAAAAATGGTCAGTTTTCAAATGTTTTTTTTGTTGAACGTCAGTTCACATTTGTAGGTAGATCATCAGTTTTAGAGCTAAAAATAGCATGTTTAAAGTGATTTTCATGCTTCCAGGGGCCCGGAAAGTGAATTAAATACCATTTGGAGGCATTTAATGTTCAAGCAAAAACAGGTGATTTTTGACAAAAGAGATAACACCCCCCCATTACGTCATGCTTCAGAAAGGTAGAAAATGGTCCGTTTTCAAATGTTTTATTTTTGAACGTCAGTTCACATTTGTAGGTAGATCATCAGTTTTAGAGCTAAAATTAGCATGTTTAAAGTGATTTTCATGCTTCCAGGGGCCCTAAACACAAGATCTGTGGAATGGTTAAAAGTGCATGAAAATTACCAATTTACTCACTCTGAGGTCTCAAAAAGTGTTTCTTCACCCCGGGAAGTGAATTAAATACCATTTGGAGGCATTTAATGTTCAAGCAAAAACAGGTGATTTTTGACAAAAGAGATAACACCCCCCCATTACGTCATGCTTCAGAAAGTTGAAAAATGGTCCGTTTTCAAATGTTTTATTTTTGAACGTCAGTTCACATTTGTAGGTAGATCATCAGTTTTAGAGCTAAAATTAGCATGTTTAAAGTGATTTTCATGCTTCCAGGGGCCCGGGAAGTGAATAAAATATCATTTGGAGGCATTTAATGTTCAAGAAAAAACAGGTGATTTTTGACAAAAGAGATAACACCCCCCCATTACGTCATGCTTCAGAAAGGTGAAAAATGGTCAGTTTTCAAATGTTTTATTTTTGAACGTCAGTTCACATTTGTAGGTAGATCATCAGTTTAAGAGCTAAAATTAGCATGTTTAAAGTGATTTTCATGCTTCCAGGGGCCCGGGAAGTGAATGAAATACCATTTGGAGGAATTTAATGTTCAAGCAAAAACCGGTGATTTTTGACAATGGAGATAACACCCCCCCCCATTACGTCATGCTTCAGAAAGGTGAAAAATTGTCAGTTTTCAAATGTTTTATTTTCGAACGTCAGTTCACATTTGTAGGTAGATCATCAGTTTAAGAGCTAAAATTAGCATGTTTAAAGTGATTTTCATGCTTCCAGGGGCCCTAAACACAAGATTTGTGGAATGGTTAAAAGTGCATGAAAATGGCCAATTTACTCACTCTGAGGTCTCAAAAACGTGTTTCTTCATCCCGGGAAGTGAATTAAATACCATTTGGAGGCATTTAATGTTCAAGCAAAAACAGGTGATTTTTGACAAAAGAGATAACACCCCCCCATTACGTCATGCTTCAGAAAGTTGAAAAATGGTCCGTTTTCAAATGTTTTATTTTTGAACGTCAGTTCACATTTGTAGGTAGATCATCAGTTTTAGAGCTAAAACTAGCATGTTTAAAGTGATTTTCATGCTTCCAGGGGCCCGGGAAGTGAATTAAATACCATTTGGAGGCATTTCATGTTCAAGCAAAAACAGGTGATTTTTGACAAAAGAGATAACACCCCCCCATTACGTCATGCTTCAGAAAGGTGAAAAATGGTCCGTTTTCAAATGTTTTATTTTTTAACGTCAGTTCACATTTGTAGGTAGATCATCAGTTTTAGAGCTAAAATTAGCATGTTTAAAGTGATTTTCATGCTTCCAGGGGCCCTAAACACAAGATTTGTGGAATGGTTAAAAGTGCATGAAAATGGCCAATTTATTCACTCTGAGGTCTCAAAAAGTGTTTCTTCACCCCGGGAAGTGAATTAAATACCATTTGGAGGCATTTAATGTTCAAGCAAAAACAGGTGATTTTTGACAAAAGAGATAACACCCCCCCATTACGTCATGCTTCAGAAAGGTGAAAAATGGTCAGTTTTCAAATGTTTTATTTTTGAACGTCAGTTCACATTTGTAGGTAGATCATCAGTTTTAGAGCTAAAATTAGCATGTTTAAAATGATTTTCATGCTTCCAGGGGCCCGGGAAGTGAATTAAATACCATTTGGAGGAATTTAATGTTCAAGCAAAAACAGGTGATTTTTGACAAAAGAGATAACACCCCCCCATTACGTCATGCTTCAGAAAGGTGAAAAATGGTCCGTTTTCAAATGTTTTATTTTTGAACGTCAGTTCACATTTGTAGGTAGATCATCAGTTTTAGAGCTAAAATTAGCATATTTAAAGTGATTTTCATGCTTCCAGGGGCCCGGGAAGTGAATTAAATACCATTTGGAGGAATTTCATGTTCAAGCAAAAACAGGTGATTTTTGACAAAAGAGATAACACCCCCCCATTACGTCATGCTTCAGAAAGGTGAAAAATGGTCCGTTTTCAAATGTTTTATTTTTGAACGTCAGTTCACATTTGTAGGTAGATCATCAGTTTTAGAGCAAAAATTAGCATGTTTAAAGTGATTTTCATACTTCCAGGGGCCCGGGAAGTGAATTAAATATTTATTTGGAGGCATTTAATGTTCAAGAAAAAACAGGTGATTTTTGACAAAAGAGATAACACCCCCCCCCATTACGTCATGCTTCAGAAAGGTGAAAAATGGTCCGTTTTCAAATGTTTTATTTTTGAACGTCAGTTCACATTTGAAGGTAGATCATCAGTTTAAGAGCTAAAATTAGCATTTTTAAAGTGATTTTCATGCTTCCAGGGGCCCGAGAAGTGAATTAAATACCATTTGGAGGCATTTAATGTTCAAGCAAAAACAGGTGATTTTTGACAAAAGAGATAACACCCCCCCATTACGTCATGCTTCAGAAAGGTGAAAAATGGTCCGTTTTCAAATGTTTTATTTTTGAACGTCAGTTCACATTTGTAGGTAGATCATCAGTTTTAGAGCTAAAATTAGCATATTTAAAGTGATTTTCATGCTTCCAGGGGCCCGGGAAGTGAATTAAATACCATTTGGAGGAATTTCATGTTCAAGCAAAAACAGGTGATTTTTGACAAAAGAGATAACACCCCCCCATTACGTCATGCTTCAGAAAGGTGAAAAATGGTCCGTTTTCAAATGTTTTATTTTTGAACGTCAGTTCACATTTGTAGGTAGATCATCAGTTTTAGAGCAAAAATTAGCATGTTTAAAGTGATTTTCATACTTCCAGGGGCCCGGGAAGTGAATTAAATATTTATTTGGAGGCATTTAATGTTCAAGAAAAAACAGGTGATTTTTGACAAAAGAGATAACACCCCCCCCCATTACGTCATGCTTCAGAAAGGTGAAAAATGGTCCGTTTTCAAATGTTTTATTTTTGAACGTCAGTTCACATTTGAAGGTAGATCATCAGTTTAAGAGCTAAAATTAGCATTTTTAAAGTGATTTTCATGCTTCCAGGGGCCCGAGAAGTGAATTAAATACCATTTGGAGGCATTTAATGTTCAAGCAAAAACAGGTGATTTTTGACAAAAGAGATAACACCCCCCCATTACGTCATGCTTCAGAAAGGTGAAAAATGGTCCGTTTTCAAAAGTTTTATTTTCGAACGTCAGTTCACATTTGTAGGTAGATCATCAGTTTAAGAGCTAAAATTAGCATGTTTAAAGTGATTTTCATGCTTCCAGGGGCCCGGGAAGTGAATTAAATACCATTTGGAGGAATTTAATGTTGAAGTAAAAACAGGTGATTTTTGACAAAAGAGATAACACCCCCCCCCATTACGTCATGCTTCAGAAAGGTGAAAAATGGTCCGTTTTCAAATGTTTTATTTTTGAACGTCAGTTCACATTTGAAGGTAGATCATCAGTTTAAGAGCTAAAATTAGCATGTTTAAAGTGATTTTCATGCTTCCAGGGGCCCGGGAAGTGAATTAAATACCATTTGGAGGCATTTAATGTTCAAGCAAAAACAGGTGATTTTTGACAAAAGAGATAACACCCCCCCATTACGTCATGCTTCAGAAAGGTGAAAAATGGTCCATTTTCAAATGTTTTATTTTCGAACGTCAGTTCACATTTGTAGGTAGATCATCAGTTTAAGAGCTAAAATTAGCATGTTTAAAGTGATTTTCATGCTTCCAGGGGCCCGGGAAGTGAATTAAATACCATTTGGAGGAATTTAATGTTGAAGTAAAAACAGGTGATTTTTGACAAAAGAGATAACACCCCCCCATTACGTCATGCTTCAGAAAGGTGAAAAATGGTCAGTTTTCAAATGTTTCATTTTTGAACGTCAGTTCACATTTGTATGTAGATCATCAGTTTTAGAGCTAAAATTAGCATGTTTAAAGTGATTTTCATGCTTCCAGGGGCCCGGGAAGTGAATTAAATACCATTTGGAGGAATTTAATGTTCAAGCAAAAACAGGTGATTTTTGACAAAAGAGATAACACCCCCCCATTACGTCATGCTTCAGAAAGGTGAAAAATGGTCCGTTTTCAAATGTTTTATTTTTGAACGTCAGTTCACATTTGTAGGTAGATCATCAGTTTTAGAGCTAAAATTAGCATGTTTAAAGTGATTTTCATGCTTCCAGGGGCCCTAAACACAAGATTTGTGGAATGGTTAAAAGTGCATGAAAATGGCAAATTTATTCACTCTGACGTCTCAAAAAGTGTTTCTTCACCCCGGGAAGTGAATTAAATACCATTTGGAGGCATTTAATGTTCAAGCAAAAACAGGTGATTTTTGACAAAAGAGATAACACCCCCCCATTACGTCATGCTTCAGAAAGGTGAAAAATGGTCCGTTTTCAAATGTTTTATTTTTGAACGTCAGTTCACATTTGTAGGTAGATCATCAGTTTAAGAGCTAAAATTAGCATCTTTAAAGTGATTTTCATGCTTCCAGGGGCTCTAAACACAAGATTTGTGGAATGGTTAAAAGTGCATGAAAATGGCCAGTTTATTCACTCTGACGTCTCAAAAAGTGTTTCTTCACCCCGGGAACTGAATTTATTACCATTTGGAGGCATTTAATGTTCAAGCAAAAACAGGTGATTTTTGACAAAGAGAGATAACACCCCCCCATTACGTCATTCTTCAGAAAGGTGAAAAATGGTCCGTTTTCAAATGTTTTATTTTTGAACGTCAGTTCACATTTGTAGGTAGATCATCAGTTTAAGAGCTAAAATTAGCATGTTTAAAGTGATTTTCATGCTTCCAGGGGCCCGGAAAGTGAATTAAATACCATTTGGAGGCATTTAATCTTCAAGCAAAAACAGGTGATTTTTGACAAAAGAGATAACACCCCCCCCATTACGTCATGCTTCAGAAAGGTGAAAAATGGTCCGTTTTCAAATGTTTTATTTTTGAACGTCAGTTCACATTTGTAGGTAGATCATCAGTTTAAGAGCTAAAATTAGCATGTTTAAAGTGATTTTCATGCTTCCAGGGGCCCGGGAAGTGAATTAAATACCATTTGGAGGAATTTCATGTTCAAGCAAAAACAGGTGATTTTTGACAAAAGAGATAACACCCCCCCATTACGTCATGCTTCAGAAAGGTGAAAAATGGTCCGTTTTCAAATGTTTTATTTTTGAACGTCAGTTCACATTTGTAGGTAGATCATCAGTTTTAGAGCTAAAATTAGCATGTTTAAAGTGATTTTCATACTTCCAGGGGCCCGGGAAGTGAATTAAATATTTATTTGGAGGCATTTAATGTTCAAGAAAAAACAGGTGATTTTTGACAAAAGAGATAACACCCCCCCCATTACGTCATGCTTCAGAAAGGTGAAAAATGGTCCGTTTTCAAATGTTTTATTTTTTAACGTCAGTTCACATTTGTAGGTAGATCATCAGTTTTAGAGCTAAAATTAGCATGTTTAAAGTGATTTTCATGCTTCCAGGGGCCCTAAACACAAGATTTGTGGAATGGTTAAAAGTGCATGAAAATGGCCAATGTATTCACTCTGAGGTCTCAAAAAGTGTTTCTTCACCCCGGGAAGTGAATTAAATACCATTTGGAGGCATTTAATGTTCAAGCAAAAACAGGTGATTTTTGACAAAAGAGATAACACCCCCCCATTACGTCATGCTTCAGAAAGGTGAAAAATGGTCAGTTTTCTAATGTTTTATTTTTGAACGTCAGTTCACATTTGTAGGTAGATCATCAGTTTTAGAGCTAAAATTAGCATGTTTAAAATGATTTTCATGCTTCCAGGGGCCCGGGAAGTGAATTAAATACCATTTGGAGGCATTTAATGTTCAAGCAAAAACAGGTGATTTTTGACAAAAGAGATAACACCCCCCCATTACGTCATGCTCCAGAAAGGTGAAAAATGGTCCGTTTTCAAATGTTTTATTTTTGAACGTCAGTTCACATTTGTAGGTAGATCATCAGTTTTAGAGCTAAAATTAGCATGTTTAAAGTGATTTTCATACTTCCAGGGGCCCGGGAAGTGAATTAAATATTTATTTGGAGGCATTTAATGTTCAAGAAAAAACAGGTGATTTTTGACAAAAGAGATAACACCCCCCCCCCCATTACGTCATGCTTCAGAAAGGTGAAAAATGGTCCGTTTTCAAATGTTTTATTTTTGAACGTCAGTTCACATTTGTAGGTAGATCATCAGTTTAAGAGCTAAAATTAGCATGTTTAAAGTGATTTTCATGCTTCCAGGGGCCCGGGAAGTGAATTAAATACCATTTGGAGGAATTTCATGTTCAAGCAAAAACAGGTGATTTTTGACAAAAGAGATAACACCCCCCCATTACGTCATGCTTCAGAAAGGTGAAAAATGGTCCGTTTTCAAATGTTTTATTTTTGAACGTCAGTTCACATTTGTAGGTAGATCATCAGTTTTAGAGCTAAAATTAGCATGTTTAAAGTGATTTTCATACTTCCAGGGGCCCGGGAAGTGAATTAAATATTTATTTGGAGGCATTTAATGTTCAAGAAAAAACAGGTGATTTTTGACAAAAGAGATAACACCCCCCCCATTACGTCATGCTTCAGAAAGGTGAAAAATGGTCCGTTTTCAAATGTTTTATTTTTGAACGTCAGTTCACATTTGTAGGTAGATCATCAGTTTTAGAGCTAAAATTAGCATGTTTAAAGTGATTTTCATGCTTCCAGGGGCCCTAAACACAAGATTTGTGGAATGGTTAAAAGTGCATGAAAATGGCCAATTTATTCACTCTGAGGTCTCAAAAAGTGTTTCTTCACCCCGGGAAGTGAATTAAATACCATTTGGAGGCATTTAATGTTCAAGCAAAAACAGTTGATTTTTGACAAAAGAGATAACACCCCCCCATTACGTCATGCTTCAGAAAGGTGAAAAATGGTCAGTTTTCAAATGTTTTATTTTTGAACGTCAGTTCACATTTGTAGGTAGATCATCAGTTTTAGAGCTAAAATTAGCATGTTTAAAATGATTTTCATGCTTCCAGGGGCCCGGGAAGTGAATTAAATACCATTTGGAGGCATTTAATGTTCAAGCAAAAACAGGTGATTTTTGACAAAAGAGATAACACCCCCCCATTACGTCATGCTTCAGAAAGGTGAAAAATGGTCCGTTTTCAAATGTTTTAATTTTGAACGTCAGTTCACATTTGTAGGTAGATCATCAGTTTTAGAGCTAAAATTAGCATGTTTAAAGTGATTTTCATACTTCCAGGGGCCCGGGAAGTGAATTAAATATTTATTTGGAGGCATTTAATGTTCAAGCAAAAACAGGTGATTTTTGACAAAAGAGATAACACCCCCCCATTACGTCATGCTTCAGAAAGGTGAAAAATGGTCCGTTTTCAAAAGTTTTATTTTCGAACGTCAGTTCACATTTGTAGGTAGATCATCAGTTTAAGAGCTAAAATTAGCATGTTTAAAGTGATTTTCATGCTTCCAGGGGCCCGGGAAGTGAATTAAATACCATTTGGAGGAATTTAATGTTGAAGTAAAAACAGGTGATTTTTGACAAAAGAGATAACACCCCCCCCCCATTACGTCATGCTTCAGAAAGGTGAAAAATGGTCCGTTTTCAAATGTTTTATTTTTGAACGTCAGTTCACATTTGAAGGTAGATCATCAGTTTAAGAGCTAAAATTAGCATGTTTAAAGTGATTTTCATGCTTCCAGGGGCCCGGGAAGTGAATTAAATACCATTTGGAGGCATTTAATGTTCAAGCAAAAACAGGTGATTTTTGACAAAAGAGATAACACCCCCCCATTACGTCATGCTTCAGAAAGGTAAAAAATGGTCCGTTTTCAAATGTTTTATTTTCGAACGTCAGTTCACATTTGTAGGTAGATCATCAGTTTAAGAGCTAAAATTAGCATGTTTAAAGTGATTTTCATGCTTCCAGGGGCCCGGGAAGTGAATTAAATACCATTCTAGGAATTTAATGTTGAAGTAAAAACAGGTGATTTTTGACAAAAGAGATAACACCCCCCCATTACGTCATGCTTCAGAAAGGTGAAAAAAGGTCAGTTTTCAAATGTTTCATTTTTGAACGTCAGTTCACATTTGTATGTAGATCATCAGTTTTAGAGCTAAAATTAGCATGTTTAAAGTGATTTTCATGCTTCCAGGGGCCCGGGAAGTGAATTAAATACCATTTGGAGGAATTTAATGTTCAAGCAAAAACAGGTGATTTTTGACAAAAGAGATAACACCCCCCCCCATTACGTCATGCTTCAGAAAGGTAAAAAATGGTCCGTTTTCAAATGTTTTATTTTTGAACGTCAGTTCACATTTGTAGGTAGATCATCAGTTTTAGAGCTAAAATTAGCATATTTAAAGTGATTTTCATGCTTCCAGGGGCCCGGGAAGTGAATTAAATACCTTTGGGAGGCATTTCATGTTCAAGCAAAAACAGGTGATTTTTGACAAAAGAGATAACACCCCCCCATTACGTCATGCTTCAGAAAGGTGAAAAATGGTCCGTTTTCAAATGTTTTATTTTTGAACGTCAGTTCACATTTGTAGGTAGATCATCAGTTTTAGAGCTAAAATTAGCATGTTTAAAGTGATTTTCATGCTTCCAGGGGCCCTAAACACAAGATTTGTGGAATGGTTAAAAGTGCATGAAAATGGCAAATTTATTCACTCTGACGTCTCAAAAAGTGTTTCTTCACCCCGGGAAGTGAATTAAATACCATTTGGAGGCATTTAATGTTCAAGCAAAAACAGGTGATTTTTGACAAAAGAGATAACACCCCCCCATTACGTCATGCTTCAGAAAGGTGAAAAATGGTCCGTTTTCAAATGTTTTATTTTTGAACGTCAGTTCACATTTGTAGGTAGATCATCAGTTTAAGAGCTAAAATTAGCATCTTTAAAGTGATTTTCATGCTTCCAGGGGCTCTAAACACAAGATTTGTGGAATGGTTAAAAGTGCATGAAAATGGCCAGTTTATTCACTCTGACGTCTCAAAAAGTGTTTCTTCACCCCGGGAACTGAATTTATTACCATTTGGAGGCATTTAATGTTCAAGCAAAAACAGGTGATTTTTGACAAAGAGAGATAACACCCCCCCATTACGTCATTCTTCAGAAAGGTGAAAAATGGTCCGTTTTCAAATGTTTTATTTTTGAACGTCAGTTCACATTTGTAGGTAGATCATCAGTTTAAGAGCTAAAATTAGCATGTTTAAAGTGATTTTCATGCTTCCAGGGGCCCGGAAAGTGAATTAAATACCATTTGGAGGCATTTAATCTTCAAGCAAAAACAGGTGATTTTTGACAAAAGAGATAACACCCCCCCATTACGTCATGCTTCAGAAAGGTGAAAAATGGTCCGTTTTCAAATGTTTTATTTTTGAACGTCAGTTCACATTTGTAGGTAGATCATCAGTTTAAGAGCTAAAATTAGCATGTTTAAAGTGATTTTCATGCTTCCAGGGGCCCGGGAAGTGAATTAAATACCATTTGGAGGAATTTCATGTTCAAGCAAAAACAGGTGATTTTTGACAAAAGAGATAACACCCCCCCATTACGTCATGCTTCAGAAAGGTGAAAAATGGTCCGTTTTCGAATGTTTTATTTTTGAACGTCAGTTCACATTTGTAGGTAGATCATCAGTTTTAGAGCTAAAATTAGCATGTTTAAAGTGATTTTCATACTTCCAGGGGCCCGGGAAGTAAATTAAATATTTATTTGGAGGCATTTAATGTTCAAGAAAAAACAGGTGATTTTTGACAAAAGTGATAACACCCCCCCCATTACGTCATGCTTCAGAAAGGTGAAAAATGGTCCGTTTTCAAATGTTTTATTTTTGAACGTCAGTTCACATTTGAAGGTAGATCATCAGTTTAAGAGCTAAAATTAGCATGTTTAAAGTGATTTTCATGCTTCCAGGGGCCCGAGAAGTGAATTAAATACCATTTGGAGGCATTTAATGTTCAAGCAAAAACAGGTGATTTTTGACAAAAGAGATAACACCCCCCCATTACGTCATGCTTCAGAAAGGTGAAAAATGGTCCGTTTTCAAAAGTTTTATTTACGAACGTCAGTTCACATTTGTAGGTAGATCATCAGTTTAAGAGCTAAAATTAGCATGTTTAAAGTGATTTTCATGCTTCCAGGGGCCCGGGAAGTGAATTAAATACCATTTGGAGGAATTTAATGTTGAAGTAAAAACAGGTGATTTTTGACAAAAGAGATAACACCCCCCCCGATTACGTCATGCTTCAGAAAGGTGAAAAATGGTCCGTTTTCAAATGTTTTATTTTTGAACGTCAGTTCACATTTGAAGGTAGATCATCAGTTTAAGAGCTAAAATTAGCATGTTTAAAGTGATTTTCATGCTTCCAGGGGCCCGGGAAGTGAATTAAATACCATTTGGAGGCATTTAATGTTCAAGCAAAAACAGGTGATTTTTGACAAAAGAGATAACACCCCCCCATTACGTCATGCTTCAGAAAGGTGAAAAATGGTCCGTTTTCAAATGTTTTATTTTCGAACGTCAGTTCACATTTGTAGGTAGATCATCAGTTTAAGAGCTAAAATTAGCATGTTTAAAGTGATTTTCATGCTTCCAGGGGCCCGGGAAGTGAATTAAATACCATTTGGAGGAATTTAATGTTGAAGTAAAAACAGGTGATTTTTGACAAAAGAGATAACACCCCCCCATTACGTCATGCTTCAGAAAGGTGAAAAATGGTCAGTTTTCAAATGTTTCATTTTTGAACGTCTGTTCACATTTGTATGTAGATCATCAGTTTTAGAGCTAAAATTAGCATGTTTAAAGTGATTTTCATGCTTCCAGGGGCCCGGGAAGTGAATTAAATACCATTTGGAGGAATTTAATGTTCAAGCAAAAACAGGTGATTTTTGACAAAAGAGATAACACCCCCCCATTACGTCATGTTTCAGAAAGGTGAAAAATGGTCCGTTTTCAAATGTTTTATTTTTGAACGTCAGTTCACATTTGTAGGTAGATCATCAGTTTTAGAGCTAAAATTAGCATGTTTAAAGTGATTTTCATGCTTCCAGGGGCCCTAAACACAAGATCTGTGGAATGGTTAAAAGTGCATGAAAATTGCCAATTTACTCACTCTGAGGTCTCAAAAAGTGTTTCTTCACCCCGGGAAGTGAATTAAATACCATTTGGAGGCATTTAATGTTCAAGCAAAAACAGGTGATTTTTGACAAAAGAGATAACACCCCCCATTACGTCATGCTTCAGAAAGGTGAAAAATGGTCAGTTTTCAAATGTTTTATTTTTGAACGTCAGTTCACATTTGTAGGTAGATCATCAGTTTTAGAGCTAAAATTAGCATGTTTAAAATGATTTTCATGCTTCCAGGGGCCCCGGAAGTGAATTAAATACCATTTGGAGGCATTTAATGTTCAAGCAAAAACAGGTGATTTTTGACAAAAGAGATAACACCCCCCCATTACGTCATGCTCCAGAAAGGTGAAAAATGGTCCGTTTTCAAATGTTTTATTTTTGAACGTCAGTTCACATTTGTAGGTAGATCATCAGTTTTAGAGCTAAAATTAGCATGTTTAAAGTGATTTTCATACTTCCAGGGGCCCGGGAAGTGAATTAAATATTTATTTGGAGGCATTTAATGTTCAAGAAAAAACAGGTGATTTTTGACAAAAGAGATAACACCCCCCCATTACGTCATGCTTCAGAAAGGTGAAAAATGGTCAGTTTTCAAATGTTTTATTTTTGAACGTCAGTTCACATTTGTAGGTAGATCATCAGTTTAAGAGCTAAAATTAGCACGTTTAAAGTGATTTTCATGCTTCCAGGGGCCCGGGAAGTGAATTAAATACCATTTGGAGGAATTTCATGTTCAAGCAAAAACAGGTGATTTTTGACAAAAGAGATAACAGCCCCCCATTACGTCATGCTTCAGAAAGGTGAAAAATGGTCCGTTTTCAAATGTTTTATTTTTGAACGTCAGTTCACATTTGTAGGTAGATCATCAGTTTTAGAGCTAAAATTAGCATGTTTAAAGTGATTTTCATACTTCCAGGGGCCCGGGAAGTGAATTAAATATTTATTTGGAGGCATTTAATGTTCAAGAAAAAACAGGTGATTTTTGACAAAAGAGATAACACCCCCCCCCATTACGTCATGCTTCAGAAAGGTGAAAAATGGTCCGTTTTCAAATGTTTTATTTTTGAACATCAGTTCACATTTGAAGGTAGATCATCAGTTTAAGAGCTAAAATTAGCATTTTTAAAGTGATTTTCATGCTTCCAGGGGCCCGAGAAGTGAATTAAATACCATTTGGAGGCATTTAATGTTCAAGCAAAAACAGGTGATTTTTGACAAAAGAGATAACACCCCCCCATTACGTCATGCTTCAGAAAGGTGAAAAATGGTCCGTTTTCAAAAGTTTTATTTTCGAATGTCAGTTCACATTTGTAGGTAGATCATCAGTTTAAGAGCTAAAATTAGCATGTTTAAAGTGATTTTCATGCTTCCAGGGGCCCGGGAAGTGAATTAAATACCATTTGGAGGAATTTAATGTTGAAGTAAAAACAGGTGATTTTTGACAAAAGAGATAACACCCCCCCCCATTACGTCATGCTTCAGAAAGGTGAGAAATGGTCCGTTTTCAAATGTTTTATTTTTGAACGTCAGTTCACATTTGAAGGTAGATCATCAGTTTAAGAGCTAAAATTAGCATGTTTAAAGTGATTTTCATGCTTCCAGGGGCCCGGGAAGTGAATTAAATACCATTTGGAGGCATTTAATGTTCAAGCAAAAACAGGTGATTTTTGACAAAAGAGATAACACCCCCCCATTACGTCATGCTTCAGAAAGGTGAAAAATGGTCCGTTTTCAAATGTTTTATTTTTGAACGTCAGTTCACATTTGTAGGTAGATCATCAGTTTAAGAGCTAAAATTAGCATCTTTAAAGTGATTTTCATGCTTCCAGGGGCTCTAAACACAAGATTTGTGGAATGGTTAAAAGTGCATGAAAATGGCCAGTTTATTCACTCTGAGGTCTCAAAAAGTGTTTCTTCACCCCGGGAACTGAATTTATTACCATTTGGAGGCATTTAATGTTCAAGCAAAAACAGGTGATTTTTGACAAAGAGAGATAACACCCCCCCCCATTACGTCATTCTTCAGAAAGGTGAAAAATGGTCCGTTTTCAAATGTTTTATTTTTGAACGTCAGTTCACATTTGTAGGTAGATCATCAGTTTAAGAGCTAAAATGAGCATGTTTAAAGTGATTTTCATGCTTCCAGGGGCCCGGAAAGTGAATTAAATACCATTTGGAGGCATTTAATCTTCAAGCAAAAACAGGTGATTTTTGACAAAAGAGATAACACCCCCCCCCATTACGTCATGCTTCAGAAAGGTGAAAAATGGTCCGTTTTCAAATGTTTTATTTTTGAACGTCAGTTCACATTTGTAGGTAGATCATCAGTTTAAGAGCTAAAATTAGCATGTTTAAAGTGATTTTCATGCTTCCAGGGGCCCGGGAAGTGAATTAAATACCATTTGGAGGAATTTCATGTTCAAGCAAAAATAGGTGATTTTTGACAAAAGAGATAACACCCCCCCATTACGTCATGCTTCAGAAAGGTGAAAAATGGTCCGTTTTCAAATGTTTTATTTTTGAACGTCAGTTCACATTTGTAGGTAGATCATCAGTTTTAGAGCTAAAATTAGCATGTTTAAAGTGATTTTCATACTTCCAGGGGCCCGGGAAGTGAATTAAATATTTATTTGGAGGCATTTAATGTTCAAGAAAAAACAGGTGATTTTTGACAAAAGAGATAACACCCCCCCCATTACGTCATGCTTCAGAAAGGTGAAAAATGGTCCGTTTTCAAATGTTTTATTTTTGAACGTCAGTTCACATTTGAAGGTAGATCATCAGTTTAAGAGCTAAAATTAGCATGTTTAAAGTGATTTTCATGCTTCCAGGGGCCCGAGAAGTGAATTAAATACCATTTGGAGGCATTTAATGTTCAAGCAAAAACAGGTGATTTTTGACAAAAGAGATAACACCCCCCCATTACGTCATGCTTCAGAAAGGTGAAAAATGGTCCGTTTTCAAAAGTTTTATTTACGAACGTCAGTTCACATTTGTAGGTAGATCATCAGTTTAAGAGCTAAAATTAGCATGTTTAAAGTGATTTTCATGCTTCCAGAGGCCCGGGAAGTGAATTAAATACCATTTGGAGGAATTTAATGTTGAAGTAAAAACAGGTGATTTTTGACAAAAGAGATAACACCCCCCCATTACGTCATGCTTCAGAAAGGTGAAAAATGGTCAGTTTTCAAATGTTTTATTTTTGAACGTCAGTTCACATTTGTAGGTAGATCATCAGTTTTAGAGCTAAAATTAGCATGTTTAAAGTGATTTTCATGCTTCCAGGGGCCATAAACACAAGATTTGTGGAATGGTTAAAAGTGCATGAAAATGGCAAATTTATTCACTCTGACGTCTCAAAAAGTGTTTCTTCACCCCGGGAAGTGAATTAAATACCATTTGGAGGCATTTAATGTTCAAGCAAAAACAGGTGATTTTTGACAAAAGAGATAACACCCCCCCATTACGTCATGCTTCAGAAAGGTGAAAAATGGTCCGTTTTCAAATGTTTTATTTTTGAACGTCAGTTCACATTTGTAGGTAGATCATCAGTTTAAGAGCTAAAATTAGCATCTTTAAAGTGATTTTCATGCTTCCAGGGGCTCTAAACACAAGATGTGTGGAATGGTTAAAAGTGCATGAAAATGGCCAGTTTATTCACTCTGACGTCTCAAAAAGTGTTTCTTCACCCCGGGAACTGAATTTATTACCATTTGGAGGCATTTAATGTTCAAGCAAAAACAGGTGATTTTTGACAAAGAGAGATAACACCCCCCCATTACGTCATTCTTCAGAAAGGTGAAAAATGGTCCGTTTTCAAATGTTTTATTTTTGAACGTCAGTTCACATTTGTAGGTAGATCATCAGTTTAAGAGCTAAAATTAGCATGTTTAAAGTGATTTTCATGCTTCCAGGGGCCCGGGAAGTGAATTAAATACCATTTGGAGGAATTTCATGTTCAAGCAAAAACAGGTGATTTTTGACAAAAGAGATAACACCCCCCCATTACGTCATGCTTCAGAAAGGTGAAAAATGGTCCGTTTTCAAATGTTTTATTTTTGAACGTCAGTTCACATTTGTAGGTAGATCATCAGTTTTAGAGCTAAAATTAGCATGTTTAAAGTGATTTTCATACTTCCAGGGGCCCGGGAAGTGAATTAAATATTTATTTGGAGGCATTTAATGTTCAAGAAAAAACAGGTGATTTTTGACAAAAGAGATAACACCCCCCCCATTACGTCATGCTTCAGAAAGGTGAAAAATGGTCCGTTTTCAAATGTTTTATTTTTTAACGTCAGTTCACATTTGTAGGTAGATCATCAGTTTTAGAGCTAAAATTAGCATGTTTAAAGTGATTTTCATGCTTCCAGGGGCCCTAAACACAAGATTTGTGGAATGGTTAAAAGTGCATGAAAATGGCCAATTTATTCACTCTGAGGTCTCAAAAAGTGTTTCTTCATCCCGGGAAGTGAATTAAATACCATTTGGAGGCATTTAATGTTCAAGCAAAAACAGGTGATTTTTGACAAAAGAGATAACACCCCCCCATTACGTCATGCTTCAGAAAGGTGAAAAATGGTCAGTTTTCTAATGTTTTATTTTTGAACGTCAGTTCACATTTGTAGGTAGATCATCAGTTTTAGAGCTAAAATTAGCATGTTTAAAATGATTTTCATGCTTCCAGGGGCCCGGGAAGTGAATTAAATACCATTTGGAGGCATTTAATGTTCAAGCAAAAACAGGTGATTTTTGACAAAAGAGATAACACCCCCCCCATTACGTCATGCTCCAGAAAGGTGAAAAATGGTCCGTTTTCAAATGTTTTATTTTTGAACGTCAGTTCACATTTGTAGGTAGATCATCAGTTTTAGAGCTAAAATTAGCATGTTTAAAGTGATTTTCATACTTCCAGGGGCCCGGGAAGTGAATTAAATATTTATTTGGAGGCATTTAATGTTCAAGAAAAAACAGGTGATTTTTGACAAAAGAGATAACACCCCCCCCCCATTACGTCATGCTTCAGAAAGGTGAAAAATGGTCCGTTTTCAAATGTTTTATTTTTGAACGTCAGTTCACATTTGTAGGTAGATCATCAGTTTAAGAGCTAAAATTAGCATGTTTAAAGTGATTTTCATGCTTCCAGGGGCCCGGGAAGTGAATTAAATACCATTTGGAGGAATTTCATGTTCAAGCAAAAACAGGTGATTTTTGACAAAAGAGATAACACCCCCCCCATTACGTCATGCTTCAGAAAGGTGAAAAATGGTCCGTTTTCAAATGTTTTATTTTTGAACGTCAGTTCACATTTGTAGGTAGATCATCAGTTTTAGAGCTAAAATTAGCATGTTTAAAGTGATTTTCATACTTCCAGGGGCCCGGGAAGTGAATTAAATATTTATTTGGAGGCATTTAATGTTCAAGAAAAAACAGGTGATTTTTGACAAAAGAGATAACACCCCCCCCATTACGTCATGCTTCAGAAAGGTGAAAAATGGTCCGTTTTCAAATGTTTTATTTTTGAACGTCAGTTCACATTTGTAGGTAGATCATCAGTTTTAGAGCTAAAATTAGCATGTTTAAAGTGATTTTCATGCTTCCAGGGGCCCTAAACACAAGATTTGTGGAATGGTTAAAAGTGCATGAAAATGGCCAATTTATTCACTCTGAGGTCTCAAAAAGTGTTTCTTCACCCCGGGAAGTGAATTAAATACCATTTGGAGGCATTTAATGTTCAAGCAAAAACAGGTGATTTTTGACAAAAGAGATAACACCCCCCCATTACGTCATGCTTCAGAAAGGTGAAAAATGGTCCGTTTTCAAATGTTTTAATTTTGAACGTCAGTTCACATTTGTAGGTAGATCATCAGTTTTAGAGCTAAAATTAGCATGTTTAAAGTGATTTTCATACTTCCAGGGGCCCGGGAAGTGAATTAAATATTTATTTGGAGGCATTTAATGTTCAAGCAAAAACAGGTGATTTTTGACAAAAGAGATAACACCCCCCCATTACGTCATGCTTCAGAAAGGTGAAAAATGGTCCGTTTTCAAAAGTTTTATTTTCGAACGTCAGTTCACATTTGTAGGTAGATCATCAGTTTAAGAGCTAAAATTAGCATGTTTAAAGTGATTTTCATGCTTCCAGGGGCCCGGGAAGTGAATTAAATATTTATTTGGAGGCATTTAATGTTCAAGCAAAAACAGGTGATTTTTGACAAAAGAGATAACACCCCCCCATTACGTCATGCTTCAGAAAGGTGAAAATGGTCCGTTTTCAAAAGTTTTATTTTCGAACGTCAGTTCACATTTGTAGGTAGATCATCAGTTTAAGAGCTAAAATTAGCATGTTTAAAGTGATTTTCATGCTTCCAGGGGCCCGGGAAGTGAATTAAATACCATTTGGAGGAATTTAATGTTGAAGTAAAAACAGGTGATTTTTGACAAAAGAGATAACACCCCCCCCCCATTACGTCATGCTTCAGAAAGGTGAAAAATGGTCCGTTTTCAAATGTTTTATTTTTGAACGTCAGTTCACATTTGAAGGTAGATCATCAGTTTAAGAGCTAAAATTAGCATGTTTAAAGTGATTTTCATGCTTCCAGGGGCCCGGGAAGTGAATTAAATACCATTTGGAGGCATTTAATGTTCAAGCAAAAACAGGTGATTTTTGACAAAAGAGATAACACCCCCCCATTACGTCATGCTTCAGAAAGGTAAAAAATGGTCCGTTTTCAAATGTTTTATTTTCGAACGTCAGTTCACATTTGTAGGTAGATCATCAGTTTAAGAGCTAAAATTAGCATGTTTAAAGTGATTTTCATGCTTCCAGGGGCCCGGGAAGTGAATTAAATACCATTCTAGGAATTTAATGTTGAAGTAAAAACAGGTGATTTTTGACAAAAGAGATAACACCCCCCCATTACGTCATGCTTCAGAAAGGTGAAAAAAGGTCAGTTTTCAAATGTTTCATTTTTGAACGTCAGTTCACATTTGTATGTAGATCATCAGTTTTAGAGCTAAAATTAGCATGTTTAAAGTGATTTTCATGCTTCCAGGGGCCCGGGAAGTGAATTAAATACCATTTGGAGGAATTTAATGTTCAAGCAAAAACAGGTGATTTTTGACAAAAGAGATAACACCCCCCCCATTACGTCATGCTTCAGAAAGGTGAAAAATGGTCCGTTTTCAAATGTTTTATTTTTGAACGTCAGTTCACATTTGTAGGTAGATCATCAGTTTTAGAGCTAAAATTAGCATATTTAAAGTGATTTTCATGCTTCCAGGGGCCCGGGAAGTGAATTAAATACCTTTGGGAGGCATTTCATGTTCAAGCAAAAACAGGTGATTTTTGACAAAAGAGATAACACCCCCCCATTACGTCATGCTTCAGAAAGGTGAAAAATGGTCCGTTTTCAAATGTTTTATTTTTGAACGTCAGTTCACATTTGTAGGTAGATCATCAGTTTTAGAGCTAAAATTAGCATGTTTAAAGTGATTTTCATGCTTCCAGGGGCCCTAAACACAAGATTTGTGGAATGGTTAAAAGTGCATGAAAATGGCAAATTTATTCACTCTGACGTCTCAAAAAGTGTTTCTTCACCCCGGGAAGTGAATTAAATACCATTTGGAGGCATTTAATGTTCAAGCAAAAACAGGTGATTTTTGACAAAAGAGATAACACCCCCCCATTACGTCATGCTTCAGAAAGGTGAAAAATGGTCCGTTTTCAAATGTTTTATTTTTGAACGTCAGTTCACATTTGTAGGTAGATCATCAGTTTAAGAGCTAAAATTAGCATCTTTAAAGTGATTTTCATGCTTCCAGGGGCTCTAAACACAAGATTTGTGGAATGGTTAAAAGTGCATGAAAATGGCCAGTTTATTCACTCTGACGTCTCAAAAAGTGTTTCTTCACCCCGGGAACTGAATTTATTACCATTTGGAGGCATTTAATGTTCAAGCAAAAACAGGTGATTTTTGACAAAGAGAGATAACACCCCCCCGTTACGTCATTCTTCAGAAAGGTGAAAAATGGTCCGTTTTCAAATGTTTTATTTTTGAACGTCAGTTCACATTTGTAGGTAGATCATCAGTTTAAGAGCTAAAATTAGCATGTTTAAAGTGATTTTCATGCTTCCAGGGGCCCGGAAAGTGAATTAAATACCATTTGGAGGCATTTAATCTTCAAGCAAAAACAGGTGATTTTTGACAAAAGAGATAACACCCCCCCATTACGTCATGCTTCAGAAAGGTGAAAAATGGTCCGTTTTCAAATGTTTTATTTTTGAACGTCAGTTCACATTTGTAGGTAGATCATCAGTTTAAGAGCTAAAATTAGCATGTTTAAAGTGATTTTCATGCTTCCAGGGGCCCGGGAAGTGAATTAAATACCATTTGGAGGAATTTCATGTTCAAGCAAAAACAGGTGATTTTTGACAAAAGAGATAACACCCCCCCATTACGTCATGCTTCAGAAAGGTGAAAAATGGTCCGTTTTCGAATGTTTTATTTTTGAACGTCAGTTCACATTTGTAGGTAGATCATCAGTTTTAGAGCTAAAATTAGCATGTTTAAAGTGATTTTCATACTTCCAGGGGCCCGGGAAGTAAATTAAATATTTATTTGGAGGCATTTAATGTTCAAGAAAAAACAGGTGATTTTTGACAAAAGTGATAACACCCCCCCCATTACGTCATGCTTCAGAAAGGTGAAAAATGGTCCGTTTTCAAATGTTTTATTTTTGAACGTCAGTTCACATTTGAAGGTAGATCATCAGTTTAAGAGCTAAAATTAGCATGTTTAAAGTGATTTTCATGCTTCCAGGGGCCCGAGAAGTGAATTAAATACCATTTGGAGGCATTTAATGTTCAAGCAAAAACAGGTGATTTTTGACAAAAGAGATAACACCCCCCCATTACGTCATGCTTCAGAAAGGTGAAAAATGGTCCGTTTTCAAAAGTTTTATTTACGAACGTCAGTTCACATTTGTAGGTAGATCATCAGTTTAAGAGCTAAAATTAGCATGTTTAAAGTGATTTTCATGCTTCCAGGGGCCCGGGAAGTGAATTAAATACCATTTGGAGGAATTTAATGTTGAAGTAAAAACAGGTGATTTTTGACAAAAGAGATAACACCCCCCCCCCATTACGTCATGCTTCAGAAAGGTGAAAAATGGTCCGTTTTCAAATGTTTTATTTTTGAACGTCAGTTCACATTTGAAGGTAGATCATCAGTTTAAGAGCTAAAATTAGCATGTTTAAAGTGATTTTCATGCTTCCAGGGGCCCGGGAAGTGAATTAAATACCATTTGGAGGCATTTAATGTTCAAGCAAAAACAGGTGATTTTTGACAAAAGAGATAACACCCCCCCATTACGTCATGCTTCAGAAAGGTGAAAAATGGTCCGTTTTCAAATGTTTTATTTTCGAACGTCAGTTCACATTTGTAGGTAGATCATCAGTTTAAGAGCTAAAATTAGCATGTTTAAAGTGATTTTCATGCTTCCAGGGGCCCGGGAAGTGAATTAAATACCATTTGGAGGAATTTAATGTTGAAGTAAAAACAGGTGATTTTTGACAAAAGAGATAACACCCCCCCATTACGTCATGCTTCAGAAAGGTGAAAAATGGTCAGTTTTCAAATGTTTCATTTTTGAACGTCAGTTCACATTTGTATGTAGATCATCAGTTTTAGAGCTAAAATTAGCATGTTTAAAGTGATTTTCATGCTTCCAGGGGCCCGGGAAGTGAATTAAATACCATTTGGAGGAATTTAATGTTCAAGCAAAAACAGGTGAATTTTTGACAAAAGAGATAACACCCCCCCATTACGTCATGCTTCAGAAAGGTGAAAAATGCTCCGTTTTCAAATGTTTTATTTTTGAACGTCAGTTCACATTTGTAGGTAGATCATCAGTTTTAGAGCTAAAATTAGCATATTTAAAGTGATTTTCATGCTTCCAGGGGCCCGGGAAGTGAATTAAATACCTTTGGGAGGCATTTCATGTTCAAGCAAAAACAGGTGATTTTTGACAAAAGAGATAACACCCCCCCATTACGTCATGTTTCAGAAAGGTGAAAAATGGTCCGTTTTCAAATGTTTTATTTTTGAACGTCAGTTCACATTTGTAGGTAGATCATCAGTTTTAGAGCTAAAATTAGCATGTTTAAAGTGATTTTCATGCTTCCAGGGGCCCTAAACACAAGATCTGTGGAATGGTTAAAAGTGCATGAAAATTGCCAATTTACTCACTCTGAGGTCTCAAAAAGTGTTTCTTCACCCCGGGAAGTGAATTAAATACCATTTGGAGGCATTTAATGTTCAAGCAAAAACAGGTGATTTTTGACAAAAGAGATAACACCCCCCATTACGTCATGCTTCAGAAAGGTGAAAAATGGTCAGTTTTCAAATGTTTTATTTTTGAACGTCAGTTCACATTTGTAGGTAGATCATCAGTTTTAGAGCTAAAATTAGCATGTTTAAAATGATTTTCATGCTTCCAGGGGCCCCGGAAGTGAATTAAATACCATTTGGAGGCATTTAATGTTCAAGCAAAAACAGGTGATTTTTGACAAAAGAGATAACACCCCCCCATTACGTCATGCTCCAGAAAGGTGAAAAATGGTCCGTTTTCAAATGTTTTATTTTTGAACGTCAGTTCACATTTGTAGGTAGATCATCAGTTTTAGAGCTAAAATTAGCATGTTTAAAGTGATTTTCATACTTCCAGGGGCCCGGGAAGTGAATTAAATATTTATTTGGAGGCATTTAATGTTCAAGAAAAAACAGGTGATTTTTGACAAAAGAGATAACACCCCCCCCATTACGTCATGCTTCAGAAAGGTGAAAAATGGTCAGTTTTCAAATGTTTTATTTTTGAACGTCAGTTCACATTTGTAGGTAGATCATCAGTTTAAGAGCTAAAATTAGCACGTTTAAAGTGATTTTCATGCTTCCAGGGGCCCGGGAAGTGAATTAAATACCATTTGGAGGAATTTCATGTTCAAGCAAAAACAGGTGATTTTTGACAAAAGAGATAACAGCCCCCCATTACGTCATGCTTCAGAAAGGTGAAAAATGGTCCGTTTTCAAATGTTTTATTTTTGAACGTCAGTTCACATTTGTAGGTAGATCATCAGTTTTAGAGCTAAAATTAGCATGTTTAAAGTGATTTTCATACTTCCAGGGGCCCGGGAAGTGAATTAAATATTTATTTGGAGGCATTTAATGTTCAAGAAAAAACAGGTGATTTTTGACAAAAGAGATAACACCCCCCCCATTACGTCATGCTTCAGAAAGGTGAAAAATGGTCCGTTTTCAAATGTTTTATTTTTGAACGTCAGTTCACATTTGAAGGTAGATCATAAGTTTAAGAGCTAAAATTAGCATTTTTAAAGTGATTTTCATGCTTCCAGGGGCCCGAGAAGTGAATTAAATACCATTTGGAGGCATTTAATGTTCAAGCAAAAACAGGTGATTTTTGACAAAAGAGATAACACCCCCCCATTACGTCATGCTTCAGAAAGGTAAAAAATGGTCCGTTTTCAAAAGTTTTATTTTCGAACGTCAGTTCACATTTGTAGGTAGATCATCAGTTTAAGAGCTAAAATTAGCATGTTTAAAGTGATTTTCATGCTTCCAGGGGCCCGGGAAGTGAATTAAATACCATTTGGAGGAATTTAATGTTGAAGTAAAAACAGGTGATTTTTGACAAAAGAGATAACACCCCCCCCCATTACGTCATGCTTCAGAAAGGTGAGAAATGGTCCGTTTTCAAATGTTTTATTTTTGAACGTCAGTTCACATTTGAAGGTAGATCATCAGTTTAAGAGCCTAAATTAGCATGTTTAAAGTGATTTTCATGCTTCCAGGGGCCATAAACACAAGATTTGTGGAATGGTTAAAAGTGCATGAAAATGGCAAATTTATTCACTCTGACGTCTCAAAAAGTGTTTCTTCACCCCGGGAAGTGAATTAAATACCATTTGGAGGCATTTAATGTTCAAGCAAAAACAGGTGATTTTTGACAAAAGAGATAACACCCCCCATTACGTCATGCTTCAGAAAGGTGAAAAATGGTCCGTTTTCAAATGTTTTATTTTTGAACGTCAGTTCACATTTGTAGGTAGATCATCAGTTTAAGAGCTAAAATTAGCATCTTTAAAGTGATTTTCATGCTTCCAGGGGCTCTAAACACAAGATTTGTGGAATGGTTAAAAGTGCATGAAAATGGCCAGTTTATTCACTCTGACGTCTCAAAAAGTGTTTCTTCACCCCGGGAACTGAATTTATTACCATTTGGAGGCATTTAATGTTCAAGCAAAAACAGGTGATTTTTGACAAAGAGAGATAACACCCCCCCATTACGTCATTCTTCAGAAAGGTGAAAAATGGTCCGTTTTCAAATGTTTTATTTTTGAACGTCAGTTCACATTTGTAGGTAGATCATCAGTTTAAGAGCTAAAATTAGCATGTTTAAAGTGATTTTCATGCTTCCAGGGGCCCGGAAAGTGAATTTAATACCATTTGGAGGCATTTAATCTTCAAGCAAAAACAGGTGATTTTTGACAAAAGAGATAACACCCCCCCCCATTACGTCATGCTTCAAAAAGGTGAAAAATGGTCCGTTTTCAAATGTTTTATTTTTGAACGTCAGTTCACATTTGTAGGTAGATCATCAGTTTAAGAGCTAAAATTAGCATGTTTAAAGTGATTTTCATGCTTCCAGGGGCCCGGGAAGTGAATTAAATACCATTTGGAGGAATTTCATGTTCAAGCAAAAACAGGTGATTTTTGACAAAAGAGATAACACCCCCCCATTACGTCATGCTTCAGAAAGGTGAAAAATGGTCCGTTTTCGAATGTTTTATTTTTGAACGTCAGTTCACATTTGTAGGTAGATCATCAGTTTTAGAGCTAAAATTAGCATGTTTAAAGTGATTTTCATACTTCCAGGGGCCCGGGAAGTAAATTAAATATTTATTTGGAGGCATTTAATGTTCAAGAAAAAACAGGTGATTTTTGACAAAAGAGATAACACCCCCCCCATTACGTCATGCTTCAGAAAGGTGAAAAATGGTCCGTTTTCAAATGTTTTATTTTTGAACGTCAGTTCACATTTGAAGGTAGATCATCAGTTTAAGAGCTAAAATTAGCATCTTTAAAGTGATTTTCATGCTTCCAGGGGCTCTAAACACAAGATTTGTGGAATGGTTAAAAGTGCATGAAAATGGCCAGTTTATTCACTCTGACGTCTCAAAAAGTGTTTCTTCACCCCGGGAACTGAATTTATTACCATTTGGAGGCATTTAATGTTCAAGCAAAAACAGGTGATTTTTGACAAAGAGAGATAACACCCCCCCATTACGTCATTCTTCAGAAAGGTGAAAAATGGTCCGTTTTCAAATGTTTTATTTTTGAACATCAGTTCACATTTGTAGGTAGATCATCAGTTTAAGAGCTAAAATTAGCATGTTTAAAGTGATTTTCATGCTTCCAGGGGCCCGGAAAGTGAATTAAATACCATTTGGAGGCATTTAATCTTCAAGCAAAAACAGGTGATTTTTGACAAAAGAGATAACACCCCCCCCCATTACGTCATGCTTCAAAAAGGTGAAAAATGGTCCGTTTTCAAATGTTTTATTTTTGAACGTCAGTTCACATTTGTAGGTAGATCATCAGTTTAAGAGCTAAAATTAGCATGTTTAAAGTGATTTTCATGCTTCCAGGGGCCCGGGAAGTGAATTAAATACCATTTGGAGGAATTTCATGTTCAAGCAAAAACAGGTGATTTTTGACAAAAGAGATAACACCCCCCCATTACGTCATGCTTCAGAAAGGTGAAAAATGGTCCGTTTTCGAATGTTTTATTTTTGAACGTCAGTTCACATTTGTAGGTAGATCATCAGTTTTAGAGCTAAAATTAGCATGTTTAAAGTGATTTTCATACTTCCAGGGGCCCGGGAAGTAAATTAAATATTTATTTGGAGGCATTTAATGTTCAAGAAAAAACAGGTGATTTTTGACAAAAGAGATAACACCCCCCCCATTACGTCATGCTTCAGAAAGGTGAAAAATGGTCCGTTTTCAAATGTTTTATTTTTGAACGTCAGTTCACATTTGAAGGTAGATCATCAGTTTAAGAGCTAAAATTAGCATGTTTAAAGTGATTTTCATGCTTCCAGGGGCCCGAGAAGTGAATTAAATACCATTTGGAGGCATTTAATGTTCAAGCAAAAACAGGTGATTTTTGACAAAAGAGATAACACCCCCCCATTACGTCATGCTTCAGAAAGGTGAAAAATGGTCCGTTTTCAAAAGTTTTATTTACGAACGTCAGTTCACATTTGTAGGTAGATCATCAGTTTAAGAGCTAAAATTAGCATGTTTAAAGTGATTTTCATGCTTCCAGGGGCCCGGGAAGTGAATTAAATACCATTTGGAGGAATTTAATGTTGAAGTAAAAACAGGTGATTTTTGACAAAAGAGATAACACCCCCCCCCCATTACGTCATGCTTCAGAAAGGTGAAAAATGGTCCGTTTTCAAATGTTTTATTTTTGAACGTCAGTTCACATTTGAAGGTAGATCATCAGTTTAAGAGCTAAAATTAGCATGTTTAAAGTGATTTTCATGCTTCCAGGGGCCCGGGAAGTGAATTAAATACCATTTGGAGGCATTTAATGTTCAAGCAAAAACAGGTGATTTTTGACAAAAGAGATAACACCCCCCCATTACGTCATGCTTCAGAAAGGTGAAAAATGGTCCGTTTTCAAATGTTTTATTTTCGAACGTCAGTTCACATTTGTAGGTAGATCATCAGTTTAAGAGCTAAAATTAGCATGTTTAAAGTGATTTTCATGCTTCCAGGGGCCCGGGAAGTGAATTAAATACCATTTGGAGGAATTTAATGTTGAAGTAAAAACAGGTGATTTTTGACAAAAGAGATAACACCCCCCCATTACGTCATGCTTCAGAAAGGTGAAAAATGGTCAGTTTTCAAATGTTTCATTTTTGAACGTCAGTTCACATTTGTATGTAGATCATCAGTTTTAGAGCTAAAATTAGCATGTTTAAAGAGATTTTCATGCTTCCAGGGGCCCGGGAAGTGAATTAAATACCATTTGGAGGAATTTAATGTTCAAGCAAAAACAGGTGATTTTTGACAAAAGAGATAACACCCCCCCATTACGTCATGCTTCAGAAAGGTGAAAAATGCTCCGTTTTCAAATGTTTTATTTTTGAACGTCAGTTCACATTTGTAGGTAGATCATCAGTTTTAGAGCTAAAATTAGCATATTTAAAGTGATTTTCATGCTTCCAGGGGCCCGGGAAGTGAATTAAATACCTTTGGGAGGCATTTCATGTTCAAGCAAAAACAGGTGATTTTTGACAAAAGAGATAACACCCCCCCATTACGTCATGTTTCAGAAAGGTGAAAAATGGTCCGTTTTCAAATGTTTTATTTTTGAACGTCAGTTCACATTTGTAGGTAGATCATCAGTTTTAGAGCTAAAATTAGCATGTTTAAAGTGATTTTCATGCTTCCAGGGGCCCTAAACACAAGATCTGTGGAATGGTTAAAAGTGCATGAAAATTGCCAATTTACTCACTCTGAGGTCTCAAAAAGTGTTTCTTCACCCCGGGAAGTGAATTAAATACCATTTGGAGGCATTTAATGTTCAAGCAAAAACAGGTGATTTTTGACAAAAGAGATAACACCCCCCCATTACGTCATGCTTCAGAAAGGTGAAAAATGGTCAGTTTTCAAATGTTTTATTTTTGAACGTCAGTTCACATTTGTAGGTAGATCATCAGTTTTAGAGCTAAAATTAGCATGTTTAAAATGATTTTCATGCTTCCAGGGGCCCCGGAAGTGAATTAAATACCATTTGGAGGCATTTAATGTTCAAGCAAAAACAGGTGATTTTTGACAAAAGAGATAACACCCCCCCATTACGTCATGCTCCAGAAAGGTGAAAAATGGTCCGTTTTCAAATGTTTTATTTTTGAACGTCAGTTCACATTTGTAGGTAGATCATTAGTTTTAGAGCTAAAATTAGCATGTTTAAAGTGATTTTCATACTTCCAGGGGCCCGGAAAGTGAATTAAATATTTATTTGGAGGCATTTAATGTTCAAGAAAAAACAGGTGATTTTTGACAAAAGAGATAACACCCCCCCCATTACGTCATGCTTCAGAAAGGTGAAAAATGGTCAGTTTTCAAATGTTTTATTTTTGAACGTCAGTTCACATTTGTAGGTAGATCATCAGTTTAAGAGCTAAAATTAGCACGTTTAAAGTGATTTTCATGCTTCCAGGGGCCCGGGAAGTGAATTAAATACCATTTGGAGGAATTTCATGTTCAAGCAAAAACAGGTGATTTTTGACAAAAGAGATAACACCCCCCCATTACGTCATGCTTCAGAAAGGTGAAAAATGGTCCGTTTTCAAATGTTTTATTTTTGAACGTCAGTTCACATTTGAAGGTAGATCATCAGTTTAAGAGCTAAAATTAGCATTTTTAAAGTGATTTTCATGCTTCCAGGGGCCCGAGAAGTGAATTAAATACCATTTGGAGGCATTTAATGTTCAAGCAAAAACAGGTGATTTTTGACAAAAGAGATAACACCCCCCCATTACGTCATGCTTCAGAAAGGTGAAAAATGGTCCGTTTTCAAAAGTTTTATTTTCGAACGTCAGTTCACATTTGTAGGTAGATCATCAGTTTAAGAGCTAAAATTAGCATGTTTAAAGTGATTTTCATGCTTCCAGGGGCCCGGGAAGTGAATTAAATACCATTTGGAGGAATTTAATGTTGAAGTAAAAACAGGTGATTTTTGACAAAAGAGATAACACCCCCCCATTACGTCATGCTTCAGAAAGGTGAGAAATGGTCCGTTTTCAAATGTTTTATTTTTGAACGTCAGTTCACATTTGAAGGTAGATCATCAGTTTAAGAGCTAAAATTAGCATGTTTAAAGTGATTTTCATGCTTCCAGGGGCCCGGGAAGTGAATTAAATACCATTTGGAGGCATTTAATGTTCAAGCAAAAACAGGTGATTTTTGACAAAAGAGATAACACCCCCCCATTACGTCATGCTTCAGAAAGGTGAAAAATGGTCCGTTTTCAAATGTTTTATTTTTGAACGTCAGTTCACATTTGTAGGTAGATCATCAGTTTAAGAGCTAAAATTAGCATCTTTAAAGTGATTTTCATGCTTCCAGGGGCTCTAAACACAAGATTTGTGGAATGGTTAAAAGTGCATGAAAATGGCCAGTTTATTCACTCTGAGGTCTCAAAAAGTGTTTCTTCACCCCGGGAACTGAATTTATTACCATTTGGAGGCATTTAATGTTCAAGCAAAAACAGGTGATTTTTGACAAAGAGAGATAACACCCCCCCATTACGTCATTCTTCAGAAAGGAGAAAAATGGTCCGTTTTCAAATGTTTTATTTTTGAACGTCAGTTCACATTTGTAGGTAGATCATCAGTTTAAGAGCTAAAATGAGCATGTTTAAAGTGATTTTCATGCTTCCAGGGGCCCGGAAAGTGAATTAAATACCATTTGGAGGCATTTAATCTTCAAGCAAAAACAGGTGATTTTTGACAAAAGAGATAACACCCCCCCCATTACGTCATGCTTCAGAAAGGTGAAAAATGGTCCGTTTTCAAATGTTTTATTTTTGAACGTCAGTTCACATTTGTAGGTAGATCATCAGTTTAAGAGCTAAAATTAGCATGTTTAAAGTGATTTTCATGCTTCCAGGGGCCCGGGAAGTGAATTAAATACCATTTGGAGGAATTTCATGTTCAAGCAAAAATAGGTGATTTTTGACAAAAGAGATAACACCCCCCCATTACGTCATGCTTCAGAAAGGTGAAAAATGGTCCGTTTTCAAATGTTTTATTTTTGAACGTCAGTTCACATTTGTAGGTAGATCATCAGTTTTAGAGCTAAAATGAGCATGTTTAAAGTGATTTTCATACTTCCAGGGGCCGGGGAAGTGAATTAAATATTTATTTGGAGGCATTTAATGTTCAAGAAAAAACAGGTGATTTTTGACAAAAGAGATAACACCCCCCCCATTACGTCATGCTTCAGAAAGGTGAAAAATGGTCAGTTTTCAAATGTTTTATTTTTGAACGTCAGTTCACATTTGAAGGTAGATCATCAGTTTAAGAGCTAAAATTAGCATGTTTAAAGTGATTTTCATGCTTCCAGGGGCCCGAGAAGTGAATTAAATACCATTTGGAGGCATTTAATGTTCAAGCAAAAACAGGTGATTTTTGACAAAAGAGATAACACCCCCCCATTACGTCATGCTTCAGAAAGGTGAAAAATGGTCCGTTTTCAAAAGTTTTATTTACGAACGTCAGTTCACATTTGTAGGTAGATCATCAGTTTAAGAGCTAAAATTAGCATGTTTAAAGTGATTTTCATGCTTCCAGAGGCCCGGGAAGTGAATTAAATACCATTTGGAGGAATTTAATGTTGAAGTAAAAACAGGTGATTTTTGACAAAAGAGATAACACCCCCCCATTACGTCATGCTTCAGAAAGGTGAAAAATGGTCAGTTTTCAAATGTTTTATTTTTGAACGTCAGTTCACATTTGTAGGTAGATCATCAGTTTTAGAGCTAAAATTAGCATGTTTAAAGTGATTTTCATGCTTCCAGGGGCCCGGGAAGTGAATTAAATACCATTTGGAGGAATTTAATGTTTAAGCAAAAACAGGTGATTTTTGACAAAAGAGATAACACCCCCCCATTACGTCATGCTTCAGAAAGGTGAAAAATGGTCAGTTTTCAAATGTTTTATTTTTGAACGTCAGTTCACATTTGTAGGTAGATCATCAGTTTTAGAGCTAAAATTAGCATGTTTAAAGTGATTTTCATGCTTCCAGGGGCCCTGGAAGTGAATTAAATACCATTTGGAGGCATTTAATGTTCAAGCAAAAACAGGTGATTTTTGACAAAAGAGATAACACCCCCCCATTACGTCATGCTTCAGAAAGGTGAAAAATGGTCCGTTTTCAAATGTTTTATTTTTGAACGTCAGTTCACATTTGTAGGTAGATCATCAGTTTAAGAGCTAAAATTAGCATCTTTAAAGTGATTTTCATGCTTCCAGGGGCTCTAAACACAAGATTTGTGGAATGGTTAAAAGTGCATGAAAATGGCCAATTTACTCACTCTGAGGTCTCAAAAAGTGTTTCTTCACCCCGGGAACTGAATTTATTACCATTTGGAGGCATTTAATGTTCAAGCAAAAACAGGTGATTTTTGACAAAAGAGATAACACCCCCCATTACGTCATTCTTCAGAAAGGTGAAAAATGGTCCGTTTTCAAATGTTTTATTTTTGAACGTCAGTTCACATTTGTAGGTAGATCATCAGTTTAAGAGCTAAAAATAGCATGTTTAAAGTGATTTTCATGCTTCCAGGGGCCCGGAAAGTGAATTAAATACCATTTGGAGGCATTTAATGTTCAAGCAAAAACAGGTGATTTTTGACAAAAGAGATAACACCCCCCCATTACGTCATGCTTCAGAAAGGTGGAAAATGGTCCGTTTTCAAATGTTTTATTTTTGAACGTCAGTTCACATTTGTAGGTAGATCATCAGTTTTAGAGCTAAAATTAGCATGTTTAAAGTGATTTTCATGCTTCCAGGGGCCCTAAACACAAGATCTGTGGAATGGTTAAAAGTGCATGAAAATTGCCAATTTACTCACTCTGAGGTCTCAAAAAGTGTTTCTTCACCCCGGGAAGTGAATTTATTACCATTTGGAGGCATTTAATGTTCAAGCAAAAACAGGTGATTTTTGACAAAGAGAGATAACACCCCCCCATTACGTCATTCTTCAGAAAGGAGAAAAATGGTCCGTTTTCAAATGTTTTATTTTTGAACGTCAGTTCACATTTGTAGGTAGATCATCAGTTTAAGAGCTAAAATGAGCATGTTTAAAGTGATTTTCATGCTTCCAGGGGCCCGGAAAGTGAATTAAATACCATTTGGAGGCATTTAATCTTCAAGCAAAAACAGGTGATTTTTGACAAAAGAGATAACACCCCCCCCATTACGTCATGCTTCAGAAAGGTGAAAAATGGTCCGTTTTCAAATGTTTTATTTTTGAACGTCAGTTCACATTTGTAGGTAGATCATCAGTTTAAGAGCTAAAATTAGCATGTTTAAAGTGATTTTCATGCTTCCAGGGGCCCGGGAAGTGAATTAAATACCATTTGGAGGAATTTCATGTTCAAGCAAAAATAGGTGATTTTTGACAAAAGAGATAACACCCCCCCATTACGTCATGCTTCAGAAAGGTGAAAAATGGTCCGTTTTCAAATGTTTTATTTTTGAACGTCAGTTCACATTTGTAGGTAGATCATCAGTTTTAGAGCTAAAATTAGCATGTTTAAAGTGATTTTCATACTTCCAGGGGCCGGGGAAGTGAATTAAATATTTATTTGGAGGCATTTAATGTTCAAGAAAAAACAGGTGATTTTTGACAAAAGAGATAACACCCCCCCCATTACGTCATGCTTCAGAAAGGTGAAAAATGGTCAGTTTTCAAATGTTTTATTTTTGAACGTCAGTTCACATTTGAAGGTAGATCATCAGTTTAAGAGCTAAAATTAGCATGTTTAAAGTGATTTTCATGCTTCCAGGGGCCCGAGAAGTGAATTAAATACCATTTGGAGGCATTTAATGTTCAAGCAAAAACAGGTGATTTTTGACAAAAGAGATAACACCCCCCCATTACGTCATGCTTCAGAAAGGTGAAAAATGGTCCGTTTTCAAAAGTTTTATTTACGAACGTCAGTTCACATTTGTAGGTAGATCATCAGTTTAAGAGCTAAAATTAGCATGTTTAAAGTGATTTTCATGCTTCCAGAGGCCCGGGAAGTGAATTAAATACCATTTGGAGGAATTTAATGTTGAAGTAAAAACAGGTGATTTTTGACAAAAGAGATAACACCCCCCCATTACGTCATGCTTCAGAAAGGTGAAAAATGGTCAGTTTTCAAATGTTTTATTTTTGAACGTCAGTTCACATTTGTAGGTAGATCATCAGTTTTAGAGCTAAAATTAGCATGTTTAAAGTGATTTTCATGCTTCCAGGGGCCCGGGAAGTGAATTAAATACCATTTGGAGGAATTTAATGTTCAAGCAAAAACAGGTGATTTTTGACAAAAGAGATAACACCCCCCCATTACGTCATGCTTCAGAAAGGTGAAAAATGGTCAGTTTTCAAATGTTTTATTTTTGAACGTCAGTTCACATTTGTAGGTAGATCATCAGTTTTAGAGCTAAAATTAGCATGTTTAAAGTGATTTTCATGCTTCCAGGGGCCCTGGAAGTGAATTAAATACCATTTGGAGGCATTTAATGTTCAAGCAAAAACAGGTGATTTTTGACAAAAGAGATAACACCCCCCCATTACGTCATGCTTCAGAAAGGTGAAAAATGGTCCGTTTTCAAATGTTTTATTTTTGAACGTCAGTTCACATTTGTAGGTAGATCATCAGTTTAAGAGCTAAAATTAGCATCTTTAAAGTGATTTTCATGCTTCCAGGGGCTCTAAACACAAGATTTGTGGAATGGTTAAAAGTGCATGAAAATGGCCAATTTACTCACTCTGAGGTCTCAAAAAGTGTTTCTTCACCCCGGGAACTGAATTTATTACCATTTGGAGGCATTTAATGTTCAAGCAAAAACAGGTGATTTTTGACAAAAGAGATAACACCCCCCATTACGTCATTCTTCAGAAAGGTGAAAAATGGTCCGTTTTCAAATGTTTTATTTTTGAACGTCAGTTCACATTTGTAGGTAGATCATCAGTTTAAGAGCTAAAAATAGCATGTTTAAAGTGATTTTCATGCTTCCAGGGGCCCGGAAAGTGAATTAAATACCATTTGGAGGCATTTAATGTTCAAGCAAAAACAGGTGATTTTTGACAAAAGAGATAACACCCCCCCATTACGTCATGCTTCAGAAAGGTGGAAAATGGTCCGTTTTCAAATGTTTTATTTTTGAACGTCAGTTCACATTTGTAGGTAGATCATCAGTTTTAGAGCTAAAATTAGCATGTTTAAAGTGATTTTCATGCTTCCAGGGGCCCTAAACACAAGATCTGTGGAATGGTTAAAAGTGCATGAAAATTGCCAATTTACTCACTCTGAGGTCTCAAAAAGTGTTTCTTCACCCCGGGAAGTGAATTAAATACCATTTGGAGGCATTTAATGTTCAAGCAAAACCGGTGATTTTTGACAAAAGAGATAACACCCCCCATTACGTCATGCTTCAGAAAGGTGAAAAATGGTCAGTTTTCAAATGTTTTATTTTCGAACGTCAGTTCACATTTGTAGGTAGATCATCAGTTTAAGAGCTAAAATTAGCATGTTTAAAGTGATTTTCATGCTTCCAGGGGCCCGGGAAGTGAATGAAATACCATTTGGAGGAATTTATTGTTCAAGCAAAAACCGGTGATTTTTGACAATAGAGATAACACCCCCCCCATTACGTCATGCTTCAGAAAGGTGAAA
The DNA here is from genome assembly GCF_964261635.1 of Lissotriton helveticus. Taxonomy (NCBI): domain Eukaryota; kingdom Metazoa; phylum Chordata; class Amphibia; order Caudata; family Salamandridae; genus Lissotriton; species Lissotriton helveticus. The sequence continues at coordinate 269,048 of NW_027611786.1, forward strand.
AATTGTCAGTTTTCAAATGTTTTATTTTCGAACGTCAGTTCACATTTGTAGGTAGATCATCAGTTTAAGAGCTAAAATTAGCATGTTTAAAGTGATTTTCATGCTTCCAGGGGCCCTAAACACAAGATTTGTGGAATGGTTAAAAGTGCATGAAAATGGCCAATTTACTCACTCTGAGGACTCAAAAAGTGTTTCTTCACCCCGGGAACTGAATTTATCACCATTTGGAGGCATTTAATGTTCAAGCAAAAACAGGTGATTTTTGACAAAAGAGATAACACCCCCCCCATTACGTCATGCTTCAGAAAGGTGAAAAATGGTCAGTTTTCAAATGTTTTATTTTTGAACGTCAGTTCACATTTGTAGGTAGATCATCAGTTTTAGAGCTAAAATTAGCATGTTTAAAATGATTTTCATGCTTCCAGGGGCCCCGGAAGTGAATTAAATACCATTTGGAGGCATTTAATGTTCAAGCAAAAACAGGTGATTTTTGACAAAAGAGATAACACCCCCCCATTACGTCATGCTCCAGAAAGGTGAAAAATGGTCCGTTTTCAAATGTTTTATTTTTGAACGTCAGTTCACATTTGTAGGTAGATCATCAGTTTTAGAGCTAAAATTAGCATGTTTAAAGTGATTTTCATACTTCCAGGGGCCCGGGAAGTGAATTAAATATTTATTTGGAGGCATTTAATGTTCAAGAAAAAACAGGTGATTTTTGACAAAAGAGATAACACCCCCCCCATTACGTCATGCTTCAGAAAGGTGAAAAATGGTCAGTTTTCAAATGTTTTATTTTTGAACGTCAGTTCACATTTGTAGGTAGATCATCAGTTTAAGAGCTAAAATTAGCACGTTTAAAGTGATTTTCATGCTTCCAGGGGCCCGGGAAGTGAATTAAATACCATTTGGAGGAATTTCATGTTCAAGCAAAAACAGGTGATTTTTGACAAAAGAGATAACAGCCCCCCATTACGTCATGCTTCAGAAAGGTGAAAAATGGTCCGTTTTCAAATGTTTTATTTTTGAACGTCAGTTCACATTTGTAGGTAGATCATCAGTTTTAGAGCTAAAATTAGCATGTTTAAAGTGATTTTCATACTTCCAGGGGCCCGGGAAGTGAATTAAATATTTATTTGGAGGCATTTAATGTTCAAGAAAAAACAGGTGATTTTTGACAAAAGAGATAACACCCCCCCCCATTACGTCATGCTTCAGAAAGGTGAAAAATGGTCCGTTTTCAAATGTTTTATTTTTGAACGTCAGTTCACATTTGAAGGTAGATCATCAGTTTAAGAGCTAAAATTAGCATTTTTAAAGTGATTTTCATGCTTCCAGGGGCCCGAGAAGTGAATTAAATACCATTTGGAGGCATTTAATGTTCAAGCAAAAACAGGTGATTTTTGACAAAAGAGATAACACCCCCCCATTACGTCATGCTTCAGAAAGGTGAAAAATGGTCCGTTTTCAAAAGTTTTATTTTCGAACGTCAGTTCACATTTGTAGGTAGATCATCAGTTTAAGAGCTAAAATTAGCATGTTTAAAGTGATTTTCATGCTTCCAGGGGCCCGGGAAGTGAATTAAATACCATTTGGAGGAATTTAATGTTGAAGTAAAAACAGGTGATTTTTGACAAAAGAGATAACACCCCCCCCCATTACGTCATGCTTCAGAAAGGTGAGAAATGGTCCGTTTTCAAATGTTTTATTTTTGAACGTCAGTTCACATTTGAAGGTAGATCATCAGTTTAAGAGCTAAAATTAGCATGTTTAAAGTGATTTTCATGCTTCCAGGGGCCATAAACACAAGATTTGTGGAATGGTTAAAAGTGCATGAAAATGGCAAATTTATTCACTCTGACGTCTCAAAAAGTGTTTCTTCACCCCGGGAAGTGAATTAAATACCATTTGGAGGCATTTAATGTTCAAGCAAAAACAGGTGATTTTTGACAAAAGAGATAACACCCCCCCATTACGTCATGCTTCAGAAAGGTGAAAAATGGTCCGTTTTCAAATGTTTTATTTTTGAACGTCAGTTCACATTTGTAGGTAGATCATCAGTTTAAGAGCTAAAATTAGCATCTTTAAAGTGATTTTCATGCTTCCAGGGGCTCTAAACACAAGATTTGTGGAATGGTTAAAAGTGCATGAAAATGGCCAGTTTATTCACTCTGACGTCTCAAAAAGTGTTTCTTCACCCTAGGAACTGAATTTATTACCATTTGGAGGCATTTAATGTTCAAGCAAAAACAGGTGATTTTTGACAAAGAGAGATAACACCCCCCCATTACGTCATTCTTCAGAAAGGTGAAAAATGGTCCGTTTTCAAATGTTTTATTTTTGAACGTCAGTTCACATTTGTAGGTAGATCATCAGTTTAAGAGCTAAAATTAGCATGTTTAAAGTGATTTTCATGCTTCCAGGGGCCCGGAAAGTGAATTAAATACCATTTGGAGGCATTTAATCTTCAAGCAAAAACAGGTGATTTTTGACAAAAGAGATAACACCCCCCCCCATTACGTCATGCTTCAGAAAGGTGAAAAATGGTCCGTTTTCAAATGTTTTATTTTTGAACGTCAGTTCACATTTGTAGGTAGATCATCAGTTTAAGAGCTAAAATTAGCATGTTTAAAGTGATTTTCATGCTTCCAGGGGCCCGGGAAGTGAATTAAATACCATTTGGAGGAATTTCATGTTCAAGCAAAAACAGGTGATTTTTGACAAAAGAGATAACACCCCCCCATTACGTCATGCTTCAGAAAGGTGAAAAATGGTCCGTTTTCGAATGTTTTATTTTTGAACGTCAGTTCACATTTGTAGGTAGATCATCAGTTTTATAGCTAAAATTAGCATGTTTAAAGTGATTTTCATACTTCCAGGGGCCCGGGAAGTAAATTAAATATTTATTTGGAGGCATTTAATGTTCAAGAAAAAACAGGTGATTTTTGACAAAAGAGATAACACCCCCCCCATTACGTCATGCTTCAGAAAGGTGAAAAATGGTCCGTTTTCAAATGTTTTATTTTTGAACGTCAGTTCACATTTGAAGGTAGATCATCAGTTTAAGAGCTAAAATTAGCATGTTTAAAGTGATTTTCATGCTTCCAGGGGCCCGAGAAGTGAATTAAATACCATTTGGAGGCATTTAATGTTCAAGCAAAAACAGGTGATTTTTGACAAAAGAGATAACACCCCCCCATTACGTCATGCTTCAGAAAGGTGAAAAATGGTCCGTTTTCAAAAGTTTTATTTACGAACGTCAGTTCACATTTGTAGGTAGATCATCAGTTTAAGAGCTAAAATTAGCATGTTTAAAGTGATTTTCATGCTTCCAGGGGCCCGGGAAGTGAATTAAATACCATTTGGAGGAATTTAATGTTGAAGTAAAAACAGGTGATTTTTGACAAAAGAGATAACACCCCCCCCCCATTACGTCATGCTTCAGAAAGGTGAAAAATGGTCCGTTTTCAAATGTTTTATTTTTGAACGTCAGTTCACATTTGAAGGTAGATCATCAGTTTAAGAGCTAAAATTAGCATGTTTAAAGTGATTTTCATGCTTCCAGGGGCCCGGGAAGTGAATTAAATACCATTTGGAGGCATTTAATGTTCAAGCAAAAACAGGTGATTTTTGACAAAAGAGATAACACCCCCCCATTACGTCATGCTTCAGAAAGGTGAAAAATGGTCCGTTTTCAAATGTTTTATTTTCGAACGTCAGTTCACATTTGTAGGTAGATCATCAGTTTAAGAGCTAAAATTAGCATGTTTAAAGTGATTTTCATGCTTCCAGGGGCCCGGGAAGTGAATTAAATACCATTTGGAGGAATTTAATGTTGAAGTAAAAACAGGTGATTTTTGACAAAAGAGATAACACCCCCCCATTACGTCATGCTTCAGAAAGGTGAAAAATGGTCAGTTTTCAAATGTTTCATTTTTGAACGTCAGTTCACATTTGTATGTAGATCATCAGTTTTAGAGCTAAAATTAGCATGTTTAAAGAGATTTTCATGCTTCCAGGGGCCCGGGAAGTGAATTAAATACCATTTGGAGGAATTTAATGTTCAAGCAAAAACAGGTGATTTTTGACAAAAGAGATAACACCCCCCCATTACGTCATGCTTCAGAAAGGTGAAAAATGCTCCGTTTTCAAATGTTTTATTTTTGAACGTCAGTTCACATTTGTAGGTAGATCATCAGTTTTAGAGCTAAAATTAGCATATTTAAAGTGATTTTCATGCTTCCAGGGGCCCGGGAAGTGAATTAAATACCATTTGGAGGAATTTAATGTTGAAGTAAAAACAGGTGATTTTTGACAAAAGAGATAACACCCCCCCCCATTACGTCATGCTTCAGAAAGGTGAGAAATGGTCCGTTTTCAAATGTTTTATTTTTGAACGTCAGTTCACATTTGAAGGTAGATCATCAGTTTAAGAGCTAAAATTAGCATGTTTAAAGTGATTTTCATGCTTCCAGGGGCCATAAACACAAGATTTGTGGAATGGTTAAAAGTGCATGAAAATGGCAAATTTATTCACTCTGACGTCTCAAAAAGTGTTTCTTCACCCCGGGAAGTGAATTAAATACCATTTGGAGGCATTTAATGTTCAAGCAAAAACAGGTGATTTTTGACAAAAGAGATAACACCCCCCCATTACGTCATGCTTCAGAAAGGTGAAAAATGGTCCGTTTTCAAATGTTTTATTTTTGAACGTCAGTTCACATTTGTAGGTAGATCATCAGTTTAAGAGCTAAAATTAGCATCTTTAAAGTGATTTTCATGCTTCCAGGGGCTTAAACACAAGATTTGTGGAATGGTTAAAAGTGCATGAAAATGGCCAGTTTATTCACTCTGACGTCTCAAAAAGTGTTTCTTCACCCCGGGAACTGAATTTATTACCATTTGGAGGCATTTAATGTTCAAGCAAAAACAGGTGATTTTTGACAAAGAGAGATAACACCCCCCCATTATGTCATTCTTCAGAAAGGTGAAAAATGGTCCGTTTTCAAATGTTTTATTTTTGAACGTCAGTTCACATTTGTAGGTAGATCATCAGTTTAAGAGCTAAAATTAGCATGTTTAAAGTGATTTTCATGCTTCCAGGGGCCCGGAAAGTGAATTAAATACCATTTGGAGGCATTTAATCTTCAAGCAAAAACAGGTGATTTTTGACAAAAGAGATAACACCCCCCCCCATTACGTCATGCTTCAGAAAGGTGAAAAATGGTCCGTTTTCAAATGTTTTATTTTTGAACGTCAGTTCACATTTGTAGGTAGATCATCAGTTTAAGAGCTAAAATTAGCATGTTTAAAGTGATTTTCATGCTTCCAGGGGCCCGGGAAGTGAATTAAATACCATTTGGAGGAATTTCATGTTCAAGCAAAAACAGGTGATTTTTGACAAAAGAGATAACACCCCCCCATTACGTCATGCTTCAGAAAGGTGAAAAATGGTCCGTTTTCGAATGTTTTATTTTTGAACGTCAGTTCACATTTGTAGGTAGATCATCAGTTTTAGAGCTAAAATTAGCATGTTTAAAGTGATTTTCATACTTCCAGGGGCCCGGGAAGTAAATTAAATATTTATTTGGAGGCATTTAATGTTCAAGAAAAAACAGGTGATTTTTGACAAAAGAGATAACACCCCCCCCATTACGTCATGCTTCAGAAAGGTGAAAAATGGTCCGTTTTCAAATGTTTTATTTTTGAACGTCAGTTCACATTTGAAGGTAGATCATCAGTTTAAGAGCTAAAATTAGCATGTTTAAAGTGATTTTCATGCTTCCAGGGGCCCGAGAAGTGAATTAAATACCATTTGGAGGCATTTAATGTTCAAGCAAAAACAGGTGATTTTTGACAAAAGAGATAACACCCCCCCATTACGTCATGCTTCAGAAAGGTGAAAAATGGTCCGTTTTCAAAAGTTTTATTTACGAACGTCAGTTCACATTTGTAGGTAGATCATCAGTTTAAGAGCTAAAATTAGCATGTTTAAAGTGATTTTCATGCTTCCAGGGGCCCGGGAAGTGAATTAAATACCATTTGGAGGAATTTAATGTTGAAGTAAAAACAGGTGATTTTTGACAAAAGAGATAACACCCCCCCCCCATTACGTCATGCTTCAGAAAGGTGAAAAATGGTCCGTTTTCAAATGTTTTATTTTTGAACGTCAGTTCACATTTGAAGGTAGATCATCAGTTTAAGAGCTAAAATTAGCATGTTTAAAGTGATTTTCATGCTTCCAGGGGCCCGGGAAGTGAATTAAATACCATTTGGAGGCATTTAATGTTCAAGCAAAAACAGGTGATTTTTGACAAAAGAGATAACACCCCCCCATTACGTCATGCTTCAGAAAGGTGAAAAATGGTCCGTTTTCAAATGTTTTATTTTCGAACGTCAGTTCACATTTGTAGGTAGATCATCAGTTTAAGAGCTAAAATTAGCATGTTTAAAGTGATTTTCATGCTTCCAGGGGCCCGGGAAGTGAATTAAATACCATTTGGAGGAATTTAATGTTGAAGTAAAAACAGGTGATTTTTGACAAAAGAGATAACACCCCCCCATTACGTCATGCTTCAGAAAGGTGAAAAATGCTCCGTTTTCAAATGTTTTATTTTTGAACGTCAGTTCACATTTGTAGGTAGATCATCAGTTTTAGAGCTAAAATTAGCATATTTAAAGTGATTTTCATGCTTCCAGGGGCCCGGGAAGTGAATTAAATACCTTTGGGAGGCATTTCATGTTCAAGCAAAAACAGGTGATTTTTGACAAAAGAGATAACACCCCCCCATTACGTCATGTTTCAGAAAGGTGAAAAATGGTCCGTTTTCAAATGTTTTATTTTTGAACGTCAGTTCACATTTGTAGGTAGATCATCAGTTTTAGAGCTAAAATTAGCATGTTTAAAGTGATTTTCATGCTTCCAGGGGCCCTAAACACAAGATCTGTGGAATGGTTAAAAGTGCATGAAAATTGCCAATTTACTCACTCTGAGGTCTCAAAAAGTGTTTCTTCACCCCGGGAAGTGAATTGAATACCATTTGGAGGCATTTAATGTTCAAGCAAAAACAGGTGATTTTTGACAAAAGAGATAACACCCCCCCATTACGTCATGCTTCAGAAAGGTGAAAAATGGTCAGTTTTCAAATGTTTTATTTTTGAACGTCAGTTCACATTTGTAGGTAGATCATCAGTTTTAGAGCTAAAATTAGCATGTTTAAAATGATTTTCATGCTTCCAGGGGCCCCGGAAGTGAATTAAATACCATTTGGAGGCATTTAATGTTCAAGCAAAAACAGGTGATTTTTGACAAAAGAGATAACACCCCCCCATTACGTCATGCTCCAGAAAGGTGAAAAATGGTCCGTTTTCAAATGTTTTATTTTTGAACGTCAGTTCACATTTGTAGGTAGATCATTAGTTTTAGAGCTAAAATTAGCATGTTTAAAGTGATTTTCATACTTCCAGGGGCCCGGGAAGTGAATTAAATATTTATTTGGAGGCATTTAATGTTCAAGAAAAAACAGGTGATTTTTGACAAAAGAGATAACACCCCCCCCATTACGTCATGCTTCAGAAAGGTGAAAAATGGTCAGTTTTCAAATGTTTTATTTTTGAACGTCAGTTCACATTTGTAGGTAGATCATCAGTTTAAGAGCTAAAATTAGCATTTTTAAAGTGATTTTCATGCTTCCAGGGGCCCGAGAAGTGAATAAAATACCATTTGGAGGCATTTAATGTTCAAGCAAAAACAGGTGATTTTTGACAAAAGAGATAACACCCCCCCATTACGTCATGCTTCAGAAAGGTGAAAAATGGTCCGTTTTCAAAAGTTTTATTTTCGAACGTCAGTTCACATTTGTAGGTAGATCATCAGTTTAAGAGCTAAAATTAGCATGTTTAAAGTGATTTTCATGCTTCCAGGGGCCCGGGAAGTGAATTAAATACCATTTGGAGGAATTTAATGTTGAAGAAAAAACAGGTGATTTTTGACAAAAGAGATAACACCCCCCCCCATTACGTCATGCTTCAGAAAGGTGAAAAATGGTCAGTTTTCAAATGTTTTATTTTTGAACGTCAGTTCACATTTGAAGGTAGATCATCAGTTTAAGAGCTAAAATTAGCATGTTTAAAGTGATTTTCATGCTTCCAGGGGCCCGAGAAGTGAATTAAATACCATTTGGAGGCATTTAATGTTCAAGCAAAAACAGGTGATTTTTGACAAAAGAGATAACACCCCCCCCATTACGTCATGCTTCAGAAAGGTGAAAAATGGTCCGTTTTCAAAAGTTTTATTTACGAACGTCAGTTCACATTTGTAGGTAGATCATCAGTTTAAGAGCTAAAATTAGCATGTTTAAAGTGATTTTCATGCTTCCAGAGGCCCGGGAAGTGAATTAAATACCATTTGGAGGAATTTAATGTTGAAGTAAAAACAGGTGATTTTTGACAAAAGAGATAACACCCCCCCATTACGTCATGCTTCAGAAAGGTGAAAAATGGTCAGTTTTCAAATGTTTTATTTTTGAACGTCAGTTCACATTTGTAGGTAGATCATCAGTTTTAGAGCTAAAATTAGCATGTTTAAAGTGATTTTCATGCTTCCAGGGGCCCGGGAAGTGAATTAAATACCATTTGGAGGAATTTAATGTTCAAGCAAAAACAGGTGATTTTTGACAAAAGAGATAACACCCCCCCATTACGTCATGCTTCAGAAAGGTGAAAAATGGTCAGTTTTCAAATGTTTTATTTTTGAACGTCAGTTCACATTTGTAGGTAGATCATCAGTTTTAGAGCTAAAATTAGCATGTTTAAAGTGATTTTCATGCTTCCAGGGGCCCTGGAAGTGAATTAAATACCATTTGGAGGCATTTAATGTTCAAGCAAAAACAGGTGATTTTTGACAAAAGAGATAACACCCCCCCATTACGTCATGCTTCAGAAAGGTGAAAAATGGTCCGTTTTCAAATGTTTTATTTTTGAACGTCAGTTCACATTTGTAGGTAGATCATCAGTTTAAGAGCTAAAATTAGCATCTTTAAAGTGATTTTCATGCTTCCAGGGGCTCTAAACACAAGATTTGTGGAATGGTTAAAAGTGCATGAAAATGGCCAATTTACTCACTCTGAGGTCTCAAAAAGTGTTTCTTCACCCCGGGAACTGAATTTATTACCATTTGGAGGCATTTAATGTTCAAGCAAAAACAGGTGATTTTTGACAAAAGAGATAACACCCCCCCATTACGTCATTCTTCAGAAAGGTGAAAAATGGTCCGTTTTCAAATGTTTTATTTTTGAACGTCAGTTCACATTTGTAGGTAGATCATCAGTTTAAGAGCTAAAAATAGCATGTTTAAAGTGATTTTCATGCTTCCAGGGGCCCGGAAAGTGAATTAAATACCATTTGGAGGCATTTAATGTTCAAGCAAAAACAGGTGATTTTTGACAAAAGAGATAACACCCCCCCATTACGTCATGCTTCAGAAAGGTGGAAAATGGTCCGTTTTCAAATGTTTTATTTTTGAACGTCAGTTCACATTTGTAGGTAGATCATCAGTTTTAGAGCTAAAATTAGCATGTTTAAAGTGATTTTCATGCTTCCAGGGGCCCTAAACACAAGATCTGTGGAATGGTTAAAAGTGCATGAAAATTGCCAATTTACTCACTCTGAGGTCTCAAAAAGTGTTTCTTCACCCCGGGAAGTGAATTAAATACCATTTGGAGGCATTTAATGTTCAAGCAAAAACCGGTGATTTTTGACAAAAGAGATAACACCCCCCATTACGTCATGCTTCAGAAAGGTGAAAAATGGTCAGTTTTCAAATGTTTTATTTTCGAACGTCAGTTCACATTTGTAGGTAGATCATCAGTTTAAGAGCTAAAATTAGCATGTTTAAAGTGATTTTCATGCTTCCAGGGGCCCGGGAAGTGAATGAAATACCATTTGGAGGAATTTATTGTTCAAGCAAAAACCGGTGATTTTTGACAATAGAGATAACACCCCCCCCATTACGTCATGCTTCAGAAAGGTGAAAAATTGTCAGTTTTCAAATGTTTTATTTTCGAACGTCAGTTCACATTTGTAGGTAGATCATCAGTTTAAGAGCTAAAATTAGCATGTTTAAAGTGATTTTCATGCTTCCAGGGGCCCTAAACACAAGATTTGTGGAATGGTTAAAAGTGCATGAAAATGGCCAATTTACTCACTCTGAGGACTCAAAAAGTGTTTCTTCACCCCGGGAACTGAATTTATCACCATTTGGAGGCATTTAATGTTCAAGCAAAAACAGGTGATTTTTGACAAAAGAGATAACACCCCCCCCCATTACGTCATGCTTCAGAAAGGTGAAAAATGGTCCATTTTCAAATGTTTTATTTTTGAACGTCAGTTCACATTTGAAGGTAGATCATCAGTTTAAGAGCTAAAATTAGCATGTTTAAAGTGATTTTCATGCTTCCAGGGTCCCGGGAAGTGAATTAAATACCATTTGGAGGCATTTAATGTTCAAGCAAAAACAGGTGATTTTTGACAAAAGAGATAACACCCCCCCATTACGTCATGCTTCAGAAAGGTGAAAAATGGTCCGTTTTCAAATGTTTTATTTTCGAACGTCAGTTCACATTTGTAGGTAGATCATCAGTTTAAGAGCTAAAATTAGCATGTTTAAAGTGATTTTCATGCTTCCAGAGGCCCGGGAAGTGAATTAAATACCATTTGGAGGAATTTAATGTTGAAGTAAAAACAGGTGATTTTTGACAAAAGAGATAACACCCCCCCATTACGTCATGCTTCAGAAAGGTGAAAAATGGTCAGTTTTCAAATGTTTTATTTTTGAACGTCAGTTCACATTTGTAGGTAGATCATCAGTTTTAGAGCTAAAATTAGCATGTTTAAAGTGATTTTCATGCTTCCAGGGGCCCGGGAAGTGAATTAAATACCATTTGGAGGAATTTAATGTTCAAGCAAAAACAGGTGATTTTTGACAAAAGAGATAACACCCCCCCATTACGTCATGCTTCAGAAAGGTGAAAAATGGTCAGTTTTCAAATGTTTTATTTTTGAACGTCAGTTCACATTTGTAGGTAGATCATCAGTTTTAGAGCTAAAATTAGCATGTTTAAAGTGATTTTCATGCTTCCAGGGGCCCGGGAAGTGAATTAAATACCATTTGGAGGCATTTAATGTTCAAGCAAAAACAGGTGATTTTTGACAAAAGAGATAACACCCCCCCATTACGTCATGCTTCAGAAAGGTGAAAAATGGTCCGTTTTCAAATGTTTTATTTTTGAACGTCAGTTCACATTTGTAGGTAGATCATCAGTTTAAGAGCTAAAATTAGCATCTTTAAAGTGATTTTCATGCTTCCAGGGGCTCTAAACACAAGATTTGTGGAATGGTTAAAAGTGCATGAAAATGGCCAATTTACTCACTCTGAGGTCTCAAAAAGTGTTTCTTCACCCCGGGAACTGAATTTATTACCATTTGGAGGCATTTAATGTTCAAGCAAAAACAGGTGATTTTTGACAAAAGAGATAACACCCCCCCATTACGTCATTCTTCAGAAAGGTGAAAAATGGTCCGTTTTCAAATGTTTTATTTTTGAACGTCAGTTCACATTTGTAGGTAGATCATCCGTTTAAGAGCTAAAAATAGCATGTTTAAAGTGATTTTCATGCTTCCAGGGGCCCGGAAAGTGAATTAAATACCATTTGGAGGCATTTAATGTTCAAGCAAAAACAGGTGATTTTTGACAAAAGAGATAACACCCCCCCATTACGTCATGCTTCAGAAAGGTGGAAAATGGTCCGTTTTCAAATGTTTTATTTTTGAACGTCAGTTCACATTTGTAGGTAGATCATCAGTTTTAGAGCTAAAATTAGCATGTTTAAAGTGATTTTCATGCTTCCAGGGGCCCTAAACACAAGATCTGTGGAATGGTTAAAAGTGCATGAAAATTGCCAATTTACTCACTCTGAGGTCTCAAAAAGTGTTTCTTCACCCCGGGAAGTGAATTAAATACCATTTGGAGGCATTTAATGTTCAAGCAAAAACCGGTGATTTTTGACAAAAGAGATAACACCCCCCCATTACGTCATGCTTCAGAAAGGTGAAAAATGGTCAGTTTTCAAATGTTTTATTTTTGAACGTCAGTTCACATTTGTAGGTAGATCATCAGTTTAAGAGCTAAAATTAGCATGTTTAAAGTGATTTTCATGCTTCCAGGGGCCCGGGAAGTGAATGAAATACCATTTGGAGGAATTTAATGTTCAAGCAAAAACCGGTGATTTTTGACAATAGAGATAACACCCCCCCCCATTACGTCATGCTTCAGAAAGGTGAAAAATTGTCAGTTTTCAAATGTTTTATTTTCGAACGTCAGTTCACATTTGTAGGTAGATCATCAGTTTAAGAGCTAAAATTAGCATGTTTAAAGTGATTTTCATGCTTCCAGGGGCCCTAAACACAAGATTTGTGGAATGGTTAAAAGTGCATGAAAATGGCCAATTTACTCACTCTGAGGTCTCAAAAAGTGTTTCTTCATCCCGGGAAGTGAATTAAATACCATTTGGAGGCATTTAATGTTCAAGCAAAAACAGGTGATTTTTGACAAAAGAGATAACACCCCCCCATTACGTCATGCTTCAGAAAGTTGAAAAATGGTCCGTTTTCAAATGTTTTATTTTTGAACGTCAGTTCACATTTGTAGGTAGATCATCAGTTTTAGAGCTAAAACTAGCATGTTTAAAGTGATTTTCATGCTTCCAGGGGCCCGGGAAGTGAATTAAATACCATTTGGAGGCATTTCATGTTCAAGCAAAAACAGGTGATTTTTGACAAAAGAGATAACACCCCCCCATTATGTCATGCTTCAGAAAGGTGAAAAATGGTCCGTTTTCAAATGTTTTATTTTTTAACGTCAGTTCACATTTGTAGGTAGATCATCAGTTTTAGAGCTAAAATTAGCATGTTTAAAGTGATTTTCATGCTTCCAGGGGCCCTAAACACAAGATTTGTGGAATGGTTAAAAGTGCATGAAAATGGCCAATTTATTCACTCTGAGGTCTCAAAAAGTGTTTCTTCACCCCGGGAAGTGAATTAAATACCATTTGGAGGCATTTAATGTTCAAGCAAAAACAGGTGATTTTTGACAAAAGAGATAACACCCCCCCATTACGTCATGCTTCAGAAAGGTGAAAAATTGTCAGTTTTTAAATGTTTTATTTTTGAACGTCAGTTCACATTTGTAGGTAGATCATCAGTTTTAGAGCTAAAATTAGCATGTTTAAAATGATTTTCATGCTTCCAGGGGCCCGGGAAGTGAATTAAATACCATTTGGAGGCATTTAATGTTCAAGCAAAAACAGGTGATTTTTGACAAAAGAGATAACACCCCCCCCATTACGTCATGCTCCAGAAAGGTGAAAAATGGTCCGTTTTCAAATGTTTTATTTTTGAACGTCAGTTCACATTTGTAGGTAGATCATCAGTTTTAGAGCTAAAATTAGCATGTTTAACCACTTGGCTGCTAAGGTACTCCCTCTTCTTCCCATTGACTTTCCATTGAAATCAATGGAAAGTCCATGACTAGTTACCCTTGTCATTAGCGCTGAAGGGGTTAAAGTGATTTTCATACTTCCAGGGGCCCGGGAAGTGAATTAAATATTTATTTGGAGGCATTTAATGTTCAAGCAAAAACAGGTGATTTTTGACAAAAGAGATAACACCCCCCCATTACGTCATGCTTCAGAAAGGTGGAAAATGGTCCGTTTTCAAATGTTTTATTTTTGAACGTCAGTTAACATTTGTAGGTAGATCATCAGTTTTAGAGCTAAAATTAGCATGTTTAAAGTGATTTTCATGCTTCCAGGGGCCCTAAACACAAGATCTGTTGAATGGTTAAAAGTGCATGAAAATGGCCAATTTACTCACTCTGAGGTCTCAAAAAGTGTTTCTTCACCCCGGGAAGTGAATTAAATACCATTTGGAGGCATTTAATGTTCAAGCAAAAACAGGTGATTTTTGACAAAAGAGATAACACCCCCCCCCCATTACGTCATGCTTCAGAAAGGTGAAAAATGGTCCATTTTCAAATGTTTTATTTTTGAACGTCAGTTCACATTTGAAGGTAGATCATCAGTTTAAGAGCTAAAATTAGCATGTTTAAAGTGATTTTCATGCTTCCAGGGGCCCGGGAAGTGAATTAAATACCATTTGGAGGCATTTAATGTTCAAGCAAAAACAGGTGATTTTTGACAAAAGAGATAACACCCCCCCATTACGTCATGCTTCAGAAAGGTGAAAAATGGTCCGTTTTCAAATGTTTTATTTTCGAACGTCAGTTCACATTTGTAGGTAGATCATCAGTTTAAGAGCTAAAATTAGCATGTTTAAAGTGATTTTCATGCTTCCAGAGGCCCGGGAAGTGAATTAAATACCATTTGGAGGAATTTAATGTTGAAGTAAAAACAGGTGATTTTTGACAAAAGAGATAACACCCCCCCATTACGTCATGCTTCAGAAAGGTGAAAAATGGTCAGTTTTCAAATGTTTTATTTTTGAACGTCAGTTCACATTTGTAGGTAGATCATCAGTTTTAGAGCTAAAATTAGCATGTTTAAAGTGATTTTCATGCTTCCAGGGGCCCGGGAAGTGAATTAAATACCATTTGGAGGAATTTAATGTTCAAGCAAAAACAGGTGATTTTTGACAAAAGAGATAACACCCCCCCATTACGTCATGCTTCAGAAAGGTGAAAAATGGTCAGTTTTCAAATGTTTTATTTTTGAACGTCAGTTCACATTTGTAGGTAGATCATCAGTTTAAGAGCTAAAATTAGCATGTTTAAAGTGATTTTCATGCTTCCAGAGGCCCGGGAAGTGAATTAAATACCATTTGGAGGAATTTAATGTTGAAGTAAAAACAGGTGATTTTTGACAAAAGAGATAACACCCCCCCATTACGTCATGCTTCAGAAAGGTGAAAAATGGTCAGTTTTCAAATGTTTTATTTTTGAACGTCAGTTCACATTTGAAGGTAGATCATCAGTTTAAGAGCTAAAATTAGCATGTTTAAAGTGATTTTCATGCTTCCAGGGGCCCGAGAAGTGAATTAAATACCATTTGGAGGCATTTAATGTTCAAGCAAAAACAGGTGATTTTTGACAAAAGAGATAACACCCCCCCATTACGTCATGCTTCAGAAAGGTGAAAAATGGTCCGTTTTCAAAAGTTTTATTTACGAACGTCAGTTCACATTTGTAGGTAGATCATCAGTTTAAGAGCTAAAATTAGCATGTTTAAAGTGATTTTCATGCTTCCAGAGGCCCGGGAAGTGAATTAAATACCATTTGGAGGAATTTAATGTTGAAGTAAAAACAGGTGATTTTTGACAAAAGAGATAACACCCCCCCATTACGTCATGCTTCAGAAAGGTGAAAAATGGTCAGTTTTCAAATGTTTTATTTTTGAACGTCAGTTCACATTTGTAGGTAGATCATCAGTTTTAGAGCTAAAATTAGCATGTTTAAAGTGATTTTCATGCTTCCAGGGGCCCGGGAAGTGAATTAAATACCATTTGGAGGAATTTAATGTTCAAGCAAAAACAGGTGATTTTTGACAAAAGAGATAACACCCCCCCATTACGTCATGCTTCAGAAAGGTGAAAAATGGTCAGTTTTCAAATGTTTTATTTTTGAACGTCAGTTCACATTTGTAGGTAGATCATCAGTTTTAGAGCTAAAATTAGCATGTTTAAAGTGATTTTCATGCTTCCAGGGGCCCTGGAAGTGAATTAAATACCATTTGGAGGCATTTAATGTTCAAGCAAAAACAGGTGATTTTTGACAAAAGAGATAACACCCCCCCATTACGTCATGCTTCAGAAAGGTGAAAAATGGTCCGTTTTCAAATGTTTTATTTTTGAACGTCAGTTCACATTTGTAGGTAGATCATCAGTTTAAGAGCTAAAATTAGCATCTTTAAAGTGATTTTCATGCTTCCAGGGGCTCTAAACACAAGATTTGTGGAATGGTTAAAAGTGCATGAAAATGGCCAATTTACTCACTCTGAGGTCTCAAAAAGTGTTTCTTCACCCCGGGAACTGAATTTATTACCATTTGGAGGCATTTAATGTTCAAGCAAAAACAGGTGATTTTTGACAAAAGAGATAACACCCCCCCATTACGTCATTCTTCAGAAAGGTGAAAAATGGTCCGTTTTCAAATGTTTTATTTTTGAACGTCAGTTCACATTTGTAGGTAGATCATCAGTTTAAGAGCTAAAAATAGCATGTTTAAAGTGATTTTCATGCTTCCAGGGGCCCGGAAAGTGAATTAAATACCATTTGGAGGCATTTAATGTTCAAGCAAAAACAGGTGATTTTTGACAAAAGAGATAACACCCCCCCATTACGTCATGCTTCAGAAAGGTGGAAAATGGTCCGTTTTCAAATGTTTTATTTTTGAACGTCAGTTCACATTTGTAGGTAGATCATCAGTTTTAGAGCTAAAATTATCATGTTTAAAGTGATTTTCATGCTTCCAGGGGCCCTAAACACAAGATCTGTGGAATGGTTAAAAGTGCATGAAAATTGCCAATTTACTCACTCTGAGGTCTCAAAAAGTGTTTCTTCACCCCGGGAAGTGAATTAAATACCATTTGGAGGCATTTAATGTTCAAGCAAAAACCGGTGATTTTTGACAAAAGAGATAACACCCCCCATTACGTCATGCTTCAGAAAGGTGAAAAATGGTCAGTTTTCAAATGTTTTATTTTCGAACGTCAGTTCACATTTGTAGGTAGATCATCAGTTTAAGAGCTAAAATTAGCATGTTTAAAGTGATTTTCATGCTTCCAGGGGCCCGGGAAGTGAATGAAATACCATTTGGAGGAATTTATTGTTCAAGCAAAAACCGGTGATTTTTGACAATAGAGATAACACCCCCCCCATTACGTCATGCTTCAGAAAGGTGAAAAATTGTCAGTTTTCAAATGTTTTATTTTCGAACGTCAGTTCACATTTGTAGGTAGATCATCAGTTTAAGAGCTAAAATTAGCATGTTTAAAGTGATTTTCATGCTTCCAGGGGCCCTAAACACAAGATTTGTGGAATGGTTAAAAGTGCATGAAAATGGCCAATTTACTCACTCTGAGGACTCAAAAAGTGTTTCTTCACCCCGGGAACTGAATTTATCACCATTTGGAGGCATTTAATGTTCAAGCAAAAACAGGTGATTTTTGACAAAAGAGATAACACCCCCCCCCCCATTACGTCATGCTTCAGAAAGGTGAAAAATGGTCCATTTTCAAATGTTTTATTTTTGAACGTCAGTTCACATTTGAAGGTAGATCATCAGTTTAAGAGCTAAAATTAGCATGTTTAAAGTGATTTTCATGCTTCCAGGGGCCCGGGAAGTGAATTAAATACCATTTGGAGGCATTTAATGTTCAAGCAAAAACAGGTGATTTTTGACAAAAGAGATAACACCCCCCCATTACGTCATGCTTCAGAAAGGTGAAAAATGGTCCGTTTTCAAATGTTTTATTTTCGAACGTCAGTTCACATTTGTAGGTAGATCATCAGTTTAAGAGCTAAAATTAGCATGTTTAAAGTGATTTTCATGCTTCCAGAGGCCCGGGAAGTGAATTAAATACCATTTGGAGGAATTTAATGTTGAAGTAAAAACAGGTGATTTTTGACAAAAGAGATAACACCCCCCCATTACGTCATGCTTCAGAAAGGTGAAAAATGGTCAGTTTTCAAATGTTTTATTTTTGAACGTCAGTTCACATTTGTAGGTAGATCATCAGTTTTAGAGCTAAAATTAGCATGTTTAAAGTGATTTTCATGCTTCCAGGGGCCCGGGAAGTGAATTAAATACCATTTGGAGGAATTTAATGTTCAAGCAAAAACAGGTGATTTTTGACAAAAGAGATAACACCCCCCCATTACGTCATGCTTCAGAAAGGTGAAAAATGGTCAGTTTTCAAATGTTTTATTTTTGAACGTCAGTTCACATTTGTAGGTAGATCATCAGTTTTAGAGCTAAAATTAGCATGTTTAAAGTGATTTTCATGCTTCCAGGGGCCCGGGAAGTGAATTAAATACCATTTGGAGGCATTTAATGTTCAAGCAAAAACAGGTGATTTTTGACAAAAGAGATAACACCCCCCCATTACGTCATGCTTCAGAAAGGTGAAAAATGGTCCGTTTTCAAATGTTTTATTTTTGAACGTCAGTTCACATTTGTAGGTAGATCATCAGTTTAAGAGCTAAAATTAGCATCTTTAAAGTGATTTTCATGCTTCCAGGGGCTCTAAACACAAGATTTGTGGAATGGTTAAAAGTGCATGAAAATGGCCAATTTACTCACTCTGAGGTCTCAAAAAGTGTTTCTTCACCCCGGGAACTGAATTTATTACCATTTGGAGGCATTTAATGTTCAAGCAAAAACAGGTGATTTTTGACAAAAGAGATAACACCCCCCCATTACGTCATTCTTCAGAAAGGTGAAAAATGGTCCGTTTTCAAATGTTTTATTTTTGAACGTCAGTTCACATTTGTAGGTAGATCATCCGTTTAAGAGCTAAAAATAGCATGTTTAAAGTGATTTTCATGCTTCCAGGGGCCCGGAAAGTGAATTAAATACCATTTGGAGGCATTTAATGTTCAAGCAAAAACAGGTGATTTTTGACAAAAGAGATAACACCCCCCCATTACGTCATGCTTCAGAAAGGTGGAAAATGGTCCGTTTTCAAATGTTTTATTTTTGAACGTCAGTTCACATTTGTAGGTAGATCATCAGTTTTAGAGCTAAAATTAGCATGTTTAAAGTGATTTTCATGCTTCCAGGGGCCCTAAACACAAGATCTGTGGAATGGTTAAAAGTGCATGAAAATTGCCAATTTACTCACTCTGAGGTCTCAAAAAGTGTTTCTTCACCCCGGGAAGTGAATTAAATACCATTTGGAGGCATTTAATGTTCAAGCAAAAACCGGTGATTTTTGACAAAAGAGATAACACCCCCCCATTACGTCATGCTTCAGAAAGGTGAAAAATGGTCAGTTTTCAAATGTTTTATTTTTGAACGTCAGTTCACATTTGTAGGTAGATCATCAGTTTAAGAGCTAAAATTAGCATGTTTAAAGTGATTTTCATGCTTCCAGGGGCCCGGGAAGTGAATGAAATACCATTTGGAGGAATTTAATGTTCAAGCAAAAACCGGTGATTTTTGACAATAGAGATAACACCCCCCCCCATTACGTCATGCTTCAGAAAGGTGAAAAATTGTCAGTTTTCAAATGTTTTATTTTCGAACGTCAGTTCACATTTGTAGGTAGATCATCAGTTTAAGAGCTAAAATTAGCATGTTTAAAGTGATTTTCATGCTTCCAGGGGCCCTAAACACAAGATTTGTGGAATGGTTAAAAGTGCATGAAAATGGCCAATTTACTCACTCTGAGGTCTCAAAAAGTGTTTCTTCATCCCGGGAAGTGAATTAAATACCATTTGGAGGCATTTAATGTTCAAGCAAAAACAGGTGATTTTTGACAAAAGAGATAACACCCCCCCATTACGTCATGCTTCAGAAAGTTGAAAAATGGTCCGTTTTCAAATGTTTTATTTTTGAACGTCAGTTCACATTTGTAGGTAGATCATCAGTTTTAGAGCTAAAACTAGCATGTTTAAAGTGATTTTCATGCTTCCAGGGGCCCGGGAAGTGAATTAAATACCATTTGGAGGCATTTCATGTTCAAGCAAAAACAGGTGATTTTTGACAAAAGAGATAACACCCCCCCATTATGTCATGCTTCAGAAAGGTGAAAAATGGTCCGTTTTCAAATGTTTTATTTTTTAACGTCAGTTCACATTTGTAGGTAGATCATCAGTTTTAGAGCTAAAATTAGCATGTTTAAAGTGATTTTCATGCTTCCAGGGGCCCTAAACACAAGATTTGTGGAATGGTTAAAAGTGCATGAAAATGGCCAATTTATTCACTCTGAGGTCTCAAAAAGTGTTTCTTCACCCCGGGAAGTGAATTAAATACCATTTGGAGGCATTTAATGTTCAAGCAAAAACAGGTGATTTTTGACAAAAGAGATAACACCCCCCCATTACGTCATGCTTCAGAAAGGTGAAAAATTGTCAGTTTTTAAATGTTTTATTTTTGAACGTCAGTTCACATTTGTAGGTAGATCATCAGTTTTAGAGCTAAAATTAGCATGTTTAAAATGATTTTCATGCTTCCAGGGGCCCGGGAAGTGAATTAAATACCATTTGGAGGCATTTAATGTTCAAGCAAAAACAGGTGATTTTTGACAAAAGAGATAACACCCCCCCATTACGTCATGCTCCAGAAAGGTGAAAAATGGTCCGTTTTCAAATGTTTTATTTTTGAACGTCAGTTCACATTTGTAGGTAGATCATCAGTTTTAGAGCTAAAATTAGCATGTTTAACCACTTGGCTGCTAAGGTACTCCCTCTTCTTCCCATTGACTTTCCATTGAAATCAATGGAAAGTCCATGACTAGTTACCCTTGTCATTAGCGCTGAAGGGGTTAAAGTGATTTTCATACTTCCAGGGGCCCGGGAAGTGAATTAAATATTTATTTGGAGGCATTTAATGTTCAAGCAAAAACAGGTGATTTTTGACAAAAGAGATAACACCCCCCCATTACGTCATGCTTCAGAAAGGTGGAAAATGGTCCGTTTTCAAATGTTTTATTTTTGAACGTCAGTTAACATTTGTAGGTAGATCATCAGTTTTAGAGCTAAAATTAGCATGTTTAAAGTGATTTTCATGCTTCCAGGGGCCCTAAACACAAGATCTGTTGAATGGTTAAAAGTGCATGAAAATGGCCAATTTACTCACTCTGAGGTCTCAAAAAGTGTTTCTTCACCCCGGGAAGTGAATTAAATACCATTTGGAGGCATTTAATGTTCAAGCAAAAACAGGTGATTTTTGACAAAAGAGATAACACCCCCCCCCCATTACGTCATGCTTCAGAAAGGTGAAAAATGGTCCATTTTCAAATGTTTTATTTTTGAACGTCAGTTCACATTTGAAGGTAGATCATCAGTTTAAGAGCTAAAATTAGCATGTTTAAAGTGATTTTCATGCTTCCAGGGGCCCGGGAAGTGAATTAAATACCATTTGGAGGCATTTAATGTTCAAGCAAAAACAGGTGATTTTTGACAAAAGAGATAACACCCCCCCATTACGTCATGCTTCAGAAAGGTGAAAAATGGTCCGTTTTCAAATGTTTTATTTTCGAACGTCAGTTCACATTTGTAGGTAGATCATCAGTTTAAGAGCTAAAATTAGCATGTTTAAAGTGATTTTCATGCTTCCAGAGGCCCGGGAAGTGAATTAAATACCATTTGGAGGAATTTAATGTTGAAGTAAAAACAGGTGATTTTTGACAAAAGAGATAACACCCCCCCATTACGTCATGCTTCAGAAAGGTGAAAAATGGTCAGTTTTCAAATGTTTTATTTTTGAACGTCAGTTCACATTTGTAGGTAGATCATCAGTTTTAGAGCTAAAATTAGCATGTTTAAAGTGATTTTCATGCTTCCAGGGGCCCGGGAAGTGAATTAAATACCATTTGGAGGAATTTAATGTTCAAGCAAAAACAGGTGATTTTTGACAAAAGAGATAACACCCCCCCATTACGTCATGCTTCAGAAAGGTGAAAAATGGTCAGTTTTCAAATGTTTTATTTTTGAACGTCAGTTCACATTTGTAGGTAGATCATCAGTTTTAGAGCTAAAATTAGCATGTTTAAAGTGATTTTCATGCTTCCAGGGGCCCGGAAGTGAATTAAATACCATTTGGAGGCATTTAATGTTCAAGCAAAAACAGGTGATTTTTGACAAAAGAGATAACACCCCCCATTACGTCATGCTTCAGAAAGGTGAAAAATGGTCCGTTTTCAAATGTTTTATTTTTGAACGTCAGTTCACATTTGTAGGTAGATCATCAGTTTAAGAGCTAAAATTAGCATCTTTAAAGTGATTTTCATGCTTCCAGGGGCTCTAAACACAAGGTTTGTGGAATGGTTAAAAGTGCATGAAAATGGCCAATTTACTCACTCTGAGGTCTCAAAAAGTGTTTCTTCACCCTGGGAACTGAATTTATTACCGTTTGGAGGCATTTAATGTTCAAGCAAAAACAGGTGATTTTTGACAAAAGAGATAACACCCCCCCATTACGTCATTCTTCAGAAAGGTGAAAAATGGTCCGTTTTCAAATGTTTTATTTTTGAACGTCAGTTCACATTTGTAGGTAGATCATCAGTTTAAGAGCTAAAAATAGCATGTTTAAAGTGATTTTCATGCTTCCAGGGGCCCGGAAAGTGAATTAAATACCATTTGGAGGCATTTCATGTTCAAGCAAAAACAGGTGATTTTTGACAAAAGAGATAACACTCCCCCATTACGTCATGCTTCAGAAAGGTGAAAAATGGTCAGTTTTCAAATGTTTTATTTTTGAACGTCAGTTCACATTTGTAGGTAGATCATCAGTTTAAGAGCTAAAATTAGCATGTTTAAAGTGATTTTCATGCTTCCAGGGGCCCGGGAAGTGAATGAAATACCATTTGGAGGAATTTAATGTTCAAGCAAAAACCGGTGATTTTTGACAATAGAGATAACACCCCCCCCATTACGTCATGCTTCAGAAAGGTGAAAAATTGTCAGTTTTCAAATGTTATATTTTCGAACGTCAGTTCACATTTGTAGGTAGATCATCAGTTTAAGAGCTAAAATTAGCATGTTTAAAGTGATTTTCAGGCTTCCAGGGGCCCGGGAAGTGAATGAAATACCATTTGGAGGAATTTAATGTTCAAGCAAAAACCGGTGATTTTTGACAATAGAGATAACACCCCCCCCATTACGTCATGCTTCAGAAAGGTGAAAAATGGTCCGTTTTCAAATGTTTTATTTTTTAACGTCAGTTCACATTTGTAGGTAGATCATCAGTTTTAGAGCTAAAATTAGCATGTTTAAAGTGATTTTCATGCTTCCAGGGGCCCTAAACACAAGATTTGTGGAATGGTTAAAAGTGCATGAAAATGGCCAATTTATTCACTCTGAGGTCTCAAAAAGTGTTTCTTCACCCCGGGAAGTGAATTAAATACCATTTGGAGGCATTTAATGTTCAAGCAAAAACAGGTGATTTTTGACAAAAGAGATAACACCCCCCCATTACGTCATGCTTCAGAAAGGTGAAAAATTGTCAGTTTTTAAATGTTTTATTTTTGAACGTCAGTTCACATTTGTAGGTAGATCATCAGTTTTAGAGCTAAAATTAGCATGTTTAAAATGATTTTCATGCTTCCAGGGGCCCGGGAAGTGAATTAAATACCATTTGGAGGCATTTAATGTTCAAGCAAAAACAGGTGATTTTTGACAAAAGAGATAACACCCCCCCATTACGTCATGCTCCAGAAAGGTGAAAAATGGTCCGTTTTCAAATGTTTTATTTTTGAACGTCAGTTCACATTTGTAGGTAGATCATCAGTTTTAGAGCTAAAATTAGCATGTTTAACCACTTGGCTGCTAAGGTACTCCCTCTTCTTCCCATTGACTTTCCATTGAAATCAATGGAAAGTCCATGACTAGTTACCCTTGTCATTAGCGCTGAAGGGGTTAAAGTGATTTTCATACTTCCAGGGGCCCGGGAAGTGAATTAAATATTTATTTGGAGGCATTTAATGTTCAAGCAAAAACAGGTGATTTTTGACAAAAGAGATAACACCCCCCCATTACGTCATGCTTCAGAAAGGTGGAAAATGGTCCGTTTTCAAATGTTTTATTTTTGAACGTCAGTTAACATTTGTAGGTAGATCATCAGTTTTAGAGCTAAAATTAGCATGTTTAAAGTGATTTTCATGCTTCCAGGGGCCCTAAACACAAGATCTGTTGAATGGTTAAAAGTGCATGAAAATGGCCAATTTACTCACTCTGAGGTCTCAAAAAGTGTTTCTTCACCCCGGGAAGTGAATTAAATACCATTTGGAGGCATTTAATGTTCAAGCAAAAACAGGTGATTTTTGACAAAAGAGATAACACCCCCCCCCATTACGTCATGCTTCAGAAAGGTGAAAAATGGTCCATTTTCAAATGTTTTATTTTTGAACGTCAGTTCACATTTGAAGGTAGATCATCAGTTTAAGAGCTAAAATTAGCATGTTTAAAGTGATTTTCATGCTTCCAGGGGCCCGGGAAGTGAATTAAATACCATTTGGAGGCATTTAATGTTCAAGCAAAAACAGGTGATTTTTGACAAAAGAGATAACACCCCCCCATTACGTCATGCTTCAGAAAGGTGAAAAATGGTCCGTTTTCAAATGTTTTATTTTCGAACGTCAGTTCACATTTGTAGGTAGATCATCAGTTTAAGAGCTAAAATTAGCAAGTTTAAAGTGATTTTCATGCTTCCAGAGGCCCGGGAAGTGAATTAAATACCATTTGGAGGAATTTAATGTTGAAGTAAAAACAGGTGATTTTTGACAAAAGAGATAACACCCCCCCATTACGTCATGCTTCAGAAAGGTGAAAAATGGTCAGTTTTCAAATGTTTTATTTTTGAACGTCAGTTCACATTTGTAGGTAGATCATCAGTTTTAGAGCTAAAATTAGCATGTTTAAAGTGATTTTCATGCTTCCAGGGGCCCGGGAAGTGAATTAAATACCATTTGGAGGAATTTAATGTTCAAGCAAAAACAGGTGATTTTTGACAAAAGAGATAACACCCCCCCATTACGTCATGCTTCAGAAAGGTGAAAAATGGTCAGTTTTCAAATGTTTTATTTTTGAACGTCAGTTCACATTTGTAGGTAGATCATCAGTTTAAGAGCTAAAATTAGCATGTTTAAAGTGATTTTCATGCTTCCAGAGGCCCGGGAAGTGAATTAAATACCATTTGGAGGAATTTAATGTTGAAGTAAAAACAGGTGATTTTTGACAAAAGAGATAACACCCCCCCATTACGTCATGCTTCAGAAAGGTGAAAAATGGTCAGTTTTCAAATGTTTTATTTTTGAACGTCAGTTCACATTTGAAGGTAGATCATCAGTTTAAGAGCTAAAATTAGCATGTTTAAAGTGATTTTCATGCTTCCAGGGGCCCGAGAAGTGAATTAAATACCATTTGGAGGCATTTAATGTTCAAGCAAAAACAGGTGATTTTTGACAAAAGAGATAACACCCCCCCATTACGTCATGCTTCAGAAAGGTGAAAAATGGTCCGTTTTCAAAAGTTTTATTTACGAACGTCAGTTCACATTTGTAGGTAGATCATCAGTTTAAGAGCTAAAATTAGCATGTTTAAAGTGATTTTCATGCTTCCAGAGGCCCGGGAAGTGAATTAAATACCATTTGGAGGAATTTAATGTTGAAGTAAAAACAGGTGATTTTTGACAAAAGAGATAACACCCCCCCATTACGTCATGCTTCAGAAAGGTGAAAAATGGTCAGTTTTCAAATGTTTTATTTTTGAACGTCAGTTCACATTTGTAGGTAGATCATCAGTTTTAGAGCTAAAATTAGCATGTTTAAAGTGATTTTCATGCTTCCAGGGGCCCGGGAAGTGAATTAAATACCATTTGGAGGAATTTAATGTTCAAGCAAAAACAGGTGATTTTTGACAAAAGAGATAACACCCCCCCATTACGTCATGCTTCAGAAAGGTGAAAAATGGTCAGTTTTCAAATGTTTTATTTTTGAACGTCAGTTCACATTTGTAGGTAGATCATCAGTTTTAGAGCTAAAATTAGCATGTTTAAAGTGATTTTCATGCTTCCAGGGGCCCTGGAAGTGAATTAAATACCATTTGGAGGCATTTAATGTTCAAGCAAAAACAGGTGATTTTTGACAAAAGAGATAACACCCCCCCATTACGTCATGCTTCAGAAAGGTGAAAAATGGTCCGTTTTCAAATGTTTTATTTTTGAACGTCAGTTCACATTTGTAGGTAGATCATCAGTTTAAGAGCTAAAATTAGCATCTTTAAAGTGATTTTCATGCTTCCAGGGGCTCTAAACACAAGATTTGTGGAATGGTTAAAAGTGCATGAAAATGGCCAATTTACTCACTCTGAGGTCTCAAAAAGTGTTTCTTCACCCCGGGAACTGAATTTATTACCATTTGGAGGCATTTAATGTTCAAGCAAAAACAGGTGATTTTTGACAAAAGAGATAACACCCCCCCATTACGTCATGCTTCAGAAAGGTGAAAAATGGTCAGTTTTCAAATGTTTTATTTTTGAACGTCAGTTCACATTTGAAGGTAGATCATCAGTTTAAGAGCTAAAATTAGCATGTTTAAAGTGATTTTCATGCTTCCAGGGGCCCGGGAAGTGAATTAAATACCATTTGGAGGCATTTAATGTTCAAGCAAAAACAGGTGATTTTTGACAAAAGAGATAACACCCCCCCATTACGTCATGCTTCAGAAAGGTGAAAAATGGTCCGTTTTCAAATGTTTTATTTTCGAACGTCAGTTCACATTTGTAGGTAGATCATCAGTTTAAGAGCTAAAATTAGCATGTTTAAAGTGATTTTCATGCTTCCAGAGGCCCGGGAAGTGAATTAAATACCATTTGGAGGAATTTAATGTTGAAGTAAAAACAGGTGATTTTTGACAAAAGAGATAACACCCCCCCATTACGTCATGCTTCAGAAAGGTGAAAAATGGTCAGTTTTCAAATGTTTTATTTTTGAACGTCAGTTCACATTTGTAGGTAGATCATCAGTTTTAGAGCTAAAATTAGCATGTTTAAAGTGATTTTCATGCTTCCAGGGGCCCGGGAAGTGAATTAAATACCATTTGGAGGAATTTAATGTTCAAGCAAAAACAGGTGATTTTTGACAAAAGAGATAACACCCCCCCATTACGTCATGCTTCAGAAAGGTGAAAAATGGTCAGTTTTCAAATGTTTTATTTTTGAACGTCAGTTCACATTTGTAGGTAGATCATCAGTTTTAGAGCTAAAATTAGCATGTTTAAAGTGATTTTCATGCTTCCAGGGGCCCGGGAAGTGAATTAAATACCATTTGGAGGCATTTAATGTTCAAGCAAAAACAGGTGATTTTTGACAAAAGAGATAACACCCCCCCATTACGTCATGCTTCAGAAAGGTGAAAAATGGTCCGTTTTCAAATGTTTTATTTTTGAACGTCAGTTCACATTTGTAGGTAGATCATCAGTTTAAGAGCTAAAATTAGCATCTTTAAAGTGATTTTCATGCTTCCAGGGGCTCTAAACACAAGATTTGTGGAATGGTTAAAAGTGCATGAAAATGGCCAATTTACTCACTCTGAGGTCTCAAAAAGTGTTTCTTCACCCCGGGAACTGAATTTATTACCATTTGGAGGCATTTAATGTTCAAGCAAAAACAGGTGATTTTTGACAAAAGAGATAACACCCCCCCATTACGTCATTCTTCAGAAAGGTGAAAAATGGTCCGTTTTCAAATGTTTTATTTTTGAACGTCAGTTCACATTTGTAGGTAGATCATCCGTTTAAGAGCTAAAAATAGCATGTTTAAAGTGATTTTCATGCTTCCAGGGGCCCGGAAAGTGAATTAAATACCATTTGGAGGCATTTAATGTTCAAGCAAAAACAGGTGATTTTTGACAAAAGAGATAACACCCCCCCATTACGTCATGCTTCAGAAAGGTGGAAAATGGTCCGTTTTCAAATGTTTTATTTTTGAACGTCAGTTCACATTTGTAGGTAGATCATCAGTTTTAGAGCTAAAATTAGCATGTTTAAAGTGATTTTCATGCTTCCAGGGGCCCTAAACACAAGATCTGTGGAATGGTTAAAAGTGCATGAAAATTGCCAATTTACTCACTCTGAGGTCTCAAAAAGTGTTTCTTCACCCCGGGAAGTGAATTAAATACCATTTGGAGGCATTTAATGTTCAAGCAAAAACCGGTGATTTTTGACAAAAGAGATAACACCCCCCCATTACGTCATGCTTCAGAAAGGTGAAAAATGGTCAGTTTTCAAATGTTTTATTTTTGAACGTCAGTTCACATTTGTAGGTAGATCATCAGTTTAAGAGCTAAAATTAGCATGTTTAAAGTGATTTTCATGCTTCCAGGGGCCCGGGAAGTGAATGAAATACCATTTGGAGGAATTTAATGTTCAAGCAAAAACCGGTGATTTTTGACAATAGAGATAACACCCCCCCCCATTACGTCATGCTTCAGAAAGGTGAAAAATTGTCAGTTTTCAAATGTTTTATTTTCGAACGTCAGTTCACATTTGTAGGTAGATCATCAGTTTAAGAGCTAAAATTAGCATGTTTAAAGTGATTTTCATGCTTCCAGGGGCCCTAAACACAAGATTTGTGGAATGGTTAAAAGTGCATGAAAATGGCCAATTTACTCACTCTGAGGTCTCAAAAAGTGTTTCTTCATCCCGGGAAGTGAATTAAATACCATTTGGAGGCATTTAATGTTCAAGCAAAAACAGGTGATTTTTGACAAAAGAGATAACACCCCCCCATTACGTCATGCTTCAGAAAGTTGAAAAATGGTCCGTTTTCAAATGTTTTATTTTTGAACGTCAGTTCACATTTGTAGGTAGATCATCAGTTTTAGAGCTAAAACTAGCATGTTTAAAGTGATTTTCATGCTTCCAGGGGCCCGGGAAGTGAATTAAATACCATTTGGAGGCATTTCATGTTCAAGCAAAAACAGGTGATTTTTGACAAAAGAGATAACACCCCCCCATTATGTCATGCTTCAGAAAGGTGAAAAATGGTCCGTTTTCAAATGTTTTATTTTTTAACGTCAGTTCACATTTGTAGGTAGATCATCAGTTTTAGAGCTAAAATTAGCATGTTTAAAGTGATTTTCATGCTTCCAGGGGCCCTAAACACAAGATTTGTGGAATGGTTAAAAGTGCATGAAAATGGCCAATTTATTCACTCTGAGGTCTCAAAAAGTGTTTCTTCACCCCGGGAAGTGAATTAAATACCATTTGGAGGCATTTAATGTTCAAGCAAAAACAGGTGATTTTTGACAAAAGAGATAACACCCCCCCATTACGTCATGCTTCAGAAAGGTGAAAAATTGTCAGTTTTTAAATGTTTTATTTTTGAACGTCAGTTCACATTTGTAGGTAGATCATCAGTTTTAGAGCTAAAATTAGCATGTTTAAAATGATTTTCATGCTTCCAGGGGCCCGGGAAGTGAATTAAATACCATTTGGAGGCATTTAATGTTCAAGCAAAAACAGGTGATTTTTGACAAAAGAGATAACACCCCCCCATTACGTCATGCTCCAGAAAGGTGAAAAATGGTCCGTTTTCAAATGTTTTATTTTTGAACGTCAGTTCACATTTGTAGGTAGATCATCAGTTTTAGAGCTAAAATTAGCATGTTTAACCACTTGGCTGCTAAGGTACTCCCTCTTCTTCCCATTGACTTTCCATTGAAATCAATGGAAAGTCCATGACTAGTTACCCTTGTCATTAGCGCTGAAGGGGTTAAAGTGATTTTCATACTTCCAGGGGCCCGGGAAGTGAATTAAATATTTATTTGGAGGCATTTAATGTTCAAGCAAAAACAGGTGATTTTTGACAAAAGAGATAACACCCCCCCATTACGTCATGCTTCAGAAAGGTGGAAAATGGTCCGTTTTCAAATGTTTTATTTTTGAACGTCAGTTAACATTTGTAGGTAGATCATCAGTTTTAGAGCTAAAATTAGCATGTTTAAAGTGATTTTCATGCTTCCAGGGGCCCTAAACACAAGATCTGTTGAATGGTTAAAAGTGCATGAAAATGGCCAATTTACTCACTCTGAGGTCTCAAAAAGTGTTTCTTCACCCCGGGAAGTGAATTAAATACCATTTGGAGGCATTTAATGTTCAAGCAAAAACAGGTGATTTTTGACAAAAGAGATAACACCCCCCCCCCATTACGTCATGCTTCAGAAAGGTGAAAAATGGTCCATTTTCAAATGTTTTATTTTTGAACGTCAGTTCACATTTGAAGGTAGATCATCAGTTTAAGAGCTAAAATTAGCATGTTTAAAGTGATTTTCATGCTTCCAGGGGCCCGGGAAGTGAATTAAATACCATTTGGAGGCATTTAATGTTCAAGCAAAAACAGGTGATTTTTGACAAAAGAGATAACACCCCCCCATTACGTCATGCTTCAGAAAGGTGAAAAATGGTCCGTTTTCAAATGTTTTATTTTCGAACGTCAGTTCACATTTGTAGGTAGATCATCAGTTTAAGAGCTAAAATTAGCATGTTTAAAGTGATTTTCATGCTTCCAGAGGCCCGGGAAGTGAATTAAATACCATTTGGAGGAATTTAATGTTGAAGTAAAAACAGGTGATTTTTGACAAAAGAGATAACACCCCCCCATTACGTCATGCTTCAGAAAGGTGAAAAATGGTCAGTTTTCAAATGTTTTATTTTTGAACGTCAGTTCACATTTGTAGGTAGATCATCAGTTTTAGAGCTAAAATTAGCATGTTTAAAGTGATTTTCATGCTTCCAGGGGCCCGGGAAGTGAATTAAATACCATTTGGAGGAATTTAATGTTCAAGCAAAAACAGGTGATTTTTGACAAAAGAGATAACACCCCCCCATTACGTCATGCTTCAGAAAGGTGAAAAATGGTCAGTTTTCAAATGTTTTATTTTTGAACGTCAGTTCACATTTGTAGGTAGATCATCAGTTTTAGAGCTAAAATTAGCATGTTTAAAGTGATTTTCATGCTTCCAGGGGCCCGGAAGTGAATTAAATACCATTTGGAGGCATTTAATGTTCAAGCAAAAACAGGTGATTTTTGACAAAAGAGATAACACCCCCCATTACGTCATGCTTCAGAAAGGTGAAAAATGGTCCGTTTTCAAATGTTTTATTTTTGAACGTCAGTTCACATTTGTAGGTAGATCATCAGTTTAAGAGCTAAAATTAGCATCTTTAAAGTGATTTTCATGCTTCCAGGGGCTCTAAACACAAGGTTTGTGGAATGGTTAAAAGTGCATGAAAATGGCCAATTTACTCACTCTGAGGTCTCAAAAAGTGTTTCTTCACCCTGGGAACTGAATTTATTACCGTTTGGAGGCATTTAATGTTCAAGCAAAAACAGGTGATTTTTGACAAAAGAGATAACACCCCCCCATTACGTCATTCTTCAGAAAGGTGAAAAATGGTCCGTTTTCAAATGTTTTATTTTTGAACGTCAGTTCACATTTGTAGGTAGATCATCAGTTTAAGAGCTAAAAATAGCATGTTTAAAGTGATTTTCATGCTTCCAGGGGCCCGGAAAGTGAATTAAATACCATTTGGAGGCATTTCATGTTCAAGCAAAAACAGGTGATTTTTGACAAAAGAGATAACACTCCCCCATTACGTCATGCTTCAGAAAGGTGAAAAATGGTCAGTTTTCAAATGTTTTATTTTTGAACGTCAGTTCACATTTGTAGGTAGATCATCAGTTTAAGAGCTAAAATTAGCATGTTTAAAGTGATTTTCATGCTTCCAGGGGCCCGGGAAGTGAATGAAATACCATTTGGAGGAATTTAATGTTCAAGCAAAAACCGGTGATTTTTGACAATAGAGATAACACCCCCCCATTACGTCATGCTTCAGAAAGGTGAAAAATTGTCAGTTTTCAAATGTTATATTTTCGAACGTCAGTTCACATTTGTAGGTAGATCATCAGTTTAAGAGCTAAAATTAGCATGTTTAAAGTGATTTTCATGCTTCCAGGGGCCCTAAACACAAGATTTGTGGAATGGTTAAAAGTGCATGAAAATGGCCAATTTACTCACTCTGAGGTCTCAAAAAGTGTTTCTTCATCCCGGGAAGTGAATTAAATACCATTTGGAGGCATTTAATGTTCAAGCAAAAACAGGTGATTTTTGACAAAAGAGATAACACCCCCCCATTACGTCATGCTTCAGAAAGTTGAAAAATGGTCCGTTTTCAAATGTTTTATTTTTGAACGTCAGTTCACATTTGTAGGTAGATCATCAGTTTTAGAGCTAAAACTAGCATGTTTAAAGTGATTTTCATGCTTCCAGGGGCCCGGGAAGTGAATTAAATACCATTTGGAGTCATTTCATGTTCAAGCAAAAACAGGTGATTTTTGACAAAAGAGATAACACCCCCCCATTACGTCATGCTTCAGAAAGGTGAAAAATGGTCCGTTTTCAAATGTTTTATTTTTTAACGTCAGTTCACATTTGTAGGTAGATCATCAGTTTTAGAGCTAAAATTAGCATGTTTAAAGTGATTTTCATGCTTCCAGGGGCCCTAAACACAAGATTTGTGGAATGGTTAAAAGTGCATGAAAATGGCCAATTTATTCACTCTGAGGTCTCAAAAAGTGTTTCTTCACCCCGGGAAGTGAATTAAATACCATTTGGAGGCATTTAATGTTCAAGCAAAAACAGGTGATTTTTGACAAAAGAGATAACACTCCCCCATTACGTCATGCTTCAGAAAGGTGAAAAATGGTCAGTTTTCAAATGTTTTATTTTTGAACGTCAGTTCACATTTGTAGGTAGATCATCAGTTTAAGAGCTAAAATTAGCATGTTTAAAGTGATTTTCATGCTTCCAGGGGCCCGGGAAGTGAATGAAATACCATTTGGAGGAATTTAATGTTCAAGCAAAAACCGGTGATTTTTGACAATAGAGATAACACCCCCCCCATTACGTCATGCTTCAGAAAGGTGAAAAATTGTCAGTTTTCAAATGTTATATTTTCGAACGTCAGTTCACATTTGTAGGTAGATCATCAGTTTAAGAGCTAAAATTAGCATGTTTAAAGTGATTTTCATGCTTCCAGGGGCCCTAAACACAAGATTTGTGGAATGGTTAAAAGTGCATGAAAATGGCCAATTTACTCACTCTGAGGTCTCAAAAAGTGTTTCTTCATCCCGGGAAGTGAATTAAATACCATTTGGAGGCATTTAATGTTCAAGCAAAAACAGGTGATTTTTGACAAAAGAGATAACACCCCCCCATTACGTCATGCTTCAGAAAGTTGAAAAATGGTCCGTTTTCAAATGTTTTATTTTTGAACGTCAGTTCACATTTGTAGGTAGATCATCAGTTTTAGAGCTAAAACTAGCATGTTTAAAGTGATTTTCATGCTTCCAGGGGCCCGGGAAGTGAATTAAATACCATTTGGAGTCATTTCATGTTCAAGTAAAAACAGGTGATTTTTGACAAAAGAGATAACACCCCCCCATTACGTCATGCTTCAGAAAGGTGAAAAATGGTCCGTTTTCAAATGTTTTATTTTTTAACGTCAGTTCACATTTGTAGGTAGATCATCAGTTTTAGAGCTAAAATTAGCATGTTTAAAGTGATTTTCATGCTTCCAGGGGCCCTAAACACAAGATTTGTGGAATGGTTAAAAGTGCATGAAAATGGCCAATTTATTCACTCTGAGGTCTCAAAAAGTGTTTCTTCACCCCGGGAAGTGAATTAAATACCATTTGGAGGCATTTAATGTTCAAGCAAAAACAGGTGATTTTTGACAAAAGAGATAACACCCCCCCATTACGTCATGCTTCAGAAAGGTGAAAAATGGTCAGTTTTCAAATGTTTTATTTTTGAACGTCAGTTCACATTTGTAGGTAGATCATCAGTTTTAGAGCTAAAATTAGCATGTTTAAAATGATTTTCATGCTTCCAGGGGCCCGGGAAGTGAATTAAATACCATTTGGAGGCATTTAATGTTCAAGCAAAAACAGGTGATTTTTGACAAAAGAGATAACACCCCCCCATTACGTCATGCTCCAGAAAGGTGAAAAATGGTCCGTTTTCAAATGTTTTATTTTTGAACGTCAGTTCACATTTGTAGGTAGATCATCAGTTTTAGAGCTAAAATTAGCATGTTTAAAGTGATTTTCATACTTCCAGGGGCCCGGGAAGTGAATTAAATATTTATTTGGAGGCATTTAATGTTCAAGAAAAAACAGGTGATTTTTGACAAAAGAGATAACACCCCCCCCCCCATTACGTCATGCTTCAGAAAGGTGAAAAATGGTCCGTTTTCAAATGTTTTATTTTTGAACGTCAGTTCACATTTGTAGGTAGATCATCAGTTTAAGAGCTAAAATTAGCATGTTTAAAGTGATTTTCATGCTTCCAGGGGCCCGGGAAGTGAATTAAATACCATTTGGAGGCATTTAATGTTCAAGCAAAAACAGGTGATTTTTGACAAAAGAGATAACACCCCCCCATTACGTCATGCTTCAGAAAGTTGAAAAATGGTCCGTTTTCAAATATTTTATTTTTGAACGTCAGTTCACATTTGTAGGTAGATCATCAGTTTTAGAGCTAAAACTAGCATGTTTAAAGTGATTTTCATGCTTCCAGGGGCCCGGGAAGTGAATTAAATACCATTTGGAGGCATTTCATGTTCAAGCAAAAACAGGTGATTTTTGACAAAAGAGATAACACCCCCCCATTATGTCATGCTTCAGAAAGGTGAAAAATGGTCCATTTTCAAATGTTTTATTTTTTAACGTCAGTTCACATTTGTAGGTAGATCATCAGTTTTAGAGCTAAAATTAGCATGTTTAAAGTGATTTTCATGCTTCCAGGGGCCCTAAACACAAGATTTGTGGAATGGTTAAAAGTGCATGAAAATGGCCAATTTATTCACTCTGAGGTCTCAAAAAGTGTTTCTTCACCCCGGGAAGTGAATTAAATACCATTTGGAGGCATTTAATGTTCAAGCAAAAACAGGTGATTTTTGACAAAAGAGATAACACCCCCCCATTACGTCATGCTTCAGAAAGGTGAAAAATTGTCAGTTTTCAAATGTTTTATTTTTGAACGTCAGTTCACATTTGTAGGTAGATCATCAGTTTTAGAGCTAAAATTAGCATGTTTAAAATGATTTTCATGCTTCCAGGGGCCCGGGAAGTGAATTAAATACCATTTGGAGGCATTTAATGTTCAAGCAAAAACAGGTGATTTTTGACAAAAGAGATAACAACCCCCCATTACGTCATGCTCCAGAAAGGTGAAAAATGGTCCGTTTTCAAATGTTTTATTTTTGAACGTCAGTTCACATTTGTAGGTAGATCATCAGTTTTAGAGCTAAAATTAGCATGTTTAAAGTGATTTTCATACTTCCAGGGGCCCGGGAAGTGAATTAAATATTTATTTGGAGGCATTTAATGTTCAAGCAAAAACAGGTGATTTTTGACAAAAGAGATAACACCCCCCCATTACGTCATGCTTCAGAAAGGTGGAAAATGGTCCGTTTTCAAATGTTTTATTTTTGAACGTCAGTTAACATTTGTAGGTAGATCATCAGTTTTAGAGCTAAAATTAGCATGTTTAAAGTGATTTTCATGCTTCCAGGGGCCCTAAACACAAGATCTGTGGAATGGTTAAAAGTGCATGAAAATGGCCAATTTACTCACTCTGAGGTCTCAAAAAGTGTTTCTTCGCCCCGGGAAGTGAATTAAATACCATTTGGAGGCATTTAATGTTCAAGCAAAAACAGGTGATTTTTGACAAAAGAGATAACACCCCCCCCCATTACGTCATGCTTCAGAAAGGTGAAAAATGGTCCATTTTCAAATGTTTTAATTTTTGAACGTCAGTTCACATTTGAAGGTAGATCATCAGTTTAAGAGCTAAAATTAGCATGTTTAAAGTGATTTTCATGCTTCCAGGGGCCCGGGAAGTGAATTAAATACCATTTGGAGGCATTTAATGTTCAAGCAAAAACAGGTGATTTTTGACAAAAGAGATAACACCCCCCCATTACGTCATGCTTCAGAAAGGTGAAAAATGGTCCGTTTTCAAATGTTTTATTTTCGAACGTCAGTTCACATTTGTAGGTAGATCATCAGTTTAAGAGCTAAAATTAGCATGTTTAAAGTGATTTTCATGCTTCCAGAGGCCCGGGAAGTGAATTAAATACCATTTGGAGAAATTTAATGTTGAAGTAAAAACAGGTGATTTTTGACAAAAGAGATAACACCCCCCCATTACGTCATGCTTCAGAAAGGTGAAAAATGGTCAGTTTTCAAATGTTTTATTTTTGAACGTCAGTTCACATTTGTAGGTAGATCATCAGTTTTAGAGCTAAAATTAGCATGTTTAAAGTGATTTTCATGCTTCCAGGGGCCCGGGAAGTGAATTAAATACCATTTGGAGGAATTTAATGTTCAAGCAAAAACAGGTGATTTTTGACAAAAGAGATAACACCCCCCCATTACGTCATGCTTCAGAAAGGTGAAAAATGGTCAGTTTTCAAATGTTTTATTTTTGAACGTCAGTTCACATTTGTAGGTAGATCATCAGTTTTAGAGCTAAAATTAGCATGTTTAAAGTGATTTTCATGCTTCCAGGGGCCCGGGAAGTGAATTAAATACCATTTGGAGGCATTTCATGTTCAAGCAAAAACAGGTGATTTTTGACAAAAGAGATAACACCCCCCATTACGTCATGCTTCAGAAAGGTGAAAAATGGTCCGTTTTCAAATGTTTTATTTTTGAACGTCAGTTCACATTTGTAGGTAGATCATCAGTTTAAGAGCTAAAATTAGCATCTTTAAAGTGATTTTCATGCTTCCAGGGGCTCTAAACACAAGGTTTGTGGAATGGTTAAAAGTGCATGAAAATGGCCAATTTACTCACTCTGAGGTCTCAAAAAGTGTTTCTTCACCCCGGGAACTGAATTTATTACCATTTGGAGGCATTTAATGTTCAAGCAAAAACAGGTGATTTTGGACAAAAGAGATAACACCCCCCCATTACGTCATGCTTCAGAAAGGTGAAAAATGGTCAGTTTTCAAATGTTTTATTTTTGAACGTCAGTTCACATTTGTAGGTAGATCATCAGTTTTAGAGCTAAAATTAGCATGTTTAAAGTGATTTTCATGCTTCCAGGGGCCCTGGAAGTGAATTAAATACCATTTGGAGGCATTTAATGTTCAAGCAAAAACAGGTGATTTTTGACAAAAGAGATAACACCCCCCCATTACGTCATGCTTCAGAAAGGTGAAAAATGGTCCGTTTTCAAATGTTTTATTTTTG
Organism: Lissotriton helveticus; assembly: GCF_964261635.1. Classification (NCBI taxonomy): domain Eukaryota; kingdom Metazoa; phylum Chordata; class Amphibia; order Caudata; family Salamandridae; genus Lissotriton; species Lissotriton helveticus. Next base: position 306,098 of record NW_027611786.1, read on the forward strand.
AACGTCAGTTCACATTTGTAGGTAGATCATCAGTTTAAGAGCTAAAATTAGCATCTTTAAAGTGATTTTCATGCTTCCAGGGGCTCTAAACACAAGATTTGTGGAATGGTTAAAAGTGCATGAAAATGGCCAATTTACTCACTCTGAGGTCTCAAAAAGTGTTTCTTCACCCCGGGAACTGAATTTATTACCATTTGGAGGCATTTAATGTTCAAGCAAAAACAGGTGATTTTTGACAAAAGAGATAACACCCCCCCCATTACGTCATTCTTCAGAAAGGTGAAAAATGGTCCGTTTTCAAATGTTTTATTTTTGAACGTCAGTTCACATTTGTAGGTAGATCATCAGTTTAAGAGCTAAAAATAGCATGTTTAAAGTGATTTTCATGCTTCCAGGGGCCCGGAAAGTGAATTAAATACCATTTGGAGGCATTTAATGTTCAAGCAAAAACAGGTGATTTTTGACAAAAGAGATAACACCCCCCCATTACGTCATGCTTCAGAAAGGTGGAAAATGGTCCGTTTTCAAATGTTTTATTTTTGAACGTCAGTTCACATTTGTAGGTAGATCATCAGTTTTAGAGCTAAAATTATCATGTTTAAAGTGATTTTCATGCTTCCAGGGGCCCTAAACACAAGATCTGTGGAATGGTTAAAAGTGCATGAAAATTGCCAATTTACTCACTCTGAGGTCTCAAAAAGTGTTTCTTCACCCCGGGAAGTGAATTAAATACCATTTGGAGGCATTTAATGTTCAAGCAAAAACCGGTGATTTTTGACAAAAGAGATAACACCCCCCATTACGTCATGCTTCAGAAAGGTGAAAAATGGTCAGTTTTCAAATGTTTTATTTTCGAACGTCAGTTCACATTTGTAGGTAGATCATCAGTTTAAGAGCTAAAATTAGCATGTTTAAAGTGATTTTCATGCTTCCAGGGGCCCGGGAAGTGAATGAAATACCATTTGGAGGAATTTATTGTTCAAGCAAAAACCGGTGATTTTTGACAATAGAGATAACACCCCCCCCATTACGTCATGCTTCAGAAAGGTGAAAAATTGTCAGTTTTCAAATGTTTTATTTTCGAACGTCAGTTCACATTTGTAGGTAGATCATCAGTTTAAGAGCTAAAATTAGCATGTTTAAAGTGATTTTCATGCTTCCAGGGGCCCTAAACACAAGATTTGTGGAATGGTTAAAAGTGCATGAAAATGGCCAATTTACTCACTCTGAGGACTCAAAAAGTGTTTCTTCACCCCGGGAACTGAATTTATCACCATTTGGAGGCATTTAATGTTCAAGCAAAAACAGGTGATTTTTGACAAAAGAGATAACACCCCCCCCCCATTACGTCATGCTTCAGAAAGGTGAAAAATGGTCCATTTTCAAATGTTTTATTTTTGAACGTCAGTTCACATTTGAAGGTAGATCATCAGTTTAAGAGCTAAAATTAGCATGTTTAAAGTGATTTTCATGCTTCCAGGGGCCCGGGAAGTGAATTAAATACCATTTGGAGGCATTTAATGTTCAAGCAAAAACAGGTGATTTTTGACAAAAGAGATAACACCCCCCCATTACGTCATGCTTCAGAAAGGTGAAAAATGGTCCGTTTTCAAATGTTTTATTTTCGAACGTCAGTTCACATTTGTAGGTAGATCATCAGTTTAAGAGCTAAAATTAGCATGTTTAAAGTGATTTTCATGCTTCCAGAGGCCCGGGAAGTGAATTAAATACCATTTGGAGGAATTTAATGTTGAAGTAAAAACAGGTGATTTTTGACAAAAGAGATAACACCCCCCCATTACGTCATGCTTCAGAAAGGTGAAAAATGGTCAGTTTTCAAATGTTTTATTTTTGAACGTCAGTTCACATTTGTAGGTAGATCATCAGTTTTAGAGCTAAAATTAGCATGTTTAAAGTGATTTTCATGCTTCCAGGGGCCCGGGAAGTGAATTAAATACCATTTGGAGGAATTTAATGTTCAAGCAAAAACAGGTGATTTTTGACAAAAGAGATAACACCCCCCCATTACGTCATGCTTCAGAAAGGTGAAAAATGGTCAGTTTTCAAATGTTTTATTTTTGAACGTCAGTTCACATTTGTAGGTAGATCATCAGTTTTAGAGCTAAAATTAGCATGTTTAAAGTGATTTTCATGCTTCCAGGGGCCCGGGAAGTGAATTAAATACCATTTGGAGGCATTTAATGTTCAAGCAAAAACAGGTGATTTTTGACAAAAGAGATAACACCCCCCCATTACGTCATGCTTCAGAAAGGTGAAAAATGGTCCGTTTTCAAATGTTTTATTTTTGAACGTCAGTTCACATTTGTAGGTAGATCATCAGTTTAAGAGCTAAAATTAGCATCTTTAAAGTGATTTTCATGCTTCCAGGGGCTCTAAACACAAGATTTGTGGAATGGTTAAAAGTGCATGAAAATGGCCAATTTACTCACTCTGAGGTCTCAAAAAGTGTTTCTTCACCCCGGGAACTGAATTTATTACCATTTGGAGGCATTTAATGTTCAAGCAAAAACAGGTGATTTTTGACAAAAGAGATAACACCCCCCCATTACGTCATTCTTCAGAAAGGTGAAAAATGGTCCGTTTTCAAATGTTTTATTTTTGAACGTCAGTTCACATTTGTAGGTAGATCATCCGTTTAAGAGCTAAAAATAGCATGTTTAAAGTGATTTTCATGCTTCCAGGGGCCCGGAAAGTGAATTAAATACCATTTGGAGGCATTTAATGTTCAAGCAAAAACAGGTGATTTTTGACAAAAGAGATAACACCCCCCCATTACGTCATGCTTCAGAAAGGTGGAAAATGGTCCGTTTTCAAATGTTTTATTTTTGAACGTCAGTTCACATTTGTAGGTAGATCATCAGTTTTAGAGCTAAAATTAGCATGTTTAAAGTGATTTTCATGCTTCCAGGGGCCCTAAACACAAGATCTGTGGAATGGTTAAAAGTGCATGAAAATTGCCAATTTACTCACTCTGAGGTCTCAAAAAGTGTTTCTTCACCCCGGGAAGTGAATTAAATACCATTTGGAGGCATTTAATGTTCAAGCAAAAACCGGTGATTTTTGACAAAAGAGATAACACCCCCCCATTACGTCATGCTTCAGAAAGGTGAAAAATGGTCAGTTTTCAAATGTTTTATTTTTGAACGTCAGTTCACATTTGTAGGTAGATCATCAGTTTAAGAGCTAAAATTAGCATGTTTAAAGTGATTTTCATGCTTCCAGGGGCCCGGGAAGTGAATGAAATACCATTTGGAGGAATTTAATGTTCAAGCAAAAACCGGTGATTTTTGACAATAGAGATAACACCCCCCCCCATTACGTCATGCTTCAGAAAGGTGAAAAATTGTCAGTTTTCAAATGTTTTATTTTCGAACGTCAGTTCACATTTGTAGGTAGATCATCAGTTTAAGAGCTAAAATTAGCATGTTTAAAGTGATTTTCATGCTTCCAGGGGCCCTAAACACAAGATTTGTGGAATGGTTAAAAGTGCATGAAAATGGCCAATTTACTCACTCTGAGGTCTCAAAAAGTGTTTCTTCATCCCGGGAAGTGAATTAAATACCATTTGGAGGCATTTAATGTTCAAGCAAAAACAGGTGATTTTTGACAAAAGAGATAACACCCCCCCCATTACGTCATGCTTCAGAAAGTTGAAAAATGGTCCGTTTTCAAATGTTTTATTTTTGAACGTCAGTTCACATTTGTAGGTAGATCATCAGTTTTAGAGCTAAAACTAGCATGTTTAAAGTGATTTTCATGCTTCCAGGGGCCCGGGAAGTGAATTAAATACCATTTGGAGGCATTTCATGTTCAAGCAAAAACAGGTGATTTTTGACAAAAGAGATAACACCCCCCCATTATGTCATGCTTCAGAAAGGTGAAAAATGGTCCGTTTTCAAATGTTTTATTTTTTAACGTCAGTTCACATTTGTAGGTAGATCATCAGTTTTAGAGCTAAAATTAGCATGTTTAAAGTGATTTTCATGCTTCCAGGGGCCCTAAACACAAGATTTGTGGAATGGTTAAAAGTGCATGAAAATGGCCAATTTATTCACTCTGAGGTCTCAAAAAGTGTTTCTTCACCCCGGGAAGTGAATTAAATACCATTTGGAGGCATTTAATGTTCAAGCAAAAACAGGTGATTTTTGACAAAAGAGATAACACCCCCCCATTACGTCATGCTTCAGAAAGGTGAAAAATTGTCAGTTTTTAAATGTTTTATTTTTGAACGTCAGTTCACATTTGTAGGTAGATCATCAGTTTTAGAGCTAAAATTAGCATGTTTAAAATGATTTTCATGCTTCCAGGGGCCCGGGAAGTGAATTAAATACCATTTGGAGGCATTTAATGTTCAAGCAAAAACAGGTGATTTTTGACAAAAGAGATAACACCCCCCCATTACGTCATGCTCCAGAAAGGTGAAAAATGGTCCGTTTTCAAATGTTTTATTTTGAACGTCAGTTCACATTTGTAGGTAGATCATCAGTTTTAGAGCTAAAATTAGCATGTTTAACCACTTGGCTGCTAAGGTACTCCCTCTTCTTCCCATTGACTTTCCATTGAAATCAATGGAAAGTCCATGACTAGTTACCCTTGTCATTAGCGCTGAAGGGGTTAAAGTGATTTTCATACTTCCAGGGGCCCGGGAAGTGAATTAAATATTTATTTGGAGGCATTTAATGTTCAAGCAAAAACAGGTGATTTTTGACAAAAGAGATAACACCCCCCCATTACGTCATGCTTCAGAAAGGTGGAAAATGGTCCGTTTTCAAATGTTTTATTTTTGAACGTCAGTTAACATTTGTAGGTAGATCATCAGTTTTAGAGCTAAAATTAGCATGTTTAAAGTGATTTTCATGCTTCCAGGGGCCCTAAACACAAGATCTGTTGAATGGTTAAAAGTGCATGAAAATGGCCAATTTACTCACTCTGAGGTCTCAAAAGTGTTTCTTCACCCCGGGAAGTGAATTAAATACCATTTGGAGGCATTTAATGTTCAAGCAAAAACAGGTGATTTTTGACAAAAGAGATAACACCCCCCCCCCCATTACGTCATGCTTCAGAAAGGTGAAAAATGGTCCATTTTCAAATGTTTTATTTTTGAACGTCAGTTCACATTTGAAGGTAGATCATCAGTTTAAGAGCTAAAATTAGCATGTTTAAAGTGATTTTCATGCTTCCAGGGGCCCGGGAAGTGAATTAAATACCATTTGGAGGCATTTAATGTTCAAGCAAAAACAGGTGATTTTTGACAAAAGAGATAACACCCCCCCATTACGTCATGCTTCAGAAAGGTGAAAAATGGTCCGTTTTCAAATGTTTTATTTTCGAACGTCAGTTCACATTTGTAGGTAGATCATCAGTTTAAGAGCTAAAATTAGCATGTTTAAAGTGATTTTCATGCTTCCAGAGGCCCGGGAAGTGAATTAAATACCATTTGGAGGAATTTAATGTTGAAGTAAAAACAGGTGATTTTTGACAAAAGAGATAACACCCCCCCATTACGTCATGCTTCAGAAAGGTGAAAAATGGTCAGTTTTCAAATGTTTTATTTTTGAACGTCAGTTCACATTTGTAGGTAGATCATCAGTTTTAGAGCTAAAATTAGCATGTTTAAAGTGATTTTCATGCTTCCAGGGTCCGGGAAGTGAATTAAATACCATTTGGAGGAATTTATTGTTCAAGCAAAAACAGGTGATTTTTGACAAAAGAGATAACACCCCCCCATTACGTCATGCTTCAGAAAGGTGAAAAATGGTCAGTTTTCAAATGTTTTATTTTTGAACGTCAGTTCACATTTGTAGGTAGATCATCAGTTTTAGAGCTAAAATTAGCATGTTTAAAGTGATTTTCATGCTTCCAGGGGCCCGGAAGTGAATTAAATACCATTTGGAGGCATTTAATGTTCAATCAAAAACAGGTGATTTTTGACAAAAGAGATAACACCCCCCATTACGTCATGCTTCAGAAAGGTGAAAAATGGTCCGTTTTCAAATGTTTTATTTTTGAACGTCAGTTCACATTTGTAGGTAGATCATCAGTTTAAGAGCTAAAATTAGCATCTTTAAAGTGATTTTCATGCTTCCAGGGGCTCTAAACACAAGGTTTGTGGAATGGTTAAAAGTGCATGAAAATGGCCAATTTACTCACTCTGAGGTCTCAAAAAGTGTTTCTTCACCCTGGGAACTGAATTTATTACCGTTTGGAGGCATTTAATGTTCAAGCAAAAACAGGTGATTTTTGACAAAAGAGATAACACCCCCCCATTACGTCATTCTTCAGAAAGGTGAAAAATGGTCCGTTTTCAAATGTTTTATTTTTGAACGTCAGTTCACATTTGTAGGTAGATCATCAGTTTAAGAGCTAAAAATAGCATGTTTAAAGTGATTTTCATGCTTCCAGGGGCCCGGAAAGTGAATTAAATACCATTTGGAGGCATTTCATGTTCAAGCAAAAACAGGTGATTTTTGACAAAAGAGATAACACTCCCCCATTACGTCATGCTTCAGAAAGGTGAAAAATGGTCAGTTTTCAAATGTTTTATTTTTGAACGTCAGTTCACATTTGTAGGTAGATCATCAGTTTAAGAGCTAAAATTAGCATGTTTAAAGTGATTTTCATGCTTCCAGGGGCCCGGGAAGTGAATGAAATACCATTTGGAGGAATTTAATGTTCAAGCAAAAACCGGTGATTTTTGACAATAGAGATAACACCCCCCCCCATTACGTCATGCTTCAGAAAGGTGAAAAATTGTCAGTTTTCAAATGTTATATTTTCGAACGTCAGTTCACATTTGTAGGTAGATCATCAGTTTAAGAGCTAAAATTAGCATGTTTAAAGTGATTTTCATGCTTCCAGGGGCCCTAAACACAAGATTTGTGGAATGGTTAAAAGTGCATGAAAATGGCCAATTTACTCACTCTGAGGTCTCAAAAAGTGTTTCTTCATCCCGGGAAGTGAATTAAATACCATTTGGAGGCATTTAATGTTCAAGCAAAAACAGGTGATTTTTGACAAAAGAGATAACACCCCCCCATTACGTCATGCTTCAGAAAGTTGAAAAATGGTCCGTTTTCAAATGTTTTATTTTTGAACGTCAGTTCACATTTGTAGGTAGATCATCAGTTTTAGAGCTAAAACTAGCATGTTTAAAGTGATTTTCATGCTTCCAGGGGCCCGGGAAGTGAATTAAATACCATTTGGAGTCATTTCATGTTCAAGCAAAAACAGGTGATTTTTGACAAAAGAGATAACACCCCCCCATTACGTCATGCTTCAGAAAGGTGAAAAATGGTCCGTTTTCAAATGTTTTATTTTTTAACGTCAGTTCACATTTGTAGGTAGATCATCAGTTTTAGAGCTAAAATTAGCATGTTTAAAGTGATTTTCATGCTTCCAGGGGCCCTAAACACAAGATTTGTGGAATGGTTAAAAGTGCATGAAAATGGCCAATTTATTCACTCTGAGGTCTCAAAAAGTGTTTCTTCACCCCGGGAAGTGAATTAAATACCATTTGGAGGCATTTAATGTTCAAGCAAAAACAGGTGATTTTTGACAAAAGAGATAACACTCCCCCATTACGTCATGCTTCAGAAAGGTGAAAAATGGTCAGTTTTCAAATGTTTTATTTTTGAACGTCAGTTCACATTTGTAGGTAGATCATCAGTTTAAGAGCTAAAATTAGCATGTTTAAAGTGATTTTCATGCTTCCAGGGGCCCGGGAAGTGAATGAAATACCATTTGGAGGAATTTAATGTTCAAGCAAAAACCGGTGATTTTTGACAATAGAGATAACACCCCCCCCATTACGTCATGCTTCAGAAAGGTGAAAAATTGTCAGTTTTCAAATGTTATATTTTCGAACGTCAGTTCACATTTGTAGGTAGATCATCAGTTTAAGAGCTAAAATTAGCATGTTTAAAGTGATTTTCATGCTTCCAGGGGCCCTAAACACAAGATTTGTGGAATGGTTAAAAGTGCATGAAAATGGCCAATTTACTCACTCTGAGGTCTCAAAAAGTGTTTCTTCATCCCGGGAAGTGAATTAAATACCATTTGGAGGCATTTAATGTTCAAGCAAAAACAGGTGATTTTTGACAAAAGAGATAACACCCCCCCATTACGTCATGCTTCAGAAAGTTGAAAAATGGTCCGTTTTCAAATGTTTTATTTTTGAACGTCAGTTCACATTTGTAGGTAGATCATCAGTTTTAGAGCTAAAACTAGCATGTTTAAAGTGATTTTCATGCTTCCAGGGGCCCGGGAAGTGAATTAAATACCATTTGGAGTCATTTCATGTTCAAGCAAAAACAGGTGATTTTTGACAAAAGAGATAACACCCCCCCATTACGTCATGCTTCAGAAAGGTGAAAAATGGTCCGTTTTCAAATGTTTTATTTTTTAACGTCAGTTCACATTTGTAGGTAGATCATCAGTTTTAGAGCTAAAATTAGCATGTTTAAAGTGATTTTCATGCTTCCAGGGGCCCTAAACACAAGATTTGTGGAATGGTTAAAAGTGCATGAAAATGGCCAATTTATTCACTCTGAGGTCTCAAAAAGTGTTTCTTCACCCCGGGAAGTGAATTAAATACCATTTGGAGGCATTTAATGTTCAAGCAAAAACAGGTGATTTTTGACAAAAGAGATAACACCCCCCCATTACGTCATGCTTCAGAAAGGTGAAAAATGGTCAGTTTTCAAATGTTTTATTTTTGAACGTCAGTTCACATTTGTAGGTAGATCATCAGTTTTAGAGCTAAAATTAGCATGTTTAAAATGATTTTCATGCTTCCAGGGGCCCGGGAAGTGAATTAAATACCATTTGGAGGCATTTAATGTTCAAGCAAAAACAGGTGATTTTTGACAAAAGAGATAACACCCCCCCATTACGTCATGCTCCAGAAAGGTGAAAAATGGTCCGTTTTCAAATGTTTTATTTTTGAACGTCAGTTCACATTTGTAGGTAGATCATCAGTTTTAGAGCTAAAATTAGCATGTTTAAAGTGATTTTCATACTTCCAGGGGCCCGGGAAGTGAATTAAATATTTATTTGGAGGCATTTAATGTTCAAGAAAAAACAGGTGATTTTTGACAAAAGAGATAACACCCCCCCCCCCATTACGTCATGCTTCAGAAAGGTGAAAAATGGTCCGTTTTCAAATGTTTTATTTTTGAACGTCAGTTCACATTTGTAGGTAGATCATCAGTTTAAGAGCTAAAATTAGCATGTTTAAAGTGATTTTCATGCTTCCAGGGGCCCGGGAAGTGAATTAAATACCATTTGGAGGCATTTAATGTTCAAGCAAAAACAGGTGATTTTTGACAAAAGAGATAACACCCCCCCATTACGTCATGCTTCAGAAAGTTGAAAAATGGTCCGTTTTCAAATGTTTTATTTTTGAACGTCAGTTCACATTTGTAGGTAGATCATCAGTTTTAGAGCTAAAACTAGCATGTTTAAAGTGATTTTCATGCTTCCAGGGGCCCGGGAAGTGAATTAAATACCATTTGGAGGCATTTCATGTTCAAGCAAAAACAGGTGATTTTTGACAAAAGAGATAACACCCCCCCATTATGTCATGCTTCAGAAAGGTGAAAAATGGTCCGTTTTCAAATGTTTTATTTTTTAACGTCAGTTCACATTTGTAGGTAGATCATCAGTTTTAGAGCTAAAATTAGCATGTTTAAAGTGATTTTCATGCTTCCAGGGGCCCTAAACACAAGATTTGTGGAATGGTTAAAAGTGCATGAAAATGGCCAATTTATTCACTCTGAGGTCTCAAAAAGTGTTTCTTCACCCCGGGAAGTGAATTAAATACCATTTGGAGGCATTTAATGTTCAAGCAAAAACAGGTGATTTTTGACAAAAGAGATAACACCCCCCCATTACGTCATGCTTCAGAAAGGTGAAAAATTGTCAGTTTTCAAATGTTTTATTTTTGAACGTCAGTTCACATTTGTAGGTAGATCATCAGTTTTAGAGCTAAAATTAGCATGTTTAAAATGATTTTCATGCTTCCAGGGGCCCGGGAAGTGAATTAAATACCATTTGGAGGCATTTAATGTTCAAGCAAAAACAGGTGATTTTTGACAAAAGAGATAACAACCCCCCATTACGTCATGCTCCAGAAAGGTGAAAAATGGTCCGTTTTCAAATGTTTTATTTTTGAACGTCAGTTCACATTTGTAGGTAGATCATCAGTTTTAGAGCTAAAATTAGCATGTTTAAAGTGATTTTCATACTTCCAGGGGCCCGGGAAGTGAATTAAATATTTATTTGGAGGCATTTAATGTTCAAGCAAAAACAGGTGATTTTTGACAAAAGAGATAACACCCCCCCATTACGTCATGCTTCAGAAAGGTGGAAAATGGTCCGTTTTCAAATGTTTTATTTTTGAACGTCAGTTAACATTTGTAGGTAGATCATCAGTTTTAGAGCTAAAATTAGCATGTTTAAAGTGATTTTCATGCTTCCAGGGGCCCTAAACACAAGATCTGTGGAATGGTTAAAAGTGCATGAAAATGGCCAATTTACTCACTCTGAGGTCTCAAAAAGTGTTTCTTCACCCCGGGAAGTGAATTAAATACCATTTGGAGGCATTTAATGTTCAAGCAAAAACAGGTGATTTTTGACAAAAGAGATAACACCCCCCCCCCATTACGTCATGCTTCAGAAAGGTGAAAAATGGTCCATTTTCAAATGTTTTAATTTTTGAACGTCAGTTCACATTTGAAGGTAGATCATCAGTTTAAGAGCTAAAATTAGCATGTTTAAAGTGATTTTCATGCTTCCAGGGGCCCGGGAAGTGAATTAAATACCATTTGGAGGCATTTAATGTTCAAGCAAAAACAGGTGATTTTTGACAAAAGAGATAACACCCCCCCATTACGTCATGCTTCAGAAAGGTGAAAAATGGTCCGTTTTCAAATGTTTTATTTTCGAACGTCAGTTCACATTTGTAGGTAGATCATCAGTTTAAGAGCTAAAATTAGCATGTTTAAAGTGATTTTCATGCTTCCAGAGGCCCGGGAAGTGAATTAAATACCATTTGGAGAAATTTAATGTTGAAGTAAAAACAGGTGATTTTTGACAAAAGAGATAACACCCCCCCATTACGTCATGCTTCAGAAAGGTGAAAAATGGTCAGTTTTCAAATGTTTTATTTTTGAACGTCAGTTCACATTTGTAGGTAGATCATCAGTTTTAGAGCTAAAATTAGCATGTTTAAAGTGATTTTCATGCTTCCAGGGGCCCGGGAAGTGAATTAAATACCATTTGGAGGAATTTAATGTTCAAGCAAAAACAGGTGATTTTTGACAAAAGAGATAACACCCCCCCATTACGTCATGCTTCAGAAAGGTGAAAAATGGTCAGTTTTCAAATGTTTTATTTTTGAACGTCAGTTCACATTTGTAGGTAGATCATCAGTTTTAGAGCTAAAATTAGCATGTTTAAAGTGATTTTCATGCTTCCAGGGGCCCGGGAAGTGAATTAAATACCATTTGGAGGCATTTCATGTTCAAGCAAAAACAGGTGATTTTTGACAAAAGAGATAACACCCCCCATTACGTCATGCTTCAGAAAGGTGAAAAATGGTCCGTTTTCAAATGTTTTATTTTTGAACGTCAGTTCACATTTGTAGGTAGATCATCAGTTTAAGAGCTAAAATTAGCATCTTTAAAGTGATTTTCATGCTTCCAGGGGCTCTAAACACAAGGTTTGTGGAATGGTTAAAAGTGCATGAAAATGGCCAATTTACTCACTCTGAGGTCTCAAAAAGTGTTTCTTCACCCCGGGAACTGAATTTATTACCATTTGGAGGCATTTAATGTTCAAGCAAAAACAGGTGATTTTTGACAAAAGAGATAACACTCCCCCATTACGTCATGCTTCAGAAAGGTGAAAAATGGTCAGTTTTCAAATGTTTTATTTTTGAACGTCAGTTCACATTTGTAGGTAGATCATCAGTTTAAGAGCTAAAATTAGCATGTTTAAAGTGATTTTCATGCTTCCAGGGGCCCGGGAAGTGAATGAAATACCATTTGGAGGAATTTAATGTTCAAGCAAAAACCGGTGATTTTTGACAATAGAGATAACACCCCCCCCATTACGTCATGCTTCAGAAAGGTGAAAAATTGTCAGTTTTCAAATGTTTTATTTTCGAACGTCAGTTCACATTTGTAGGTAGATCATCAGTTTAAGAGCTAAAATTAGCATGTTTAAAGTGATTTTCATGCTTCCAGGGGCCCTAAACACAAGATTTGTGGAATGGTTAAAAGTGCATGAAAATGGCCAATTTACTCACTCTGAGGTCTCAAAAAGTGTTTCTTCATCCCGGGAAGTGAATTAAATACCATTTGGAGGCATTTAATGTTCAAGCAAAAACAGGTGATTTTTGACAAAAGAGATAACACCCCCCCATTACGTCATGCTTCAGAAAGTTGAAAAATGGTCCGTTTTCAAATGTTTTATTTTTGAACGTCAGTTCACATTTGTAGGTAGATCATCAGTTTTAGAGCTAAAACTAGCATGTTTAAAGTGATTTTCATGCTTCTAGGAGCCCGGGAAGTGAATTAAATACCATTTGGAGGCATTTCAGGTTCAAGCAAAAACAGGTGATTTTTGACAAAAGAGATAACACCCCCCCATTACGTCATGCTTCAGAAAGGTGAAAAATGGTCCGTTTTCAAATGTTTTATTTTTTAACGTCAGTTCACATTTGTAGGTAGATCATCAGTTTTAGAGCTAAAATTAGCATGTTTAAAGTGATTTTCATGCTTCCAGGGGCCCTAAACACAAGATTTGTGGAATGGTTAAAAGTGCATGAAAATGGCCAATTTATTCACTCTGAGGTCTCAAAAAGTGTTTCTTCACCCCGGGAAGTGAATTAAATACCATTTGGAGGCATTTAATGTTCAAGCAAAAACAGGTGATTTTTGACAAAAGAGATAACACCCCCCCATTACGTCATGCTTCAGAAAGGTGAAAAATGGTCAGTTTTCAAATGTTTTATTTTTGAACGTCAGTTCACATTTGTAGGTAGATCATCAGTTTTAGAGCTAAAATTAGCATGTTTAAAATGATTTTCATGCTTCCAGGGGCCCGGGAAGTGAATTAAATACCATTTGGAGGCATTTAATGTTCAAGCAAAAACAGGTGATTTTTGACAAAAGAGATAACACCCCCCCATTACGTCATGCTCCAGAAAGGTGAAAAATGGTCCGTTTTCAAATGTTTTATTTTTGAACGTCAGTTCACATTTGTAGGTAGATCATCAGTTTTAGAGCTAAAATTAGCATGTTTAAAGTGATTTTCATACTTCCAGGGGCCCGGGAAGTGAATTAAATATTTATTTGGAGGCATTTAATGTTCAAGAAAAAACAGGTGATTTTTGACAAAAGAGATAACACCCCCCCCCCATTACGTCATGCTTCAGAAAGGTGAAAAATGGTCCGTTTTCAAATGTTTTATTTTTGAACGTCAGTTCACATTTGTAGGTAGATCATCAGTTTAAGAGCTAAAATTAGCATGTTTAAAGTGATTTTCATGCTTCCAGGGGCCCGGGAAGTGAATTAAATACCATTTGGAGGAATTTCATGTTCAAGCAAAAACAGGTGATTTTTGACAAAAGAGATAACACCCCCCCATTACGTCATGCTTCAGAAAGGTGAAAAATGGTCCGTTTTCAAATGTTTTATTTTTGAACGTCAGTTCACATTTGTAGGTAGATCATCAGTTTTAGAGCTAAAATTAGCATGTTTAAAGTGATTTTCATACTTCCAGGGGCCCGGGAAGTGAATTAAATATTTATTTGGAGGCATTTAATGTTCAAGAAAAAACAGGTGATTTTTGACAAAAGAGATAACACCCCCCCCCCATTACGTCATGCTTCAGAAAGGTGAAAAATGGTCCGTTTTCAAATGTTTTATTTTTGAACGTCAGTTCACATTTGAAGGTAGATCATCAGTTTAAGAGCTAAAATTAGCATTTTTAAAGTGATTTTCATGCTTCCAGGGGCCCGAGAAGTGAATTAAATACCATTTGGAGGCATTTAATGTTCAAGCAAAAACAGGTGATTTTTGACAAAAGAGATAACACCCCGCCATTACGTCATGCTTCAGAAAGGTGAAAAATGGTCCGTTTTCAAAAGTTTTATTTTCGAACGTCAGTTCACATTTGTAGGTAGATCATCAGTTTAAGAGCTAAAATTAGCATGTTTAAAGTGATTTTCATGCTTCCAGGGGCCCGGGAAGTGAATTAAATACCATTTGGAGGAATTTAATGTTGAAGTAAAAACAGGTGATTTTTGACAAAAGAGATAACACCCCCCCCATTACGTCATGCTTCAGAAAGGTGAAAAATGGTCCGTTTTCAAATGTTTTATTTTTGAACGTCAGTTCACATTTGAAGGTAGATCATCAGTTTAAGAGCTAAAATTAGCATGTTTAAAGTGATTTTCATGCTTCCATGGGCCCGGGAAGTGAATTAAATACCATTTGGAGGCATTTAATGTTCAAGCAAAAACAGGTGATTTTTGACAAAAGAGATAACACCCCCCCATTACGTCATGCTTCAGAAAGGTGAAAAATGGTCCGTTTTCAAATGTTTTATTTTCGAACGTCAGTTCACATTTGTAGGTAGATCATCAGTTTAAGAGCTAAAATTAGCATGTTTAAAGTGATTTTCATGCTTCCAGGGGCCCGGGAAGTGAATTAAATACCATTTGGAGGAATTTAATGTTGAAGTAAAAACAGGTGATTTTTGACAAAAGAGATAACACCCCCCCATTACGTCATGCTTCAGAAAGGTGAAAAATGGTCAGTTTTCAAATGTTTCATTTTTGAACGTCAGTTCACATTTGTATGTAGATCATCAGTTTTAGAGCTAAAATTAGCATGTTTAAAGTGATTTTCATGCTTCCAGGGGCCCGGGAAGTGAATTAAATACCATTTGGAGGAATTTAATGTTCAAGCAAAAACAGGTGATTTTTGACAAAAGAGATAACACCCCCCCATTACGTCATGCTTCAGAAAGGTGAAAAATGGTCCGTTTTCAAATGTTTTATTTTTGAACGTCAGTTCACATTTGTAGGTAGATCATCAGTTTTAGAGCTAAAATTAGCATATTTAAAGTGATTTTCATGCTTCCAGGGGCCCGGGAAGTGAATTAAATACCTTTGGGAGGCATTTCATGTTCAAGCAAAAACAGGTGATTTTTGACAAAAGAGATAACACCCCCCCATTACGTCATGCTTCAGAAAGGTGAAAAATGGTCCGTTTTCAAATGTTTTATTTTTGAACGTCAGTTCACATTTGTAGGTAGATCATCAGTTTTAGAGCTAAAATTAGCATGTTTAAAGTGATTTTCATGCTTCCAGGGGCCCGGAAAGTGAATTAAATACCATTTGGAGGCATTTAATCTTCAAGCAAAAACAGGTGATTTTTGACAAAAGAGATAACACCCCCCCCCATTACGTCATGCTTCAGAAAGGTGAAAAATGGTCCGTTTTCAAATGTTTTATTTTTGAACATCAGTTCACATTTGTAGGTAGATCATCAGTTTAAGAGCTAAAATTAGCATGTTTAAAGTGATTTTCATGCTTCCAGGGGCCCGGGAAGTGAATTAAATACCATTTGGAGGAATTTCATGTTCAAGCAAAAACAGGTGATTTTTGACAAAAGAGATAACACCCCCCCATTACGTCATGCTTCAGAAAGGTGAAAAATGGTCCGTTTTCAAATGTTTTATTTTTGAACGTCAGTTCACATTTGTAGGTAGATCATCAGTTTTAGAGCTAAAATTAGCATGTTTAAAGTGATTTTCATACTTCCAGGGGCCCAAGAAGTGAATTAAATATTTATTTGGAGGCATTTAATGTTCAAGAAAAAACAGGTGATTTTTGACAAAAGAGATAACACCCCCCCCATTACGTCATGCTTCAGAAAGGTGAAAAATGGTCCGTTTTCAAATGTTTTATTTTTGAACGTCAGTTCACATTTGAAGGTAGATCATCAGTTTAAGAGCTAAAATTAGCATGTTTAAAGTGATTTTCATGCTTCCAGGGGCCCGAGAAGTGAATTAAATACCATTTGGAGGCATTTAATGTTCAAGCAAAAACAGGTGATTTTTGACAAAAGAGATAACACCCCCCCATTACGTCATGCTTCAGAAAGGTGAAAAATGGTCCGTTTTCAAAAGTTTTATTTACGAACGTCAGTTCACATTTGTAGGTAGATCATCAGTTTAAGAGCTAAAATTAGCATGTTTAAAGTGATTTTCATGCTTCCAGAGGCCCGGGAAGTGAATTAAATACCATTTGGAGGAATTTAATGTTGAAGTAAAAACAGGTGATTTTTGACAAAAGAGATAACACCCCCCCATTACGTCATGCTTCAGAAAGGTGAAAAATGGTCCGTTTTCAAATGTTTTATTTTTGAACGTCAGTTCACATTTGTAGGTAGATCATCAGTTTTAGAGCTAAAATTAGCATGTTTAAAGTGATTTTCATGCTTCCAGGGGCCCGGGAAGTGAATTAAATACCATTTGGAGGAATTTAATGTTCAAGCAAAAACAGGTGATTTTTGACAAAAGAGATAACACCCCCCCATTACGTCATGCTTCAGAAAGGTGAAAAATGGTCAGTTTTCAAATGTTTTATTTTTGAACGTCAGTTCACATTTGTAGGTAGATCATCAGTTTTAGAGCTAAAATTTGCATGTTTAAAGTGATTTTCATGCTTCCAGGGGCCCGGGAAGTGAATTAAATACCATTTGGAGGCATTTAATGTTCAAGCAAAAACAGGTGATTTTTGACAAAAGAGATAACACCCCCCCATTACGTCATGCTTCAGAAAGGTGAAAAATGGTCCGTTTTCAAATGTTTTATTTTTGAACGTCAGTTCACATTTGTAGGTAGATCATCAGTTTAAGAGCTAAAATTAGCATCTTTAAAGTGATTTTCATGCTTCCAGGGGCTCTAAACACAAGATTTGTGGAATGGTTAAAAGTGCATGAAAATGGCCAATTTACTCACTCTGAGGTCTCAAAAAGTGTTTCTTCACCCCGGGAACTGAATTTATTACCATTTGGAGGCATTTAATGTTCAAGCAAAAACAGGTGATTTTTGACAAAAGAGATAACACCCCCCCATTACGTCATTCTTCAGAAAGGTGAAAAATGGTCCGTTTTCAAATGTTTTATTTTTGAACGTCAGTTCACATTTGTAGGTAGATCATCAGTTTAAGAGCTAAAAATAGCATGTTTAAAGTGATTTTCATGCTTCCAGGGGCCCGGAAAGTGAATTAAATACCATTTGGAGGCATTTAATGTTCAAGCAAAAACAGGTGATTTTTGACAAAAGAGATAACACCCCCCCATTACGTCATGCTTCAGAAAGGTGGAAAATGGTCCGTTTTCAAATGTTTTATTTTTGAACGTCAGTTCACATTTGTAGGTAGATCATCAGTTTTAGAGCTAAAATTAGCATGTTTAAAGTGATTTTCATACTTCCAGGGGCCCGGGAAGTGAATTAAATATTTATTTGGAGGCATTTAATGTTCAAGAAAAAACAGGTGATTTTTGACAAAAGAGATAACACCCCCCCCCCATTACGTCATGCTTCAGAAAGGTGAAAAATGGTCCGTTTTCAAATGTTTTATTTTTGAACGTCAGTTCACATTTGAAGGTAGATCATCAGTTTAAGAGCTAAAATTAGCATTTTTAAAGTGATTTTCATGCTTCCAGGGGCCCGAGAAGTGAATTAAATACCATTTGGAGGCATTTAATGTTCAAGCAAAAACAGGTGATTTTTGACAAAAGAGATAACACCCCGCCATTACGTCATGCTTCAGAAAGGTGAAAAATGGTCCGTTTTCAAAAGTTTTATTTTCGAACGTCAGTTCACATTTGTAGGTAGATCATCAGTTTAAGAGCTAAAATTAGCATGTTTAAAGTGATTTTCATGCTTCCAGGGGCCCGGGAAGTGAATTAAATACCATTTGGAGGAATTTAATGTTGAAGTAAAAACAGGTGATTTTTGACAAAAGAGATAACACCCCCCCCATTACGTCATGCTTCAGAAAGGTGAAAAATGGTCCGTTTTCAAATGTTTTATTTTTGAACGTCAGTTCACATTTGAAGGTAGATCATCAGTTTAAGAGCTAAAATTAGCATGTTTAAAGTGATTTTCATGCTTCCATGGGCCCGGGAAGTGAATTAAATACCATTTGGAGGCATTTAATGTTCAAGCAAAAACAGGTGATTTTTGACAAAAGAGATAACACCCCCCCATTACGTCATGCTTCAGAAAGGTGAAAAATGGTCCGTTTTCAAATGTTTTATTTTCGAACGTCAGTTCACATTTGTAGGTAGATCATCAGTTTAAGAGCTAAAATTAGCATGTTTAAAGTGATTTTCATGCTTCCAGGGGCCCGGGAAGTGAATTAAATACCATTTGGAGGAATTTAATGTTGAAGTAAAAACAGGTGATTTTTGACAAAAGAGATAACACCCCCCCATTACGTCATGCTTCAGAAAGGTGAAAAATGGTCAGTTTTCAAATGTTTCATTTTTGAACGTCAGTTCACATTTGTATGTAGATCATCAGTTTTAGAGCTAAAATTAGCATGTTTAAAGTGATTTTCATGCTTCCAGGGGCCCGGGAAGTGAATTAAATACCATTTGGAGGAATTTAATGTTCAAGCAAAAACAGGTGATTTTTGACAAAAGAGATAACACCCCCCCATTACGTCATGCTTCAGAAAGGTGAAAAATGGTCCGTTTTCAAATGTTTTATTTTTGAACGTCAGTTCACATTTGTAGGTAGATCATCAGTTTTAGAGCTAAAATTAGCATATTTAAAGTGATTTTCATGCTTCCAGGGGCCCGGGAAGTGAATTAAATACCTTTGGGAGGCATTTCATGTTCAAGCAAAAACAGGTGATTTTTGACAAAAGAGATAACACCCCCCCATTACGTCATGCTTCAGAAAGGTGAAAAATGGTCCGTTTTCAAATGTTTTATTTTTGAACGTCAGTTCACATTTGTAGGTAGATCATCAGTTTTAGAGCTAAAATTAGCATGTTTAAAGTGATTTTCATGCTTCCAGGGGCCCGGAAAGTGAATTAAATACCATTTGGAGGCATTTAATCTTCAAGCAAAAACAGGTGATTTTTGACAAAAGAGATAACACCCCCCCCCATTACGTCATGCTTCAGAAAGGTGAAAAATGGTCCGTTTTCAAATGTTTTATTTTTGAACATCAGTTCACATTTGTAGGTAGATCATCAGTTTAAGAGCTAAAATTAGCATGTTTAAAGTGATTTTCATGCTTCCAGGGGCCCGGGAAGTGAATTAAATACCATTTGGAGGAATTTCATGTTCAAGCAAAAACAGGTGATTTTTGACAAAAGAGATAACACCCCCCCATTACGTCATGCTTCAGAAAGGTGAAAAATGGTCCGTTTTCAAATGTTTTATTTTTGAACGTCAGTTCACATTTGTAGGTAGATCATCAGTTTTAGAGCTAAAATTAGCATGTTTAAAGTGATTTTCATACTTCCAGGGGCCCGGGAAGTGAATTAAATATTTATTTGGAGGCATTTAATGTTCAAGAAAAAACAGGTGATTTTTGACAAAAGAGATAACACCCCCCCCATTACGTCATGCTTCAGAAAGGTGAAAAATGGTCCGTTTTCAAATGTTTTATTTTTGAACGTCAGTTCACATTTGAAGGTAGATCATCAGTTTAAGAGCTAAAATTAGCATGTTTAAAGTGATTTTCATGCTTCCAGGGGCCCGAGAAGTGAATTAAATACCATTTGGAGGCATTTAATGTTCAAGCAAAAACAGGTGATTTTTGACAAAAGAGATAACACCCCCCCATTACGTCATGCTTCAGAAAGGTGAAAAATGGTCCGTTTTCAAAAGTTTTATTTACGAACGTCAGTTCACATTTGTAGGTAGATCATCAGTTTAAGAGCTAAAATTAGCATGTTTAAAGTGATTTTCATGCTTCCAGAGGCCCGGGAAGTGAATTAAATACCATTTGGAGGAATTTAATGTTGAAGTAAAAACAGGTGATTTTTGACAAAAGAGATAACACCCCCCCATTACGTCATGCTTCAGAAAGGTGAAAAATGGTCCGTTTTCAAATGTTTTATTTTTGAACGTCAGTTCACATTTGTAGGTAGATCATCAGTTTTAGAGCTAAAATTAGCATGTTTAAAGTGATTTTCATGCTTCCAGGGGCCCGGGAAGTGAATTAAATACCATTTGGAGGAATTTAATGTTCAAGCAAAAACAGGTGATTTTTGACAAAAGAGATAACACCCCCCCATTACGTCATGCTTCAGAAAGGTGAAAAATGGTCAGTTTTCAAATGTTTTATTTTTGAACGTCAGTTCACATTTGTAGGTAGATCATCAGTTTTAGAGCTAAAATTTGCATGTTTAAAGTGATTTTCATGCTTCCAGGGGCCCGGGAAGTAAATTAAATACCATTTGGAGGCATTTAATGTTCAAGCAAAAACAGGTGATTTTTGACAAAAGAGATAACACCCCCCCATTACGTCATGCTTCAGAAAGGTGAAAAATGGTCCGTTTTCAAATGTTTTATTTTTGAACGTCAGTTCACATTTGTAGGTAGATCATCAGTTTAAGAGCTAAAATTAGCATCTTTAAAGTGATTTTCATGCTTCCAGGGGCTCTAAACACAAGATTTGTGGAATGGTTAAAAGTGCATGAAAATGGCCAATTTACTCACTCTGAGGTCTCAAAAAGTGTTTCTTCACCCCGGGAACTGAATTTATTACCATTTGGAGGCATTTAATGTTCAAGCAAAAACAGGTGATTTTTGACAAAAGAGATAACACCCCCCCATTACGTCATTCTTCAGAAAGGTGAAAAATGGTCCGTTTTCAAATGTTTTATTTTTGAACGTCAGTTCACATTTGTAGGTAGATCATCAGTTTAAGAGCTAAAAATAGCATGTTTAAAGTGATTTTCATGCTTCCAGGGGCCCGGAAAGTGAATTAAATACCATTTGGAGGCATTTAATGTTCAAGCAAAAACAGGTGATTTTTGACAAAAGAGATAACACCCCCCCATTACGTCATGCTTCAGAAAGGTGGAAAATGGTCCGTTTTCAAATGTTTTATTTTTGAACGTCAGTTCACATTTGTAGGTAGATCATCAGTTTTAGAGCTAAAATTAGCATGTTTAAAGTGATTTTCATGCTTCCAGGGGCCCTAAACACAAGATCTGTGGAATGGTTAAAAGTGCATGAAAATTGCCAATTTACTCACTCTGAGGTCTCAAAAAGTGTTTCTTCACCCCGGGAAGTGAATTAAATACCATTTGGAGGCATTTAATGTTCAAGCAAAAACCGGTGATTTTTGACAAAAGAGATAACACCCCCCCATTACGTCATGCTTCAGAAAGGTGAAAAATGGTCAGTTTTCAAATGTTTTATTTTCGAACGTCAGTTCACATTTGTAGGTAGATCATCAGTTTAAGAGCTAAAATTTGCATGTTTAAAGTGATTTTCATGCTTCCAGGGGCCCGGGAAGTGAATGAAATACCATTTGGAGGAATTTAATGTTCAAGCAAAAACCGGTGATTTTTGACAATAGAGATAACACCCCCCCCCATTACGTCATGCTTCAGAAAGGTGAAAAATTGTCAGTTTTCAAATGTTTTATTTTCGAACGTCAGTTCACATTTGTAGGTAGATCATCAGTTTAAGAGCTAAAATTAGCATGTTTAAAGTGATTTTCATGCTTCCAGGGGCCCTAAACACAAGATTTGTGGAATGGTTAAAAGTGCATGAAAATGGCCAATTTACTCACTCTGAGGACTCAAAAAGTGTTTCTTCACCCCGGGAACTGAATTTATCACCATTTGGAGGCATTTAATGTTCAAGCAAAAACAGGTGATTTTTGACAAAAGAGATAACACCCCCCCCCCCATTACGTCATGCTTCAGAAAGGTGAAAAATGGTCCATTTTCAAATGTTTTATTTTTGAACGTCAGTTCACATTTGAAGGTAGATCATCAGTTTAAGAGCTAAAATTAGCATGTTTAAAGTGATTTTCATGCTTCCAGGGGCCCGGGAAGTGAATTAAATACCATTTGGAGGCATTTAATGTTCAAGCAAAAACAGGTGATTTTTGACAAAAGAGATAACACCCCCCCATTACGTCATGCTTCAGAAAGGTGAAAAATGGTCCGTTTTCAAATGTTTTATTTTCGAACGTCAGTTCACATTTGTAGGTAGATCATCAGTTTAAGAGCTAAAATTAGCATGTTTAAAGTGATTTTCATGCTTCCAGAGGCCCGGGAAGTGAATTAAATACCATTTGGAGGAATTTAATGTTGAAGTAAAAACAGGTGATTTTTGACAAAAGAGATAACACCCCCCCATTACGTCATGCTTCAGAAAGGTGAAAAATGGTCAGTTTTCAAATGTTTTATTTTTGAACGTCAGTTCACATTTGTAGGTAGATCATCAGTTTTAGAGCTAAAATTAGCATGTTTAAAGTGATTTTCATGCTTCCAGGGGCCCGGGAAGTGAATTAAATACCATTTGGAGGAATTTAATGTTCAAGCAAAAACAGGTGATTTTTTACAAAAGAGATAACACCCCCCCATTACGTCATGCTTCAGAAAGGTGAAAAATGGTCAGTTTTCAAATGTTTTATTTTTGAACGTCAGTTCACATTTGTAGGTAGATCATCAGTTTTAGAGCTAAAATTAGCATGTTTAAAGTGATTTTCATGCTTCCAGGGGCCCGGGAAGTGAATTAAATACCATTTGGAGGCATTTAATGTTCAAGCAAAAACAGGTGATTTTTGACAAAAGAGATAACACCCCCCCATTACGTCATGCTTCAGAAAGGTGAAAAATGGTCCGTTTTCAAATGTTTTATTTTTGAACGTCAGTTCACATTTGTAGGTAGATCATCAGTTTAAGAGCTAAAATTAGCATCTTTAAAGTGATTTTCATGCTTCCAGGGGCTCTAAACACAAGATTTGTGGAATGGTTAAAAGTGCATGAAAATGGCCAATTTACTCACTCTGAGGTCTCAAAAAGTGTTTCTTCACCCCGGGAACTGAATTTATTACCATTTGGAGGCATTTAATGTTCAAGCAAAAACAGGTGATTTTTGACAAAAGAGATAACACCCCCCCATTACGTCATGCTTCAGAAAGGTGGAAAATGGTCCGTTTTCAAATGTTTTATTTTTGAACGTCAGTTCACATTTGTAGGTAGATCATCAGTTTTAGAGCTAAAATTAGCATGTTTAAAGTGATTTTCATGCTTCCAGGGGCCCTAAACACAAGATCTGTGGAATGGTTAAAAGTGCATGAAAATTGCCAATTTACTCACTCTGAGGTCTCAAAAAGTGTTTCTTCACCCCGGGAAGTGAATTAAATACCATTTGGAGGCATTTAATGTTCAAGCAAAAACCGGTGATTTTTGACAAAAGAGATAACACCCCCCATTACGTCATGCTTCAGAAAGGTGAAAAATGGTCAGTTTTCAAATGTTTTATTTTCGAACGTCAGTTCACATTTGTAGGTAGATCATCAGTTTAAGAGCTAAAATTAGCATGTTTAAAGTGATTTTCATGCTTCCAGGGGCCCGGGAAGTGAATGAAATACCATTTGGAGGAATTTAATGTTCAAGCAAAAACCGGTGATTTTTGACAATAGAGATAACACCCCCCCCATTACGTCATGCTTCAGAAAGGTGAAAAATTGTCAGTTTTCAAATGTTTTATTTTCGAACGTCAGTTCACATTTGTAGGTAGATCATCAGTTTAAGAGCTAAAATTAGCATGTTTAAAGTGATTTTCATGCTTCCAGGGGCCCTAAACACAAGATTTGTGGAATGGTTAAAAGTGCATGAAAATGGCCAATTTACTCACTCTGAGGTCTCAAAAAGTGTTTCTTCATCCCGGGAAGTGAATTAAATACCATTTGGAGGCATTTAATGTTCAAGCAAAAACAGGTGATTTTTGACAAAAGAGATAACACCCCCCCATTACGTCATGCTTCAGAAAGTTGAAAAATGGTCCGTTTTCAAATGTTTTATTTTTGAACGTCAATTCACATTTGTAGGTAGATCATCAGTTTTAGAGCTAAAACTAGCATGTTTAAAGTGATTTTCATGCTTCCAGGGGCCCGGGAAGTGAATTAAATACCATTTGGAGGCATTTCATGTTCAAGCAAAAACAGGTGATTTTTGACAAAAGAGATAACACCCCCCCATTACGTCATGCTTCAGAAAGGTGAAAAATGGTCCGTTTTCAAATGTTTTATTTTTTAACGTCAGTTCACATTTGTAGGTAGATCATCAGTTTTAGAGCTAAAATTAGCATGTTTAAAGTGATTTTCATGCTTCCAGGGGCCCTAAACAAAAGATTTGTGGAATGGTTAAAAGTGCATGAAAATGGCCAATTTATTCACTCTGAGGTCTCAAAAAGTGTTTCTTCACCCCGGGAAGTGAATTAAATACCATTTGGAGGCATTTAATGTTCAAGCAAAAACAGGTGATTTTTGACAAAAGAGATAACACCCCCCCATTATGTCATGCTTCAGAAAGGTGAAAAATTGTCAGTTTTCAAATGTTTTATTTTTGAACGTCAGTTCACATTTGTAGGTAGATCATCAGTTTTAGAGCTAAAATTAGCATGTTTAAAATGATTTTCATGCTTCCAGGGGCCCGGGAAGTGAATTAAATACCATTTGGAGGCATTTAATGTTCAAGCAAAAACAGGTGATTTTTGACAAAAGAGATAACACCCCCCCATTACGTCATGCTCCAGAAAGGTGAAAAATGGTCCGTTTTCAAATGTTTTATTTTTGAACGTCAGTTCACATTTGTAGGTAGATCATCAGTTTTAGAGCTAAAATTAGCATGTTTAAAGTGATTTTCATACTTCCAGGGGCCCGGGAAGTGAATTAAATATGTATTTGGAGGCATTTAATGTTCAAGAAAAAACAGGTGATTTTTGACAAAAGAGATAACACCCCCCCCCCCATTACGTCATGCTTCAGAAAGGTGAAAAATGGTCCGTTTTCAAATGTTTTATTTTTGAACGTCAGTTCACATTTGTAGGTAGATCATCAGTTTAAGAGCTAAAATTAGCATGTTTAAAGTGATTTTCATGCTTCCAGGGGCCCGGGAAGTGAATTAAATACCATTTGGAGGAATTTCATGTTCAAGCAAAAATAGGTGATTTTTGACAAAAGAGATAACACCCCCCCATTACGTCATGCTTCAGAAAGGTGAAAAATGGTCAGTTTTCAAATGTTTTATTTTTGAACGTCAGTTCACATTTGTAGGTAGATCATCAGTTTTAGAGCTAAAATTAGCATGTTTAAAGTGATTTTCATACTTCCAGGGGCCCGGGAAGTGAATTAAATATTTATTTGGAGGCATTTAATGTTCAAGCAAAAACAGGTGATTTTTGACAAAAGAGATAACACCCCCCCATTACGTCATGCTTCAGAAAGGTGGAAAATGGTCCGTTTTCAAATGTTTTATTTTTGAACGTCAGTTAACATTTGTAGGTAGATCATCAGTTTTAGAGCTAAAATTAGCATGTTTAAAGTGATTTTCATGCTTCCAGGGGCCCTAAACACAAGATCTGTGGAATGGTTAAAAGTGCATGAAAATGGCCAATTTACTCACTCTGAGGTCTCAAAAAGTGTTTCTTCACCCCGGGAAGTGAATTAAATACCATTTGGAGGCATTTAATGTTCAAGCAAAAACAGGTGATTTTTGACAAAAGAGATAACACCCCCCCCCCATTACGTCATGCTTCAGAAAGGTGAAAAATGGTCCATTTTCAAATGTTTTATTTTTGAACGTCAGTTCACATTTGAAGGTAGATCATCAGTTTAAGAGCTAAAATTAGCATGTTTAAAGTGATTTTCATGCTTCCAGGGGCCCGGGAAGTGAATTAAATACCATTTGGAGGCATTTAATGTTCAAGCAAAAACAGGTGATTTTTGACAAAAGAGATAACACCCCCCCATTACGTCATGCTTCAGAAAGGTGAAAAATGGTCCGTTTTCAAATGTTTTATTTTCGAACGTCAGTTCACATTTGTAGGTAGATCATCAGTTTAAGAGCTAAAATTAGCATCTTTAAAGTGATTTTCATGCTTCCAGAGGCCCGGGAAGTAAATTAAATACCATTTCAGGAATTTAATGTTGAAGTAAAAACAGGTGATTTTTGACAAAAGAGATAACACCCCCCCATTACGTCATGCTTCAGAAAGGTGAAAAATGGTCAGTTTTCAAATGTTTTATTTTTGAACGTCCGTTCACATTTGTAGGTAGATCATCAGTTTTAGAGCTAAAATTAGCATGTTTAAAGTGATTTTCATGCTTCCAGGGGCCCGGGAAGTGAATTAAATACCATTTGGAGGAATTTAATGTTCAAGCAAAAACAGGTGATTTTTGACAAAAGAGATAACACCCCCCCATTACGTCATGCTTCAGAAAGGTGAAAAATGGTCCGTTTTCAAATGTTTTATTTTCGAACGTCAGTTCACATTTGTAGGTAGATCATCAGTTTAAGAGCTAAAATTAGCATGTTTAAAGTGATTTTCATGCTTCCAGAGGCCCGGGAAGTGAATTAAATACCATTTGGAGGAATTTAATGTTGAAGTAAAAACAGGTGATTTTTGACAAAAGAGATAACACCCCCCCATTACGTCATGCTTCAGAAAGGTGAAAAATGGTCAGTTTTCAAATGTTTTATTTTTGAACGTCAGTTCACATTTGTAGGTAGATCATCAGTTTTAGAGCTAAAATTAGCATGTTTAAAGTGATTTTCATGCTTCCAGGGGCCCGGGAAGTGAATTAAATACCATTTGGAGGAATTTAATGTTCAAGCAAAAACAGGTGATTTTTGACAAAAGAGATAACACCCCCCCATTACGTCATGCTTCAGAAAGGTGAAAAATGGTCAGTTTTCAAATGTTTTATTTTTGAACGTCAGTTCACATTTGTAGGTAGATCATCAGTTTTAGAGCTAAAATTAGCATGTTTAAAGTGATTTTCATGCTTCCAGGGGCCCGGGAAGTGAATTAAATACCATTTGGAGGCATTTAATGTTCAAGCAAAAACAGGTGATTTTTGACAAAAGAGATAACACCCCCCCATTACGTCATGCTTCAGAAAGGTGAAAAATGGTCCGTTTTCAAATGTTTTATTTTTGAACGTCAGTTCACATTTGTAGGTAGATCATCAGTTTAAGAGCTAAAATTAGCATCTTTAAAGTGATTTTCATGCTTCCAGGGGCTCTAAACACAAGGTTTGTGGAATGGTTAAAAGTGCATGAAAATGGCCAATTTACTCACTCTGAGGTCTCAAAAAGTGTTTCTTCACCCCGGGAACTGAATTTATTACCATTTGGAGGCATTTAATGTTCAAGCAAAAACAGGTGATTTTTGACAAAAGAGATAACACCCCCCCATTACGTCATTCTTCAGAAAGGTGAAAAATGGTCCGTTTTCAAATGTTTTATTTTTGAACGTCAGTTCACATTTGTAGGTAGATCATCAGTTTAAGAGCTAAAAATAGCATGTTTAAAGTGATTTTCATGCTTCCAGGGGCCCGGAAAGTGAATTAAATACCATTTGGAGGCATTTCATGTTCAAGCAAAAACAGGTGATTTTTGACAAAAGAGATAACACCCCCCCATTACGTCATGCTTCAGAAAGGTGGAAAATGGTCCGTTTTCAAATGTTTTATTTTTGAACGTCAGTTCACATTTGTAGGTAGATCATCAGTTTTAGAGCTAAAATTAGCATGTTTAAAGTGATTTTCATGCTTCCAGGGGCCCTAAACACAAGATCTGTGGAATGGTTAAATGTGCATGAAAATTGCCAATTTACTCACTCTGAGGTCTCAAAAAGTGTTTCTTCACCCCGGGAAGTGAATTAAATACCATTTGGAGGCATTTAATGTTCAAGCAAAAACAAGTGATTTTTGACAAAAGAGATAACACCCCCCCATTACGTCATGCTTCAGAAAGGTGAAAAATGGTCAGTTTTCAAATGTTTTATTTTCGAACGTCAGTTCACATTTGTAGGTAGATCATCAGTTTAAGAGCTAAAATTAGCATGTTTAAAGTGATTTTCATGCTTCCAGGGGCCCTAAACACAAGATTTGTGGAATGGTTAAAAGTGCATGAAAATGGCCAATTTACTCACTCTGAGGTCTCAAAAAGTGTTTCTTCATCCCGGGAAGTGAATTAAATACCATTTGGAGGCATTTAATGTTCAAGCGAAAACAGGTGATTTTTGACAAAAGAGATAACACCCCCCCATTACGTCATGCTTCAGAAAGTTGAAAAATGGTCCGTTTTCAAATGTTTTATTTTTGAACGTCAGTTCACATTTGTAGGTAGATCATCAGTTTTAGAGCTAAAACTAGCATGTTTAAAGTGATTTTCATGCTTCCAGGGGCCCGGGAAGTGAATTAAATACCATTTGGAGGCATTTAATGTTCAAGCAAAAACAGGTGATTTTTGACAAAAGAGATAACACCCCCCCATTACGTCATGCTCCAGAAAGGTGAAAAATGGTCCGTTTTCAAATGTTTTATTTTTGAACGTCAGTTCACATTTGTAGGTAGATCATCAGTTTAAGAGCTAAAATTAGCATGTTTAAAGTGATTTTCATGCTTCCAGGGGCCCGGGAAGTGAATTAAATACCATTTGGAGGAATTTCATGTTCAAGCAAAAACAGGTGATTTTTGACAAAAGAGATAACACCCCCCCATTACGTCATGCTTCAGAAAGGTGAAAAATGGTCCGTTTTCAAATGTTTTATTTTTGAACGTCAGTTCACATTTGTAGGTAGATCATCAGTTTTAGAGCTAAAATTAGCATGTTTAAAGTGATTTTCATACTTCCAGGGGCCCGGGAAGTGAATTAAATATTTATTTGGAGGCATTTAATGTTCAAGAAAAAACAGGTGATTTTTGACAAAAGAGATAACACCCCCCCCCCCATTACGTCATGCTTCAGAAAGGTGAAAAATGGTCCGTTTTCAAATGTTTTATTTTTGAACGTCAGTTCACATTTGAAGGTAGATCATCAGTTTAAGAGCTAAAATTAGCATGTTTAAAGTGATTTTCATGCTTCCAGGGGCCCGAGAAGTGAATTAAATACCATTTGGAGGCATTTAATGTTCAAGCAAAAACAGGTGATTTTTGACAAAAGAGATAACACCCCCCATTACGTCATGCTTCAGAAAGGTGAAAAATGGTCCGTTTTCAAAAGTTTTATTTTCGAACGTCAGTTCACATTTGTAGGTAGATCATCAGTTTAAGAGCTAAAATTAGCATGTTTAAAGTGATTTTCATGCTTCCAGGGGCCCGGGAAGTGAATTAAATACCATTTGGAGGAATTTAATGTTGAAGTAAAAACAGGTGATTTTTGACAAAAGAGATAACACCCCCCCCCATTACGTCATGCTTCAGAAAGGTGAAAAATGGTCCGTTTTCAAATGTTTTATTTTTGAACGTCAGTTCACATTTGAAGGTAGATCATCAGTTTAAGAGCTAAAATTAGCATGTTTAAAGTGATTTTCATGCTTCCATGGGCCCGGGAAGTGAATTAAATACCATTTGGAGGCATTTAATGTTCAAGCAAAAACAGGTGATTTTTGACAAAAGAGATAACACCCCCCCATTACGTCATGCTTCAGAAAGGTGAAAAATGGTCCGTTTTCAAATGTTTTATTTTCGAACGTCAGTTCACATTTGTAGGTAGATCATCAGTTTAAGAGCTAAAATTAGCATGTTTAAAGTGATTTTCATGCTTCCAGGGGCCCGGGAAGTGAATTAAATACCATTTGGAGGAATTTAATGTTGAAGTAAAAACAGGTGATTTTTGACAAAAGAGATAACACCCCCCCATTACGTCATGCTTCAGAAAGGTGAAAAATGGTCAGTTTTCAAATGTTTCATTTTTGAACGTCAGTTCACATTTGTATGTAGATCATCAGTTTTAGAGCTAAAATTAGCATGTTTAAAGTGATTTTCATGCTTCCAGGGGCCCGGGAAGTGAATTAAATACCATTTGGAGGAATTTAATGTTCAAGCAAAAACAGGTGATTTTTGACAAAAGAGATAACACCCCCCCATTACGTCATGCTTCAGAAAGGTGAAAAATGGTCCGTTTTCAAATGTTTTATTTTTGAACGTCAGTTCACATTTGTAGGTAGATCATCAGTTTTAGAGCTAAAATTAGCATATTTAAAGTGATTTTCATGCTTCCAGGGGCCCAGGAAGTGAATTAAATACCTTTGGGAGGCATTTCATGTTCAAGCAAAAACAGGTGATTTTTGACAAAAGAGATAACACCCCCCCATTACGTCATGCTTCAGAAAGGTGAAAAATGGTCCGTTTTCAAATGTTTTATTTTTGAACGTCAGTTCACATTTGTAGGTAGATCATCAGTTTTAGAGCTAAAATTAGCATGTTTAAAGTGATTTTCATGCTTCCAGGGGCCCTAAACACAAGATTTGTGGAATGGTTAAAAGTGCATGAAAATGGCAAATTTATTCACTCTGACGTCTCAAAAAGTGTTTCTTCACCCCGGGAAGTGAATTAAATACCATTTGGAGGCATTTAATGTTCAAGCAAAAACAGGTGATTTTTGACAAAAGAGATAACACCCCCCCATTACGTCATGCTTCAGAAAGGTGAAAAATGGTCCATTTTCAAATGTTTTATTTTTGAACGTCAGTTCACATTTGTAGGTAGATCATCAGTTTAAGAGCTAAAATTAGCATCTTTAAAGTGATTTTCATGCTTCCAGGGGCTCTAAACACAAGATTTGTGGAATGGTTAAAAGTGCATGAAAATGGCCAGTTTATTCACTCTGACGTCTCAAAAAGTGTTTCTTCACCCCGGGAACTGAATTTATTACCATTTGGAGGCATTTAATGTTCAAGCAAAAACAGGTGATTTTTGACAAAGAGAGATAACACCCCCCCATTACGTCATTCTTCAGAAAGGTGAAAAATGGTCCGTTTTCAAATGTTTTATTTTTGAACGTCAGTTCACATTTGTAGGTAGATCATCAGTTTAAGAGCTAAAATTGGCATGTTTAAAGTGATTTTCATGCTTCCAGGGGCCCGGAAAGTGAATTAAATACCATTTGGAGGCATTTAATCTTCAAGCAAAAACAGGTGATTTTTGACAAAAGAGATAACACCCCCCCCATTACGTCCTGCTTCAGAAAGGTGAAAAATGGTCCGTTTTCAAATGTTTTATTTTTGAACGTCAGTTCACATTTGTAGGTAGATCATCAGTTTAAGAGCTAAAATTAGCATGTTTAAAGTGATTTTCATGCTTCCAGGGGCCCGGGAAGTGAATTAAATACCATTTGGAGGAATTTCATGTTCAAGCAAAAACAAGTGATTTTTGACAAAAGAGATAACACCCCCCCATTACGTCATGCTTCAGAAAGGTGAAAAATGGTCCGTTTTCAAATGTTTTATTTTTGAACGTCAGTTCACATTTGTAGGTAGATCATCAGTTTTAGAGCTAAAATTAGCATGTTTAAAGTGATTTTCATACTTCCAGGGGCCCGGGAAGTGAATTAAATATTTATTTGGAGGCATTTAATGTTCAAGAAAAAACAGGTGATTTTTGACAAAAGAGATAACACCCCCCCCATTACGTCATGCTTCAGAAAGGTGAAAAATGGTCCGTTTTCAAATGTTTTATTTTTGAACGTCAGTTCACATTTGAAGGTAGATCATCAGTTTAAGAGCTAAAATTAGCATGTTTAAAGTGATTTTCATGCTTCCAGGGGCCCGAGAAGTGAATTAAATACCATTTGGAGGCATTTAATGTTCAAGCAAAAACAGGTGATTTTTGACAAAAGAGATAACACCCCCCCATTACGTCATGCTTCAGAAAGGTGAAAAATGGTCCGTTTTCAAAAGTTTTATTTACGAACGTCAGTTCACATTTGTAGGTAGATCATCAGTTTAAGAGCTAAAATTAGCATGTTTAAAGTGATTTTCATGCTTCCAGGGGCCCGGGAAGTGAATTAAATACCATTTGGAGGAATTTAATGTTGAAGTAAAAACAGGTGATTTTTGACAAAAGAGATAACACCCCCCCCATTACGTCATGCTTCAGAAAGGTGAAAAATGGTCCGTTTTCAAATGTTTTATTTTTGAACGTCAGTTCACATTTGAAGGTAGATCATCAGTTTAAGAGCTAAAATTAGCATGTTTAAAGTGATTTTCATGCTTCCAGGGGCCCGGGAAGTGAATTAAATACCATTTGGAGGCATTTAATGTTCAAGCAAAAACAGGTGATTTTTGACAAAAGAGATAACACCCCCCCATTACGTCATGCTTCAGAAAGGTGAAAAATGGTCCGTTTTCAAATGTTTTATTTTCGAACGTCAGTTCACATTTGTAGGTAGATCATCAGTTTAAGAGCTAAAATTAGCATGTTTAAAGTGATTTTCATGCTTCCAGGGGCCCGGGAAGTGAATTAAATACCATTTGGAGGAATTTAATGTTGAAGTAAAAACAGGTGATTTTTGACAAAAGAGATAACACCCCCCCATTACGTCATGCTTCAGAAAGGTGAAAAATGGTCAGTTTTCAAATGTTTCATTTTTGAACGTCAGTTCACATTTGTATGTAGATCATCAGTTTTAGAGCTAAAATTAGCATGTTTAAAGTGATTTTCATGCTTCCAGGGGCCCGGGAAGTGAATTAAATACCATTTGGAGGAATTTAATGTTCAAGCAAAAACAGGTGATTTTTGACAAAAGAGATAACACCCCCCCATTACGTCATGCTTCAGAAAGGTAAAAAATGGTCCGTTTTCAAATGTTTTATTTTTGAACGTCAGTTCACATTTGTAGGTAGATCATCAGTTTTAGAGCTAAAATTAGCATATTTAAAGTGATTTTCATGCTTCCAGGGGCCCGGGAAGTGAATTAAATACCTTTGGGAGGCATTTCATGTTCAAGCAAAAACAGGTGATTTTTGACAAAAGAGATAACACCCCCCCATTACGTCATGTTTCAGAAAGGTGAAAAATGGTCCGTTTTCAAATGTTTTATTTTTGAACGTCAGTTCACATTTGTAGGTAGATCATCAGTTTTAGAGCTAAAATTAGCATGTTTAAAGTGATTTTCATGCTTCCAGGGGCCCTAAACACAAGATCTGTGGAATGGTTAAAAGTGCATGAAAATTGCCAATTTACTCACTCTGAGGTCTCAAAAAGTGATTCTTCACCCCGGGAAGTGAATTAAATACCATTTGGAAGCATTTAATGTTCAAGCAAAAACAGGTGATTTTTGACAAAAGAGATAACACCCCCCATTACGTCATGCTTCAGAAAGGTGAAAAATGGTCAGTTTTCAAATGTTTTATTTTTGAACGTCAGTTCACATTTGTAGGTAGATCATCAGTTTTAGAGCTAAAATTAGCATGTTTAAAATGATTTTCATGCTTCCAGGGGCCCGGGAAGTGAATTAAATACCATTTGGAGGCATTTAATGTTCAAGCAAAAACAGGTGATTTTTGACAAAAGAGATAACACCCCCCCATTACGTCATGCTCCAGAAAGGTGAAAAATGGTCCGTTTTCAAACGTTTTATTTTTGAACGTCAGTTCACATTTGTAGGTAGATCATCAGTTTTAGAGCTAAAATTAGCATGTTTAAAGTGATTTTCATACTTCCAGGGGCCCGGGAAGTGAATTAAATATTTATTTGGAGGCATTTAATGTTCAAGAACAGGTGATTTTTGACAAAAGAGATAACACCCCCCCATTACGTCATGCTTCAGAAAGGTGAAAAATGGTCCGTTTTCAAATGTTTTATTTTTGAACGTCAGTTCACATTTGTAGGTAGATCATCAGTTTAAGAGCTAAAATTAGCATGTTTAAAGTGATTTTCATGCTTCCAGGGGCCCGGGAAGTGAATTAAATACCATTTGGAGGAATTTCATGTTCAAGCAAAAACAGGTGATTTTTGACAAAAGAGATAACACCCCCCCATTACGTCATGCTTCAGAAAGGTGAAAAATGGTCCGTTTTCAAATGTTTTATTTTCGAACGTCAGTTCACATTTGTAGGTAGATCATCAGTTTTAGAGCTAAAATTAGCATGTTTAAAGTGATTTTCATACTTCCAGGGGCCCGGGAAGTGAATTAAATATTTATTTGGAGGCATTTAATGTTCAAGAAAAAACAGGTGATTTTTGACAAAAGAGATAACACCCCCCCCCCATTACGTCATGCTTCAGAAAGGTGAAAAATGGTCCGTTTTCAAATGTTTTATTTTTGAACGTCAGTTCACATTTGAAGGTAGATCATCAGTTTAAGAGCTAAAATTAGCAGTTTTAAAAGTGATTTTCATGCTTCCAGGGGCCCGAGAAGTGAATTAAATACCATTTGGAGGCATTTAATGTTCAAGCAAAAACAGGTGATTTTTGACAAAAGAGATAACACCCCCCCATTACGTCATGCTCCAGAAAGGTGAAAAATGGTCCGTTTTCAAATGTTTTATTTTTGAACGTCAGTTCACATTTGTAGGTAGATCATCAGTTTTAGAGCTAAAATTAGCATGTTTAAAATGATTTTCATGCTTCCAGGGGCCCGGGAAGTGAATTAAATACCATTTGGAGGCATTTAATGTTCAAGCAAAAACAGGTGATTTTTGACAAAAGAGATAACACCCCCCCATTACGTCATGCTCCAGAAAGGTGAAAAATGGTCCGTTTTCAAATGTTTTATTTTTGAACGTCAGTTCACATTTGTAGGTAGATCATCAGTTTTAGAGCTAAAATTAGCATGTTTAAAGTGATTTTCATACTTCCAGGGGCCCGGGAAGTGAATTAAATATTTATTTGGAGGCATTTAATGTTCAAGAACAGGTGATTTTTGACAAAAGAGATAACACCCCCCCCCATTACGTCATGCTTCAGAAAGGTGAAAAATGGTCCGTTTTCAAATGTTTTATTTTTGAACATCAGTTCACATTTGTAGGTAGATCATCAGTTTTAGAGCTAAAATTAGCATGTTTAAAGTGATTTTCATACTTCCAGGGGCCCGGGAAGTGAATTAAATATTTATTTGGAGGCATTTAATGTTCAAGAAAAAACAGGTGATTTTTGACAAAAGAGATAACACCCCCCCCCCCCATTACGTCATGCTTCAGAAAGGTGAAAAATGGTCCGTTTTCAAATGTTTTATTTTTGAACGTCAGTTCACATTTGAAGGTAGATCATCAGTTTAAGAGCTAAAATTAGCAGTTTTTAAAGTGATTTTCATGCTTCCAGGGGCCCGAGAAGTGAATTAAATACCATTTGGAGGCATTAAATGTTCAAGCAAAAACAGGTGATTTTTGACAAAAGAGATAACACCCCCCCATTACGTCATGCTTCAGAAAGGTGAAAAATGGTCCGTTTTCAAAAGTTTTATTTTCGAACGTCAGTTCACATTTGTAGGTAGATCATCAGTTTAAGAGCTAAAATTAGCATGTTTAAAGTGATTTTCATGCTTCCAGGGGCCCGGGAAGTGAATTAAATACCATTTGGAGGAATTTAATGTTGAAGTAAAAACAGGTGATTTTTGACAAAAGAGATAACACCCCCCCCCCCATTACGTCATGCTTCAGAAAGTTGAAAAATGGTCCGTTTTCAAATGTTTTATTTTTGAACGTCAGTTCACATTTGAAGGTAGATCATCAGTTTAAGAGCTAAAATTAGCATGTTTAAAGTGATTTTCATGCTTCCAGGGGCTCTAAACACAAGATTTGTGGAATGGTTAAAAGTGCATGAAAATGGCCAGTTTATTCACTCTGACGTCCCAAAAAGTATTTCTTCACCCCGGGAAGTGAATTAAATACCATTTGGAAGCATTTAATGTTCAAGCAAAAACAGGTGATTTTTGACAAAAGAGATAACACCCCCCCATTACGTCATGCTTCAGAAAGGTGAAAAATGGTCAGTTTTCAAATGTTTTATTTTTGAACGTCAGTTCACATTTGTAGGTAGATCATCAGTTTTAGAGCTAAAATTAGCATGTTTAAAATGATTTTCATGCTTCCAGGGGCCCGGGAAGTGAATTAAATACCATTTGGAGGCATTTAATGTTCAAGCAAAAACAGGTGATTTTTGACAAAAGAGATAACACCCCCCCATTACGTCATGCTCCAGAAAGGTGAAAAATGGTCCGTTTTCAAATGTTTTATTTTTGAACGTCAGTTCACATTTGTAGGTAGATCATCAGTTTTAGAGCTAAAATTAGCATGTTTAAAGTGATTTTCATACTTCCAGGGGCCCGGGAAGTGAATTAAATATTTATTTGGAGGCATTTAATGTTCAAGAACAGGTGATTTTTGACAAAAGAGATAACACCCCCCCCCCATTACGTCATGCTTCAGAAAGGTGAAAAATGGTCCGTTTTCAAATGTTTTATTTTTGAACATCAGTTCACATTTGTAGGTAGATCATCAGTTTAAGAGCTAAAATTAGCATGTTTAAAGTGATTTTCATGCTTCCAGGGGCCCGGGAAGTGAATTAAATACCATTTGGAGGAATTTCATGTTCAAGCAAAAACAGGTGATTTTTGACAAAAGAGATAACACCCCCCCATTACGTCATGCTTCAGAAAGGTGAAAAATGGTCCGTTTTCAAATGTTTTATTTTTGAACGTCAGTTCACATTTGTAGGTAGATCATCAGTTTTAGAGCTAAAATTAGCATGTTTAAAGTGATTTTCATACTTCCAGGGGCCCGGGAAGTGAATTAAATATTTATTTGGAGGCATTTAATGTTCAAGAAAAAACAGGTGATTTTTGACAAAAGAGATAACACCCCCCCCCCATTACGTCATGCTTCAGAAAGGTGAAAAATGGTCCGTTTTCAAATGTTTTATTTTTGAACGTCAGTTCACATTTGAAGGTAGATCATCAGTTTAAGAGCTAAAATTAGCAGTTTTTAAAGTGATTTTCATGCTTCCAGGGGCCCGAGAAGTGAATTAAATACCATTTGGAGGCATTTAGGGGCCGATTAGGATGGCGGTTTTTCCGCATCCTCCGGGCCGGCGGAAGTGTCCGCCGGCCTGGAGGATGCGGAAAAACCGCGGTGGAGACTCCAAAGACCCACCGCCAAATTAGGATGGCTGGTGGGTCTGGAATTCCGTCCGCCGCTTTTCCGCCGCGGTCGGCTTCCGACCGCGGCGGAAAAGCTATAACATGGCAGGCGGTGTCTATGAGACACCGTCCGCCATATTATGATGTTGGTGTAAGTATGCTTTTCCACGGCGGCTTTTCCGCCATGGAAAAGCATACGGACATTCACTTTGGGGGCCCGTTGCGGGCCCCCTGGGTGAATGGGGGGTGGGGGGTGCACATGGGGGGTACCTATGGTACCCCCCTGCATTTGCGTACACAAAGCAGCAGGCACCGTGCGGTGCCTGCCGCTTTGTGCATGTAAATGCAACACATGCATTTTTAACATTGCGGCGGGTGCAGCTTGAAGCTGCACCCGCCGCAATGTTAAAAATAGAGGATGTGACCGCCACCCTGGCGGTCACATCCTAATTGCCATGGAGGGACCGCCGCTGCCCATGCGGACGGTCCCTCCTACTCAGGGGTGGCGGATGGACGCAAGTCCGTCCGCCATCCTAATCGGCCCCTTAATGTTCAAGCAAAAACAGGTGATTTTTGACAAAAGAGATAACACCCCCCCATTACGTCATGCTTCAGAAAGGTGAAAAATGGTCCGTTTTCAAAAGTTTTATTTTCGAACTTCAGTTCACATTTGTAGGTAGATCATCAGTTTAAGAGCTAAAATTAGCATGTTTAAAGTGATTTTCATGCTTCCAGGGGCCCGGGAAGTGAATTAAATACCATTTGGAGGAATTTAATGTTGAAGTAAAAACAGGTGATTTTTGACAAAAGAGATAACACCCCCCATTACGTCATGCTTCAGAAAGGTGAAAAATGGTCCGTTTTCAAATGTTTTATTTTTGAACGTCAGTTCACATTTGAAGGTAGATCATCAGTTTAAGAGCTAAAATTAGCATGTTTAAAGTGATTTTCATGCTTCCAGGGGCCCGGGAAGTGAATTAAATACCATTTGGAGGCATTTAATGTTCAAGCAAAAACAGGTGATTTTTGACAAAAGAGATAACACCCCCCATTACGTCATGCTTCAGAAAGGTGAAAAATGGTCCGTTTTCAAATGTTTTATTTTCGAACGTCAGTTCACATTTGTAGGTAGATCATCAGTTTAAGAGCTAAAATTAGCATGTTTAAAGTGATTTTCATGCTTCCAGGGGCCCGGGAAGTGAATTAAATACCATTTGGAGGAATTTAATGTTGAAGTAAAAACAGGTGATTTTTGACAAAAGAGATAACACCCCCCCATTACGTCATGCTTCAGAAAGGTGAAAAATGGTCAGTTTTCAAATGTTTCATTTTTGAACGTCAGTTCACATTTGTATGTAGATCATCAGTTTTAGAGCTAAAATTAGCATGTTTAAAGTGATTTTCATGCTTCCAGGGGCCCGGGAAGTGAATTAAATACCATTTGGAGGAATTTAATGTTCAAGCAAAAACAGGTGATTTTTGACAAAAGAGATAACACCCCCCCATTACGTCATGCTTCAGAAAGGTGAAAAATGGTCCGTTTTCAAATGTTTTATTTTTCAACGTCAGTTCACATTTGTAGGTAGATCATCAGTTTTAGAGCTAAAATTAGCATATTTAAAGTGATTTTCATGCTTCCAGGGGCCCGGGAAGTGAATTAAATACCTTTGGGAGGCATTTCATGTTCAAGCAAAAACAGGTGATTTTTGACAAAAGAAATAACACCCCCCCATTACGTCATGCTTCAGAAAGGTGAAAAATGGTCCGTTTTCAAATGTTTCATTTTTGAACGTCAGTTCACATTTGTAGGTAGATCATCAGTTTTAAGGCTAAAATTAGCATGTTTAAAGTGATTTTCATGCTTCCAGGGGCCCTAAACACAAGATTTGTGGAATGGTTAAAAGTGCATGAAAATGGCAAATTTATTCACTCTGACGTCTCAAAAAGTGTTTCTTCACCCCGGGAAGTGAATTAAATACCATTTGGAGGCATTTAATGTTCAAGCAAAAACAGGTGATTTTTGACAAAAGAGATAACACCCCCCCATTACGTCATGCTTCAGAAAGGTGAAAAATGGTCCATTTTCAAATGTTTTATTTTTGAACGTCAGTTCACATTTGTAGGTAGATCATCAGTTTAAGAGCTAAAATTAGCATCTTTAAAGTGATTTTCATGCTTCCAGGGGCTCTAAACACAAGATTTGTGGAATGGTTAAAAGTGCATGAAAATGGCCAGTTTATTCACTCTGACGTCTCAAAAAGTGTTTCTTCACCCGGGAACTGAATTTATTACCATTTGGAGGCATTTAATGTTCAAGCAAAAACAGGTGATTTTTGACAAAGAGAGATAACACCCCCCCATTACGTCATTCTTCAGAAAGGTGAAAAATGGTCCGTTTTCAAATGTTTTATTTTTGAACGTCAGTTCACATTTGTAGGTAGATCATCAGTTTAAGAGCTAAAATTGGCATGTTTAAAGTGATTTTCATGCTTCCAGGGGCCCGGAAAGTGAATTAAATACCATTTGGAGGCATTTAATCTTCAAGCAAAAACAGGTGATTTTTGACAAAAGAGATAACACCCCCCCATTACGTCCTGCTTCAGAAAGGTGAAAAATGGTCCGTTTTCAAATGTTTTATTTTTGAACGTCAGTTCACATTTGTAGGTAGATCATCAGTTTAAGAGCTAAAATTAGCATGTTTAAAGTGATTTTCATGCTTCCAGGGGCCCGGGAAGTGAATTAAATACCATTTGGAGGAATTTCATGTTCAAGCAAAAACAAGTGATTTTTGACAAAAGAGATAACACCCCCCCATTACGTCATGCTTCAGAAAGGTGAAAAATGGTCCGTTTTCAAATGTTTTATTTTTGAACGTCAGTTCACATTTGTAGGTAGATCATCAGTTTTAGAGCTAAAATTAGCATGTTTAAAGTGATTTTCATACTTCCAGGGGCCCGGGAAGTGAATTAAATATTTATTTGGAGGCATTTAATGTTCAAGAAAAAACAGGTGATTTTTGACAAAAGAGATAACACCCCCCCATTACGTCATGCTTTCAGAAAGGTGAAAAATGGTCCGTTTTCAAATGTTTTATTTTTGAACGTCAGTTCACATTTGAAGGTAGATCATCAGTTTAAGAGCTAAAAATTAGCATGTTTAAAGTGATTTTCATGCTTCCAGGGGCCCGAGAAGTGAATTAAATACCATTTGGAGGCATTTAATGTTCAAGCAAAAACAGGTGATTTTTGACAAAAGAGATAACACCCCCCCATTACGTCATGCTTCAGAAAGGTGAAAAATGGTCCGTTTTCAAAAGTTTTATTTACGAACGTCAGTTCACATTTGTAGGTAGATCATCAGTTTAAGAGCTAAAATTAGCATGTTTAAAGTGATTTTCATGCTTCCAGGGGCCCGGGAAGTGAATTAAATACCATTTGGAGGAATTTAATGTTGAAGTAAAAACAGGTGATTTTTGACAAAAGAGATAACACCCCCCCCCATTACGTCATGCTTCAGAAAGGTGAAAAATGGTCCGTTTTCAAATGTTTTATTTTTTTGAACGTCAGTTCACATTTGAAGGTAGATCATCAGTTTAAGAGCTAAAATTAGCATGTTTAAAGTGATTTTCATGCTTCCAGGGGCCCGGGAAGTGAATTAAATACCATTTGGAGGCATTTAATGTTCAAGCAAAAACAGGTGATTTTTGACAAAAGAGATAACACCCCCCCATTACGTCATGCTTCAGAAAGGTGAAAAATGGTCCGTTTTCAAATGTTTTATTTTCGAACGTCAGTTCACATTTGTAGGTAGATCATCAGTTTAAGAGCTAAAATTAGCATGTTTAAAGTGATTTTCATGCTTCCAGGGGCCCGGGAAGTGAATTAAATACCATTTGGAGGAATTTAATGTTGAAGTAAAAACAGGTGAATTTTTGACAAAAGAGATAACACCCCCCCCATTACGTCATGCTTCAGAAAGGTGAAAAATGGTCAGTTTTCAAATGTTTCATTTTTGAACGTCAGTTCACATTTGTATGTAGATCATCAGTTTTAGAGCTAAAATTAGCATGTTTAAAGTGATTTTCATGCTTCCAGGGGCCCGGGAAGTGAATTAAATACCATTTGGAGGAATTTAATGTTCAAGCAAAAACAGGTGATTTTTGACAAAAGAGATAACACCCCCCATTACGTCATGCTTCAGAAAGGTGAAAAATGGTCCGTTTTCAAATGTTTTATTTTTGAACGTCAGTTCACATTTGTAGGTAGATCATCAGTTTTAGAGCTAAAATTAGCATATTTAAAGTGATTTTCATGCTTCCAGGGGCCCGGGAAGTGAATTAAATACCTTTGGGAGGCATTTCATGTTCAAGCAAAAACAGGTGATTTTTGACAAAAGAGATAACACCCCCCCATTACGTCATGTTTCAGAAAGGTGAAAAATGGTCCGTTTTCAAATGTTTTATTTTTGAACGTCAGTTCACATTTGTAGGTAGATCATCAGTTTTAGAGCTAAAATTAGCATGTTTAAAGTGATTTTCATGCTTCCAGGGGCCCTAAACACAAGATCTGTGGAATGGTTAAAAGTGCATGAAAATTGCCAATTTACTCACTCTGAGGTCTCAAAAAGTGATTCTTCACCCCGGGAAGTGAATTAAATACCATTTGGAAGCATTTAATGTTCAAGCAAAAACAGGTGATTTTGACAAAAGAGATAACACCCCCCATTACGTCATGCTTCAGAAAGGTGAAAAATGGTCAGTTTTCAAATGTTTTATTTTTGAACGTCAGTTCACATTTGTAGGTAGATCATCAGTTTTAGAGCTAAAATTAGCATGTTTAAAATGATTTTCATGCTTCCAGGGGCCCGGGAAGTGAATTAAATACCATTTGGAGGCATTTAATGTTCAAGCAAAAACAGGTGATTTTTGACAAAAGAGATAACACCCCCCCATTACGTCATGCTCCAGAAAGGTGAAAAATGGTCCGTTTTCAAACGTTTTATTTTTGAACGTCAGTTCACATTTGTAGGTAGATCATCAGTTTTAGAGCTAAAATTAGCATGTTTAAAGTGATTTTCATACTTCCAGGGGCCCGGGAAGTGAATTAAATATTTATTTGGAGGCATTTAATGTTCAAGAACAGGTGATTTTTGACAAAAGAGATAACACCCCCCATTACGTCATGCTTCAGAAAGGTGAAAAATGGTCCGTTTTCAAATGTTTTATTTTTGAACGTCAGTTCACATTTTGTAGGTAGATCATCAGTTTAAGAGCTAAAATTAGCATGTTTAAAGTGATTTTCATGCTTCCAGGGGCCCGGGAAGTGAATTAAATACCATTTGGAGGAATTTCATGTTCAAGCAAAAACAGGTGATTTTTGACAAAAGAGATAACACCCCCCCATTACGTCATGCTTCAGAAAGGTGAAAAATGGTCCGTTTTCAAATGTTTTATTTTTGAACGTCAGTTCACATTTGTAGGTAGATCATCAGTTTTAGAGCTAAAATTAGCATGTTTAAAGTGATTTTCATACTTCCAGGGGCCCGGGAAGTGAATTAAATATTTATTTGGAGGCATTTAATGTTCAAGAAAAAACAGGTGATTTTTGACAAAAGAGATAAC
The DNA here is from genome assembly GCF_964261635.1 of Lissotriton helveticus. Lineage (NCBI taxonomy): Eukaryota > Metazoa > Chordata > Amphibia > Caudata > Salamandridae > Lissotriton > Lissotriton helveticus. Next base: position 348,898 of record NW_027611786.1, read on the forward strand.
ACCCCCCCCCCCATTACGTCATGCTTCAGAAAGGTGAAAAATGGTCCGTTTTCAAATGTTTTATTTTTGAACGTCAGTTCACATTTGAAGGTAGATCATCAGTTTAAGAGCTAAAATTAGCAGTTTTTAAAGTGATTTTCATGCTTCCAGGGGCCCGAGAAGTGAATTAAATACCATTTGGAGGCATTTAATGTTCAAGCAAAAACAGGTGATTTTTGACAAAAGAGATAACACCCCCCCATTACGTCATGCTCCAGAAAGGTGAAAAATGGTCCGTTTTCAAATGTTTTATTTTTGAACGTCAGTTCACATTTGTAGGTAGATCATCAGTTTTAGAGCTAAAATTAGCATGTTTAAAATGATTTTCATGCTTCTAGGGGCCCGGGAAGTGAATTAAATACCATTTGGAGGCATTTAATGTTCAAGCAAAAACAGGTGATTTTTGACAAAAGAGATAACACCCCCCCATTACGTCATGCTCCAGAAAGGTGAAAAATGGTCCGTTTTCAAATGTTTTATTTTTGAACGTCAGTTCACATTTGTAGGTAGATCATCAGTTTTAGAGCTAAAATTAGCATGTTTAAAGTGATTTTCATACTTCCAGGGGCCCGGGAAGTGAATTAAATATTTATTTGGAGGCATTTAATGTTCAAGAACAGGTGATTTTTGACAAAAGAGATAACACCCCCCCCCATTACGTCATGCTTCAGAAAGGTGAAAAATGGTCCGTTTTCAAATGTTTTATTTTTGAACATCAGTTCACATTTGTAGGTAGATCATCAGTTTTAGAGCTAAAATTAGCATGTTTAAAGTGATTTTCATACTTCCAGGGGCCCGGGAAGTGAATTAAATATTTATTTGGAGGCATTTAATGTTCAAGAAAAAACAGGTGATTTTTGACAAAAGAGATAACACCCCCCCCCCATTACGTCATGCTTCAGAAAGGTGAAAAATGGTCCGTTTTCAAATGTTTTATTTTTGAACGTCAGTTCACATTTGAAGGTAGATCATCAGTTTAAGAGCTAAAATTAGCAGTTTTTAAAGTGATTTTCATGCTTCCAGGGGCCCGAGAAGTGAATTAAATACCATTTGGAGGCATTAAATGTTCAAGCAAAAACAGGTGATTTTTGACAAAAGAGATAACACCCCCCCATTACGTCATGCTTCAGAAAGGTGAAAAATGGTCCGTTTTCAAAAGTTTTATTTTCGAACGTCAGTTCACATTTGTAGGTAGATCATCAGTTTAAGAGCTAAAATTAGCATGTTTAAAGTGATTTTCATGCTTCCAGGGGCCCGGGAAGTGAATTAAATACCATTTGGAGGAATTTAATGTTGAAGTAAAAACAGGTGATTTTTGACAAAAGAGATAACACCCCCCCCCATTACGTCATGCTTCAGAAAGTTGAAAAATGGTCCGTTTTCAAATGTTTTATTTTTGAACGTCAGTTCACATTTGAAGGTAGATCATCAGTTTAAGAGCTAAAATTAGCATGTTTAAAGTGATTTTCATGCTTCCAGGGGCTCTAAACACAAGATTTGTGGAATGGTTAAAAGTGCATGAAAATGGCCAGTTTATTCACTCTGACGTCTCAAAAAGTATTTCTTCACCCCGGGAAGTGAATTAAATACCATTTGGAAGCATTTAATGTTCAAGCAAAAACAGGTGATTTTTGACAAAAGAGATAACACCCCCCCATTACGTCATGCTTCAGAAAGGTGAAAAATGGTCAGTTTTCAAATGTTTTATTTTTGAACGTCAGTTCACATTTGTAGGTAGATCATCAGTTTTAGAGCTAAAATTAGCATGTTTAAAATGATTTTCATGCTTCCAGGGGCCCGGGAAGTGAATTAAATACCATTTGGAGGCATTTAATGTTCAAGCAAAAACAGGTGATTTTTGACAAAAGAGATAACACCCCCCCATTACGTCATGCTCCAGAAAGGTGAAAAATGGTCCGTTTTCAAATGTTTTATTTTTGAACGTCAGTTCACATTTGTAGGTAGATCATCAGTTTTAGAGCTAAAATTAGCATGTTTAAAGTGATTTTCATACTTCCAGGGGCCCGGGAAGTGAATTAAATATTTATTTGGAGGCATTTAATGTTCAAGAACAGGTGATTTTTGACAAAAGAGATAACACCCCCCCCCATTACGTCATGCTTCAGAAAGGTGAAAAATGGTCCGTTTTCAAATGTTTTATTTTTGAACATCAGTTCACATTTGTAGGTAGATCATCAGTTTAAGAGCTAAAATTAGCATGTTTAAAGTGATTTTCATGCTTCCAGGGGCCCGGGAAGTGAATTAAATACCATTTGGAGGAATTTCATGTTCAAGCAAAAACAGGTGATTTTTGACAAAAGAGATAACACCCCCCCATTACGTCATGCTTCAGAAAGGTGAAAAATGGTCCGTTTTCAAATGTTTTATTTTTGAACGTCAGTTCACATTTGTAGGTAGATCATCAGTTTTAGAGCTAAAATTAGCATGTTTAAAGTGATTTTCATACTTCCAGGGGCCCGGGAAGTGAATTAAATATTTATTTGGAGGCATTTAATGTTCAAGAAAAAACAGGTGATTTTTGACAAAAGAGATAACACCCCCCCCCCATTACGTCATGCTTCAGAAAGGTGAAAAATGGTCCGTTTTCAAATGTTTTATTTTTGAACGTCAGTTCACATTTGAAGGTAGATCATCAGTTTAAGAGCTAAAATTAGCAGTTTTTAAAGTGATTTTCATGCTTCCAGGGGCCCGAGAAGTGAATTAAATACCATTTGGAGGCATTTAGGGGCCGATTAGGATGGCGGTTTTTCCGCATCCTCCGGGCCGGCGGAAGTGTCCGCCGGCCTGGAGGATGCGGAAAAACCGCGGCGGAGACTCCAAAGACCCACCGCCAAATTAGGATGGCTGGTGGGTCTGGAATTCCGTCCGCCGCTTTTCCGCCGCGGTCGGCTTCCGACCGCGGCGGAAAAGCTATAACATGGCAGGCGGTGTCTATGAGACACCGTCCGCCATATTATGATGTTGGTGTAAGTATGCTTTTCCACGGCGGCTTTTCCGCCATGGAAAAGCATACGGACATTCACTTTGGGGGCCCGTTGCGGGCCCCCTGGGTGAATGGGGGGTGGGGGGTGCACATGGGGGGTACCTATGGTACCCCCCTGCATTTGCGTACACAAAGCAGCAGGCACCGTGCGGTGCCTGCCGCTTTGTGCATGTAAATGCAACACATGCATTTTTAACATTGCGGCGGGTGCAGCTTGAAGCTGCACCCGCCGCAATGTTAAAAATAGAGGATGTGACCGCCACCCTGGCGGTCACATCCTAATTGCCATGGAGGGACCGCCGCTGCCCATGCGGACGGTCCCTCCTACTCAGGGGTGGCGGACGGACGCAACTCCGTCCGCCATCCTAATCGGCCCCTTAATGTTCAAGCAAAAACAGGTGATTTTTGACAAAAGAGATAACACCCCCCCATTACGTCATGCTTCAGAAAGGTGAAAAATGGTCCGTTTTCAAAAGTTTTATTTTCGAACTTCAGTTCACATTTGTAGGTAGATCATCAGTTTAAGAGCTAAAATTAGCATGTTTAAAGTGATTTTCATGCTTCCAGGGGCCCGGGAAGTGAATTAAATACCATTTGGAGGAATTTAATGTTGAAGTAAAAACAGGTGATTTTTGACAAAAGAGATAACACCCCCCCATTACGTCATGCTTCAGAAAGGTGAAAAATGGTCCGTTTTCAAATGTTTTATTTTTGAACGTCAGTTCACATTTGAAGGTAGATCATCAGTTTAAGAGCTAAAATTAGCATGTTTAAAGTGATTGTCATGCTTCCAGGGGCCCGGGAAGTGAATTAAATACCATTTGGAGGCATTTAATGTTCAAGCAAAAACAGGTGATTTTTGACAAAAGAGATAACACCCCCCATTACGTCATGCTTCAGAAAGGTGAAAAATGGTCCGTTTTCAAATGTTTTATTTTCGAACGTCAGTTCACATTTGTAGGTAGATCATCAGTTTAAGAGCTAAAATTAGCATGTTTAAAGTGATTTTCATGCTTCCAGGGGCCCGGGAAGTGAATTAAATACCATTTGGAGGAATTTAATGTTGAAGTAAAAACAGGTGATTTTTGACAAAAGAGATAACACCCCCCCATTACGTCATGCTTCAGAAAGGTGAAAAATGGTCAGTTTTCAAATGTTTCATTTTTGAACGTCAGTTCACATTTGTATGTAGATCATCAGTTTTAGAGCTAAAATTAGCATGTTTAAAGTGATTTTCATGCTTCCAGGGGCCCGGGAAGTGAATTAAATACCATTTGGAGGAATTTAATGTTCAAGCAAAAACAGGTGATTTTTGACAAAAGAGATAACACCCCCCCATTACGTCATGCTTCAGAAAGGTGAAAAATGGTCCGTTTTCAAATGTTTTATTTTTCAACGTCAGTTCACATTTGTAGGTAGATCATCAGTTTTAGAGCTAAAATTAGCATATTTAAAGTGATTTTCATGCTTCCAGGGGCCCGGGAAGTGAATTAAATACCTTTGGGAGGCATTTCATGTTCAAGCAAAAACAGGTGATTTTTGACAAAAGAAATAACACCCCCCCATTACGTCATGCTTCAGAAAGGTGAAAAATGGTCAGTTTTCAAATGTTTCATTTTTGAACGTCAGTTCACATTTGTAGGTAGATCATCAGTTTTAAGGCTAAAATTAGCATGTTTAAAGTGATTTTCATGCTTCCAGGGGCCCTAAACACAAGATTTGTGGAATGGTTAAAAGTGCATGAAAATGGCAAATTTATTCACTCTGACGTCTCAAAAAGTGTTTCTTCACCCCGGGAAGTGAATTAAATACCATTTGGAGGCATTTAATGTTCAAGCAAAAACAGGTGATTTTTGACAAAAGAGATAACACCCCCCCATTACGTCATGCTTCAGAAAGGTGAAAAATGGTCCGTTTTCAAATGTTTTATTTTTGAACGTCAGTTCACATTTGTAGGTAGATCATCAGTTTAAGAGCTAAAATTAGCATCTTTAAAGTGATTTTCATGCTTCCAGGGGCTCTAAACACAAGATTTGTGGAATGGTTAAAAGTGCATGAAAATGGCCAGTTTATTCACTCTGACGTCTCAAAAAGTGTTTCTTCACCCCGGGAACTGAATTTATTAACATTTGGAGGCATTTAATGTTCAAGCAAAAACAGGTGATTTTTGACAAAGAGAGATAACACCCCCCCATTACGTCATTCTTCAGAAAGGTGAAAAATGGTCCGTTTTCAAATGTTTTATTTTTGAACGTCAGTTCACATTTGTAGGTAGATCATCAGTTTAAGAGCTAAAATTAGCATGTTTAAAGTGATTTTCATGCTTTCAGGGGCCCGGAAAGTGAATTAAATACCATTTGGAGACATTTAATCTTCAAGCAAAAACAGGTGATTTTTGACAAAAGAGATAACACCCCCCCCATTACGTCATGCTTCAGAAAGGTGAAAAATGGTCCGTTTTCAAATGTTTTATTTTTGAACGTCAGTTCACATTTGTAGGTAGATCATCAGTTTAAGAGCTAAAATTAGCATGTTTAAAGTGATTTTCATGCTTCCAGGGGCCCGGGAAGTGAATTAAATACCATTTGGAGGAATTTCATGTTCAAGCAAAAACAGGTGATTTTTGACAAAAGAGATAACACCCCCCCATTACGTCATGCTTCAGAAAGGTGAAAAATGGTCCGTTTTCAAATGTTTTATTTTTGAACGTCAGTTCACATTTGTAGGTAGATCATCAGTTTTAGAGCTAAAATTAGCATGTTTAAAGTGATTTTCATACTTCCAGGGGCCCGGGAAGTGAATTAAATATTTATTTGGAGGCATTTAATGTTCAAGAAAAAAACAGGTGATTTTTTGACAAAAGAGATAACACCCCCCCATTACGTCATGCTTCAGAAAGGTGAAAAATGGTCCGTTTTCAAATGTTTTATTCTTGAACGTCAGTTCACATTTGAAGGTAGATCATCAGTTTAAGAGCTAAAATTAGCATGTTTAAAGTGATTTTCATGCTTCCAGGGGCCCGGGAAGTGAATTAAATACCATTTGGAGGCATTTAATGTTCAAGCAAAAACAGGTGATTTTTTACAAAAGAGATAACACCCCCCCATTACGTCATGCTTCAGAAAGTTGAAAAATGGTCCGTTTTCAAATGTTTTATTTTCGAACGTCAGTTCACATTTGTAGGTAGATCATCAGTTTAAGAGCTAAAATTAGCATGTTTAAAGTGATTTTCATGCTTCCAGGGGCCCGGGAAGTGAATTAAATACCATTTGGAGGAATTTAATGTTGAAGTAAAAACAGGTGATTTTTGACAAAAGAGATAACACCCCCCCATTACGTCATGCTTCAGAAAGGTGAAAAATGGTCAGTTTTCAAATGTTTCATTTTTGAACGTCAGTTCACATTTGTATGTAGATCATCAGTTTTAGAGCTAAAATTAGCATGTTTAAAGTGATTTTCATGCTTCCAGGGGCCCGGGAAGTGAATTAAATACCATTTGGAGGAATTTAATGTTCAAGCAAAAACAGGTGATTTTTGACAAAGAGAGATAACACCCCCCCATTACGTCATTCTTCAGAAAGGTGAAAAATGGTCCGTTTTCAAATGTTTTATTTTTGAACGTCAGTTCACATTTGTAGGTAGATCATCAGTTTTAGAGCTAAAATTAGCATGTTTAAAGTGATTTTCATGCTTCCAGGGGCCCGGGAAGTGAATGAAATACCATTTGGAGGAATTTAATGTTCAAGCAAAAACCGGTGATTTTTGACAAAAGAGATAACACCCCCCCATTACGTCATGCTTCAGAAAGGTGAAAAATGGTCCGTTTTCAAATGTTTTATTTTTTAACGTCAGTTCACATTTGTAGGTAGATCATCAGTTTTAGAGCTAAAATTAGCATGTTTAAAGTGATTTTCATGCTTCCAGGGGCCCGGGAAGTGAATTAAATACCATTTGGAGGAATTTCATGTTCAAGCAAAAACAGGTGATTTTTGACAAAAGAGATAACACCCCCCCATTACGTCATGCTTCAGAAAGGTGAAAAATGGTCCGTTTTCAAATGTTTTATTTTTGAACGTCAGTTCACATTTGTAGGTAGATCATCAGTTTTAGAGCTAAAATTAGCATGTTTAAAGTGATTTTCATACTTCCAGGGGCCCGGGAAGTGAATTAAATATTTATTTGGAGGCATTTATTGTTCAAGAAAAAACAGGTGATTTTTGACAAAAGAGATAACACCCCCCCCCCCCATTACGTCATGCTTCAGAAAGGTGAAAAATGGTCCGTTTTCAAATGTTTTATTTTTGAACGTCAGTTCACATTTGAAGGTAGATCATCAGTTTAAGAGCTAAAATTAGCAGTTTTTAAAGTGATTTTCATGCTTCCAGGGGCCCGAGAAGTGAATTAAATACCATTTGGAGGAATTTCATGTTCAAGCAAAAACAGGTGATTTTTGACAAAAGAGATAACACCCCCCCATTACGTCATGCTTCAGAAAGGTGAAAAATGGTCCGTTTTCAAAAGTTTTATTTTCGAACGTCAGTTCACATTTGTAGGTAGATCATCAGTTTAAGAGCTAAAATTAGCATGTTTAAAGTGATTTTCATGCTTCCAGGGGCCCGGGAAGTGAATTAAATATCATTTGGAGGCATTTAATGTTCAAGCAAAAACAGGTGATTTTTGACAAAAGAGATAACACCCCCCCATTACGTCATGCTTCAGAAAGGTGAAAAATGGTCCGTTTTCAAATGTTTTATTTTTGAACGTCAGTTCACATTTGTAGGTAGATCATCAGTTTAAGAGCTAAAATTAGCATCTTTAAAGTGATTTTCATGCTTCCAGGGGCTCTAAACACAAGATTTGTGGAATGGTTAAAAGTGCATGAAAATGGCCAGTTTATTCACTCTGACGTCTCAAAAAGTGTTTCTTCACCCCGGGAACTGAATTTATTACCATTTGGAGGCATTTAATGTTCAAGCAAAAACAGGTGATTTTTGACAAAGAGAGATAACACCCCCCCATTACGTCATTCTTCAGAAAGGTGAAAAATGGTCCGTTTTCAAATGTTTTATTTTTGAACGTCAGTTCACATTTGTAGGTAGATCATCAGTTTAAGAGCTAAAATTAGCATGTTTAAAGTGATTTACATGCTTCCAGGGGCCCGGAAAGTGAATTAAATACCATTTGGAGACATTTAATCTTCAAGCAAAAACAGGTGATTTTTGACAAAAGAGATAACACCCCCCCCATTACGTCATGCTTCAGAAAGGTGAAAAATGGTCCGTTTTCAAATGTTTTATTTTTGAACGTCAGTTCACATTTGTAGGTAGATCATCAGTTTAAGAGCTAAAATTAGCATGTTTAAAGTGATTTTCATGCTTCCAGGGGCCCGGGAAGTGAATTAAATACCATTTGGAGGAATTTCATGTTCAAGCAAAAACAGGTGATTTTTGACAAAAGAGATAACACCCCCCCATTACGTCATGCTTCAGAAAGGTGAAAAATGGTCCGTTTTCAAATGTTTTATTTTTGAACGTCAGTTCACATTTGTAGGTAGATCATCAGTTTTAGAGCTAAAATTAGCATGTTTAAAGTGATTTTCATACTTCCAGGGGCCCGGGAAGTGAATTAAATATTTATTTGGAGGCATTTAATGTTCAAGAAAAAAACAGGTGATTTTTGACAAAAGAGATAACACCCCCCCCCATTACGTCATGCTTCAGAAAGGTGAAAAATGGTCCGTTTTCAAATGTTTTATTCTTGAACGTCAGTTCACATTTGAAGGTAGATCATCAGTTTAAGAGCTAAAATTAGCATGTTTAAAGTGATTTTCATGCTTCCAGGGGCCCGAGAAGTGAATTAAATACCATTTGGAGGCATTTAATGTTCAAGCAAAAACAGGTGATTTTTGACAAAAGAGATAACACCCCCCCATTACGTCATGCTTCAGAAAGGTGAAAAATGGTCCGTTTTCAAAAGTTTTATTTACGAACGTCAGTTCACATTTGTAGGTAGATCATCAGTTTAAGAGCTAAAATTAGCATGTTTAAAGTGATTTTCATGCTTCCAGGGGCCCGGGAAGTGAATTAAATACCATTTGGAGGAATTTAATGTTGAAGTAAAAACAGGTGATTTTTGACAAAAGATATAACACCCCCCCCATTACGTCATGCTTCAGAAAGGTGAAAAATGGTCCGTTTTCAAATGTTTTATTTTTGAACGTCAGTTCACATTTGAAGGTAGATCATCAGTTTAAGAGCTAAAATTAGCATGTTTAAAGTGATTTTCATGCTTCCAGGGGCCCGGGAAGTGAATTAAATACCATTTGGAGGCATTTAATGTTCAAGCAAAAACAGGTGATTTTTTACAAAAGAGATAACACCCCCCCATTAGGTCATGCTTCAGAAAGGTGAAAAATGGTCCGTTTTCAAATGTTTTATTTTCGAACGTCAGTTCACATTTGTAGGTAGATCATCAGTTTAAGAGCTAAAATTAGCATGTTTAAAGTGATTTTCATGCTTCCAGGGGCCCGGGAAGTGAATTAAATACCATTTGGAGGAATTTAATGTTGAAGTAAAAACAGGTGATTTTTGACAAAAGAGATAACACCCCCCCATTACGTCATGCTTCACAAAGGTGAAAAATGGTCAGTTTTCAAATGTTTCATTTTTGAACGTCAGTTCACATTTGTATGTAGATCATCAGTTTTAGAGCTAAAATTAGCATGTTTAAAGTGATTTTCATGCTTCCAGGGGCCCGGGAAGTGAATTAAATACCATTTGGAGGAATTTAATGTTCAAGCAAAAACAGGTGATTTTTGACAAAAGAGATAACACCCCCCCATTACGTCATGCTTCAGAAAGGTGAAAAATGGTCCGTTTTCAAATGTTTTATTTTTGAACGTCAGTTCACATTTGTAGGTAGATCATCAGTTTTAGAGCTAAAATTAGCATATTTAAAGTGATTTTCATGCTTCCAGGGGCCCGGGAAGTGAATTAAATACCTTTGGGAGGCATTTCATGTTCAAGCAAAAACAGGTGATTTTTGACAAAAGAGATAACACCCCCCCATTACGTCATGTTTCAGAAAGGTGAAAAATGGTCCGTTTTCAAATGTTTTATTTTTGAACGTCAGTTCACATTTGTAGGTAGATCATCAGTTTTAGAGCTAAAATTAGCATGTTTAAAGTGATTTTCATGCTTCCAGGGACCCTAAACACAAGATCTGTGGAATGGTTAAAAGTGCATGAAAATTGCCAATTTACTCACTCTGAGGTCTCAAAAAGTGTTTCTTCACCCCGGGAAGTGAATTAAATACCATTTGGAGGCATTTAATGTTCAAGCAAAAACAGGTGATTTTTGACAAAAGAGATAACACCCCCCATTACGTCATGCTTCAGAAAGTTGAAAAATGGTCCGTTTTCAAATGTTTTATTTTTGAACGTCAGTTCACATTTGTAGGTAGATCATCAGTTTAAGAGCTAAAATTAGCATCTTTAAAGTGATTTTCATGCTTCCAGGGGCTCTAAACACAAGATTTGTGGAATGGTTAAAAGTGCATGAAAATGGCCAGTTTATTCACTCTGACGTCTCAAAAAGTGTTTCTTCACCCCGGGAACTGAATTTATTACCATTTGGAGGCATTTAATGTTCAAGCAAAAACAGGTGATTTTTGACAAAGAGAGATAACACCCCCCCCATTACGTCATTCTTCAGAAAGGTGAAAAATGGTCCGTTTTCAAATGTTTTATTTTTGAACGTCAGTTCACATTTGTAGGTAGATCATCAGTTTAAGAGCTAAAATTAGCATGTTTAAAGTGATTTTCATGCTTCCAGGGGCCCGGAAAGTGAATTAAATACCATTTGGAGACATTTAATCTTCAAGCAAAAACAGGTGATTTTTGACAAAAGAGATAACACCCCCCCCATTACGTCATGCTTCAGAAAGGTGAAAAATGGTCCGTTTTCAAATGTTTTATTTTTGAACGTCAGTTCACATTTGTAGGTAGATCATCAGTTTAAGAGCTAAAATTAGCATGTTTAAAGTGATTTTCATGCTTCCAGGGGCCCGGGAAGTGAATTAAATACCATTTGGAGGAATTTCATGTTCAAGCAAAAACAGGTGATTTTTGACAAAAGAGATAACACCCCCCCATTACGTCATGCTTCAGAAAGGTGAAAAATGGTCCGTTTTCAAATGTTTTATTTTTGAACGTCAGTTCACATTTGTAGGTAGATCATCAGTTTTAGAGCTAAAATTAGCATGTTTAAAGTGATTTTCATACTTCCAGGGGCCCGGGAAGTGAATTAAATATTTATTTGGAGGCATTTAATGTTCAAGAAAAAAACAGGTGATTTTTGACAAAAGAGATAACACCCCCCCCCCATTACGTCATGCTTCAGAAAGGTGAAAAATGGTCCGTTTTCAAATGTTTTATTCTTGAACGTCAGTTCACATTTGAAGGTAGATCATCAGTTTAAGAGCTAAAATTAGCATGTTTAAAGTGATTTTCATGCTTCCAGGGGCCCGAGAAGTGAATTAAATACCATTTGGAGGCATTTAATGTTCAAGCAAAAACAGGTGATTTTTGACAAAAGAGATAACACCCCCCCATTACGTCATGCTTCAGAAAGGTGAAAAATGGTCCGTTTTCAAAAGTTTTATTTACGAACGTCAGTTCACATTTGTAGGTAGATCATCAGTTTAAGAGCTAAAATTAGCATGTTTAAAGTGATTTTCATGCTTCCAGGGGCCCGGGAAGTGAATTAAATACCATTTGGAGGAATTTAATGTTGAAGTAAAAACAGGTGATTTTTGACAAAAGATATAACACCCCCCCCCCATTACGTCATGCTTCAGAAAGGTGAAAAATGGTCCGTTTTCAAATGTTTTATTTTTGAACGTCAGTTCACATTTGAAGGTAGATCATCAGTTTAAGAGCTAAAATTAGCATGTTTAAAGTGATTTTCATGCTTCCAGGGGCCCGGGAAGTGAATTAAATACCATTTGGAGGCATTTAATGTTCAAGCAAAAACAGGTGATTTTTTACAAAAGAGATAACACCCCCCCATTACGTCATGCTTCAGAAAGGTGAAAAATGGTCCGTTTTCAAATGTTTTATTTTCGAACGTCAGTTCACATTTGTAGGTAGATCATCAGTTTAAGAGCTAAAATTAGCATGTTTAAAGTGATTTTCATGCTTCCAGGGGCCCGGGAAGTGAATTAAATACCATTTGGAGGAATTTAATGTTGAAGTAAAAACAGGTGATTTTTGACAAAAGAGATAACACCCCCCCATTACGTCATGCTTCAGAAAGGTGAAAAATGGTCAGTTTTCAAATGTTTCATTTTTGAACGTCAGTTCACATTTGTATGTAGATCATCAGTTTTAGAGCTAAAATTAGCATGTTTAAAGTGATTTTCATGCTTCCAGGGGCCCGGGAAGTGAATTAAATACCATTTGGAGGAATTTAATGTTCAAGCAAAAACAGGTGATTTTTGACAAAAGAGATAACACCCCCCCATTACGTCATGCTTCAGAAAGGTGAAAAATGGTCCGTTTTCAAATGTTTTATTTTTGAACGTCAGTTCACATTTGTAGGTAGATCATCAGTTTTAGAGCTAAAATTAGCATATTTAAAGTGATTTTCATGCTTCCAGGGGCCCGGGAAGTGAATTAAATACCTTTGGGAGGCATTTCATGTTCAAGCAAAAACAGGTGATTTTTGACAAAAGAGATAACACCCCCCCATTACGTCATGTTTCAGAAAGGTGAAAAATGGTCCGTTTTCAAATGTTTTATTTTTGAACGTCAGTTCACATTTGTAGGTAGATCATCAGTTTTAGAGCTAAAATTAGCATGTTTAAAGTGATTTTCATGCTTCCAGGGGCCCTAAACACAAGATCTGTGGAATGGTTAAAAGTGCATGAAAATTGCCAATTTACTCACTCTGAGGTCTCAAAAAGTGTTTCTTCACCCCGGGAAGTGAATTAAATACCATTTGGAGGCATTTAATGTTCAAGCAAAAACAGGTGATTTTTGACAAAAGAGATAACACCCCCCATTACGTCATGCTTCAGAAAGTTGAAAAATGGTCCGTTTTCAAATGTTTTATTTTTGAACGTCAGTTCACATTTGTAGGTAGATCATCAGTTTTAGAGCTAAAATTAGCATGTTTAAAGTGATTTTCATGCTTCCAGGGGCCCGGGAAGTGAATAAAATATCATTTGGAGGCATTTAATGTTCAAGAAAAAACAGGTGATTTTTGACAAAAGAGATAACACCCCCCCATTACGTCATGCTTCAGAAAGGTGAAAAATGGTCAGTTTTCAAATGTTTTATTTTTGAACGTCAGTTCACATTTGTAGGTAGATCATCAGTTTAAGAGCTAAAATTAGCATGTTTAAAGTGATTTTCATGCTTCCAGGGGCCCGGGAAGTGAATGAAATACCATTTGGAGGAATTTAATGTTCAAGCAAAAACCGGTGATTTTTGACAAAAGAGATAACACCCCCCCATTACGTCATGCTTCAGAAAGGTGAAAAATGGTCCGTTTTCAAATGTTTTATTTTTTAACGTCAGTTCACATTTGTAGGTAGATCATCAGTTTTAGAGCTAAAATTAGCATGTTTAAAGTGATTTTCATGCTTCCAGGGGCCCTAAACACAAGATTTGTGGAATGGTTAAAAGTGCATGAAAATGGCCAATTTATTCACTCTGAGGTCTCAAAAAGTGTTTCTTCACCCCGGGAAGTGAATTAAATACCATTTGGAGGCATTTAATGTTCAAGCAAAAACAGGTGATTTTTGACAAAAGAGATAACACCCCCACATTACGTCATGCTTCAGAAAGGTGAAAAATGGTCAGTTTTCAAATGTTTTATTTTTGAACGTCAGTTCACATTTGTAGGTAGATCATCAGTTTTAGAGCTAAAATTAGCATGTTTAAAGTGATTTTCATGCTTCCAGGGGCCCGGGAAGTGAATTAAATACCATTTGGAGGCATTTAATGTTCAAGCAAAAACAGGTGATTTTTGACAAAAGAGATAACACCCCCCCATTACGTCATGCTTCAGAAAGGTGAAAAATGGTCCGTTTTCAAATGTTTTATTTTTGAACGTCAGTTCACATTTGTAGGTAGATCATCAGTTTTAGAGCTAAAATTAGCATGTTTAAAGTGATTTTCATACTTCCAGGGGCCCGGGAAGTGAATTAAATATTTATTTGGAGGCATTTAATGTTCAAGAAAAAACAGGTGATTTTTGACAAAAGAGATAACACCCCCCCCCATTACGTCATGCTTCAGAAAGGTGAAAAATGGTCCGTTTTCAAATGTTTTATTTTTGAACGTTAGTTCACATTTGTAGGTAGATCATCAGTTTTAGAGCTAAAATTAGCATGTTTAAAGTGATTTTCATGCTTCCAGGGGCCCGGGAAGTGAATTAAATACCATTTGGAGGAATTTCATGTTCAAGCAAAAACAGGTGATTTTTGACAAAAGAGATAACACCCCCCCATTACGTCATGCTTCAGAAAGGTGAAAAATGGTCCGTTTTCAAATGTTTTATTTTTGAACGTTAGTTCACATTTGTAGGTAGATCATCAGTTTTAGAGCTAAAATTAGCATGTTTAAAGTGATTTTCATACTTCCAGGGGCCCGGGAAGTGAATTAAATATTTATTTGGAGGCATTTAATGTTCAAGAAAAAACAGGTGATTTTTGACAAAAGAGATAACACCCCCCCCCCCATTACGTCATGCTTCAGAAAGGTGAAAAATGGTCCGTTTTCAAATGTTTTATTTTTGAACGTCAGTTCACATTTGAAGGTAGATCATCAGTTTAAGAGCTAAAATTAGCATTTTTAAAGTGATTTTCATGCTTCCAGGGGCCCGGGAAGTGAATTAAATACCATTTGGAGGAATTTAATGTTGAAGTAAAAACAGGTGATTTTTGACAAAAGAGATAACACCCCCCCCCATTACGTCATGCTTCAGAAAGGTGAAAAATGGTCCGTTTTCAAATGTTTTATTTTTGAACGTCAGTTCACATTTGAAGGTAGATCATCAGTTTAAGAGCTAAAATTAGCATGTTTAAAGTGATTTTCATGCTTCCAGGGGCCCGGGAAGTGAATTAAATACCATTTGGAGGCATTTAATGTTCAAGCAAAAACAGGTGATTTTTGACAAAAGAGATAACACCCCCCCATTACGTCATGCTTCAGAAAGGTGAAAAATGGTCCGTTTTCAAATGTTTTATTTTCGAACGTCAGTTCACATTTGTAGGTAGATCATCAGTTTAAGAGCTAAAATTAGCATGTTTAAAATGATTTTCATGCTTCCAGGGGCCCGGGAAGTGAATTAAATACCATTTGGAGGAATTTAATGTTGAAGTAAAAACAGGTGATTTTTGACAAAAGAGATAACACCCCCCCATTACGTCATGCTTCAGAAAGGTGAAAAATGGTCAGTTTTCAAATGTTTTATTTACGAACGTCAGTTCACATTTGTAGGTAGATCATCAGTTTAAGAGCTAAAATTAGCATGTTTAAAGTGATTTTCATGCTTCCAGGGGCCCGGGAAGTGAATTAAATACCATTTGGAGGAATTTAATGTTGAAGTAAAAACAGGTGATTTTTGACAAAAGAGATAACACCCCCCCCCCATTACGTCATGCTTCAGAAAGGTGAAAAATGGTCCGTTTTCAAATGTTTTATTTTTGAACGTCAGTTCACATTTGAAGGTAGATCATCAGTTTAAGAGCTAAAATTAGCATGTTTAAAGTGATTTTCATGCTTCCAGGGGCCCGGGAAGTGAATTAAATACCATTTGGAGGCATTTAATGTTCAAGCAAAAACAGGTGATTTTTGACAAAAGAGATAACACCCCCCCATTACGTCATGCTTCAGAAAGGTGAAAAATGGTCCGTTTTCAAATGTTTTATTTTCGAACGTCAGTTCACATTTGTAGGTAGATCATCAGTTTAAGAGCTAAAATTAGCATGTTTAAAGTGATGTTCATGCTTCCAGGGGCCCGGGAAGTGAATTAAATACCATTTGGAGGAATTTAATGTTGAAGTAAAAACAGGTGATTTTTGACAAAAGAGATAACACCCCCCCATTACGTCATGCTTCAGAAAGGTGAAAAATGGTCAGTTTTCAAATGTTTCATTTTTTAACGTCAGTTCACATTTGTATGTAGATCATCAGTTTTAGAGCTAAAATTAGCATGTTTAAAGTGATTTTCATGCTTCCAGGGGCCCGGGAAGTGAATTAAATACCATTTGGAGGAATTTAATGTTCAAGCAAAAACAGGTGATTTTTGACAAAAGAGATAACACCCCCCATTACGTCATGCTTCAGAAAGGTAAAAAATGGTCCGTTTTCAAATGTTTTATTTTTGAACGTCAGTTCACATTTGTAGGTAGATCATCAGTTTTAGAGCTAAAATTAGCATATTTAAAGTGATTTTCATGCTTCCAGGGGCCCGGGAAGTGAATTAAATACCTTTGGGAGGCATTTCATGTTCAAGCAAAAACAGGTGATTTTTGACAAAAGAGATAACACCCCCCCATTACGTCATGTTTCAGAAAGGTGAAAAATGGTCCGTTTTCAAATGTTTTATTTTTGAACGTCAGTTCACATTTGTAGGTAGATCATCAGTTTTAGAGCTAAAATTAGCATGTTTAAAGTGATTTTCATGCTTCCAGGGGCCCTAAACACAAGATCTGTGGAATGGTTAAAAGTGCATGAAAATTGCCAATTTACTCACTCTGAGGTCTCAAAAAGTGTTTCTTCACCCCGGGAAGTGAATTAAATACCATTTGGAGGCATTTAATGTTCAAGCAAAAACAGGTGATTTTTGACAAAAGAGATAACACCCCCCATTACGTCATGCTTCAGAAAGTTGAAAAATGGTCCGTTTTCAAATGTTTTATTTTTGAACGTCAGTTCACATTTGTAGGTAGATCATCAGTTTTAGAGCTAAAATTAGCATGTTTAAAGTGATTTTCATGCTTCCAGGGGCCCGGGAAGTGAATTAAATACCATTTGGAGGCATTTAATGTTCAAGCAAAAACAGATGATTTTTGACAAAAGAGATAACACCCCCCCATTACGTCATGCTTCAGAAAGGTGAAAAATGGTCCGTTTTCAAATGTTTTATTTTTGAACGTCAGTTCACATTTGTAGGTAGATCATCAGTTTTAGAGCTAAAATTAGCATGTTTAAAGTGATTTTCATACTTCCAGGGGCCCGGGAAGTGAATTAAATATTTATTTGGAGGCATTTAATGTTCAAGAAAAAACAGGTGATTTTTGACAAAAGAGATAACACCCCCCCCCATTACGTCATGCTTCAGAAAGGTGAAAAATGGTCCGTTTTCAAATGTTTTATTTTTGAACGTCAGTTCACATTTGTAGGTAGATCATCAGTTTAAGAGCTAAAATTAGCATGTTTAAAGTGATTTTCATGCTTCCAGGGGCCCGGGAAGTGAATTAAATACCATTTGGAGGAATTTCATGTTCAAGCAAAAACAGGTGATTTTTGACAAAAGAGATAACACCCCCCCATTACGTCATGCTTCAGAAAGGTGAAAAATGGTCCGTTTTCAAATGTTTTATTTTTGAACGTCAGTTCACATTTGTAGGTAGATCATCAGTTTTAGAGCTAAAATTAGCATGTTTAAAGTGATTTTCATACTTCCAGGGGCCCGGGAAGTGAATTAAATATTTATTTGGAGGCATTTAATGTTCAAGAAAAAACAGGTGATTTTTGACAAAAGAGATAACACCCCCCCCCATTACGTCATGCTTCAGAAAGGTGAAAAATGGTCCGTTTTCAAATGTTTTATTTTTGAACGTCAGTTCACATTTGAAGGTAGATCATCAGTTTAAGAGCTAAAATTTGCATTTTTAAAGTGATTTTCATGCTTCCAGGGGCCCGAGAAGTGAATTAAATACCATTTGGAGGCATTTAATGTTCAAGCAAAAACAGGTGATTTTTGACAAAAGAGATAACACCCCCCCATTACGTCATGCTTCAGAAAGGTGAAAAATGGTCCGTTTTCAAAAGTTTTATTTTCGAACGTCCGTTCACATTTGTAGGTAGATCATCAGTTTAAGAGCTAAAATTAGCATGTTTAAAGTGATTTTCATGCTTCCAGGGGCCCGGGAAGTGAATTAAATACCATTTGGAGGAATTTAATGTTGAAGTAAAAACAGGTGATTTTTGACAAAAGAGATAACACCCCCCCCCCCATTACGTCATGGTTCAGAAAGGTGAAAAATGGTCCGTTTTCAAATGTTTTATTTTTGAACGTCAGTTCACATTTGAAGGTAGATCATCAGTTTAAGAGCTAAAATTAGCATGTTTAAAGTGATTTTCATGCTTCCAGGGGCCCGGGAAGTGAATTAAATACCATTTGGAGGCATTTAATGTTCAAGCAAAAACAGGTGATTTTTGACAAAAGAGATAACACCCCCCCATTACGTCATGCTTCAGAAAGGTGAAAAATGGTCCGTTTTCAAATGTTTTATTTTCGAACGTCAGTTCACATTTGTAGGTAGATCATCAGTTTAAGAGCTAAAATTAGCATGTTTAAAGTGATTTTCATGCTTCCAGGGGCCCGGGAAGTGAATTAAATACCATTTGGAGGAATTTAATGTTGAAGTAAAAACAGGTAATTTTTGACAAAAGAGATAACACCCCCCCATTACGTCATGCTTCAGAAAGGTGAAAAATGGTCAGTTTTCAAATGTTTCATTTTTGAACGTCAGTTCACATTTGTATGTAGATCATCAGTTTTAGAGCTAAAATTAGCATGTTTAAAGTGATTTTCATGCTTCCAGGGGCCCGGGAAGTGAATTAAATACCATTTGGAGGAATTTAATGTTCAAGCAAAAACAGGTGATTTTTGACAAAAGAGATAACACCCCCCCATTACGTCATGCTTCAGAAAGGTGAAAAATGGTCCGTTTTCAAATGTTTTATTTTTGAACGTCAGTTCACATTTGTAGGTAGATCATCAGTTTTAGAGCTAAAATTAGCATATTTAAAGTGATTTTCATGCTTCCAGGGGCCCGGGAAGTGAATTAAATACCTTTGGGAGGCATTTCATGTTCAAGCAAAAACAGGTGATTTTTGACAAAAGAGATAACACCCCCCCATTACGTCATGCTTCAGAAAGGTGAAAAATGGTCCGTTTTCAAATGTTTTATTTTTGAACGTCAGTTCACATTTGTAGGTAGATCATCAGTTTTAGAGCTAAAATTAGCATGTTTAAAGTGATTTTCATGCTTCCAGGGGCCCTAAACACAAGATTTGTGGAATGGTTAAAAGTGCATGAAAATGGTAAATTTATTCACTCTGACGTCTCAAATAGTGTTTCTTCACCCCGGGAAGTGAATTAAATACCATTTGGAGGCATTTAATGTTCAAGCAAAAACAGGTGATTTTTGACAAAAGAGATAACACCCCCCCATTACGTCATGCTTCAGAAAGGTGAAAAATGGTCCGTTTTCAAATGTTTTATTTTTGAACGTCAGTTCACATTTGTAGGTAGATCATCAGTTTAAGAGCTAAAATTAGCATCTTTAAAGTGATTTTCATGCTTCCAGGGGCTCTAAACACAAGATTTGTGGAATGGTTAAAAGTGCATGAAAATGGCCAGTTTATTCACTCTGACGTCTCAAAAAGTGTTTCTTCACCCCGGGAACTGAATTTATTACCATTTGGAGGCATTTAATGTTCAAGCAAAAACAGGTGATTTTTGACAAAGAGAGATAACACCCCCCCATTACGTCATTCTTCAGAAAGGTGAAAAATGGTCCGTTTTCAAATGTTTTATTTTTGAACGTCAGTTCACATTTGTAGGTAGATCATCAGTTTAAGAGCTAAAATTAGCATGTTTAAAGTGATTTTCATGCTTCCAGGGGCCCGGAAAGTGAATTAAATACCATTTGGAGGCATTTAATCTTCAAGCAAAAACAGGTGATTTTTGACAAAAGAGATAACACCCCCCCCATTACGTCATGCTTCAGAAAGGTGAAAAATGGTCCGTTTTCAAATGTTTTATTTTTGAACGTCAGTTCACATTTGTAGGTAGATCATCAGTTTAAGAGCTAAAATTAGCATGTTTAAAGTGATTTTCATGCTTCCAGGGGCCCGGGAAGTGAATTAAATACCATTTGGAGGAATTTCATGTTCAAGCAAAAACAGGTGATTTTTGACAAAGGAGATAACACCCCCCCCATTACGTCATGCTTCAGAATGGTGAAAAATGGTCCGTTTTCAAATGTTTTATTTTTGAACGTCAGTTCACATTTGTAGGTAGATCATCAGTTTTAGAGCTAAAATTAGCATATTTAAAGTGATTTTCATGCTTCCAGGGGCCCGGGAAGTGAATTAAATACCTTTGGGAGGCATTTCATGTTCAAGCAAAAACAGGTGATTTTTGACAAAAGAGATAACACCCCCCCATTACGTCATGCTTCAGAAAGGTGAAAAATGGTCCGTTTTCAAATGTTTTATTTTCGAACGTCAGTTCACATTTGTAGGTAGATCATCAGTTTAAGAGCTAAAATTAGCATGTTTAAAGTGATTTTCATGCTTCCAGGGGCCCGGGAAGTGAATTAAATACCATTTGGAGGAATTTAATGTTGAAGTAAAAACAGGTGATTTTTGACAAAAGAGATAACACCCCCCCATTACGTCATGCTTCAGAAAGGTGAAAAATGGTCAGTTTTCAAATGTTTCATTTTTGAACGTCAGTTCACATTTGTATGTAGATCATCAGTTTTAGAGCTAAAATTAGCATGTTTAAAGTGATTTTCATGCTTCCAGGGGCCCGGGAAGTGAATTAAATACCATTTGGAGGAATTTAATGTTCAAGCAAAAACAGGTGATTTTTGACAAAAGAGATAACACCCCCCCATTACGTCATGCTTCAGAAAGGTGAAAAATGGTCCGTTTTCAAATGTTTTATTTTTGAACGTCAGTTCACATTTGTAGGTAGATCATCAGTTTTAGAGCTAAAATTAGCATATTTAAAGTGATTTTCATGCTTCCAGGGGCCCGGGAAGTGAATTAAATACCTTTGGGAGGCATTTCATGTTCAAGCAAAAACAGGTGATTTTTGACAAAAGAGATAACACCCCCCCATTACGTCATGCTTCAGAAAGGTGAAAAATGGTCAGTTTTCAAATGTTTTATTTTTGAACGTCAGTTCACATTTGTAGGTAGATCATCAGTTTTAGAGCTAAAATTAGCATGTTTAAAGTGATTTTCATGCTTCCAGGGGCCCTAAACACAAGATTTGTGGAATGGTTAAAAGTGCATGAAAATGGTAAATGTATTCACTCTGACGTCTCAAATAGTGTTTCTTCACCCCGGGAAGTGAATTAAATACCATTTGGAGGCATTTAATGTTCAAGCAAAAACAGGTGATTTTTGACAAAAGAGATAACACCCCCCCATTACGTCATGCTTCAGAAAGGTGAAAAATGGTCCGTTTTCAAATGTTTTATTTTTGAACGTCAGTTCACATTTGTAGGTAGATCATCAGTTTAAGAGCTAAAATTAGCATCTTTAAAGTGATTTTCATGCTTCCAGGGGCTCTAAACACAAGATTTGTGGAATGGTTAAAAGTGCATGAAAATGGCCAGTTTATTCACTCTGACGTCTCAAAAAGTGTTTCTTCACCCCGGGAACTGAATTTATTACCATTTGGAGGCATTTAATGTTCAAGCAAAAACAGGTGATTTTTGACAAAGAGAGATAACACCCCCCCATTACGTCATTCTTCAGAAAGGTGAAAAATGGTCCGTTTTCAAATGTTTTATTTTTGAACGTCAGTTCACATTTGTAGGTAGATCATCAGTTTAAGAGCTAAAATTAGCATGTTTAAAGTGATTTTCATGCTTCCAGGGGCCCGGAAAGTGAATTAAATACCATTTGGAGGCATTTAATCTTCAAGCAAAAACAGGTGATTTTTGACAAAAGAGATAACACCCCCCCCATTACGTCATGCTTCAGAAAGGTGAAAAATGGTCCGTTTTCAAATGTTTTATTTTTGAACGTCAGTTCACATTTGTAGGTAGATCATCAGTTTAAGAGCTAAAATTAGCATGTTTAAAGTGATTTTCATAATTCCAGGGGCCCGGGAAGTGAATTAAATACCATTTGGAGGAATTTCATGTTCAAGCAAAAACAGGTGATTTTTGACAAAGGAGATAACACCCCCCCATTACGTCATGCTTCAGAAAGGTGAAAAATGGTCCGTTTTCAAATGTTTTATTTTTGAACGTCAGTTCACATTTGTAGGTAGATCATCAGTTTTAGAGCTAAAATTAGCATGTTTAAAGTGATTTTCATACTTCCAGGGGCCCGGGAAGTGAATTAAATATTTATTTGGAGGCATTTAATGTTCAAGAAAAAACAGGTGATTTTTGACAAAAGAGATAACACCCCCCCATTACGTCATGCTTCAGAAAGGTGAAAAATGGTCCGTTTTCAAATGTTTTATTTTTGAACGTCAGTTCACATTTGAAGGTAGATCATCAGTTTAAGAGCTAAAATTAGCATGTTTAAAGTGATTTTCATGCTTCCAGGGGCCCGAGAAGTGAATTAAATACCATTTGGAGGCATTTAATGTTCAAGCAAAAACAGGTGATTTTTGACAAAAGAGATAACACCCCCCCATTACGTCATGCTTCAGAAAGGTGAAAAATGGTCCGTTTTCAAAAGTTTTATTTACGAACGTCAGTTCACATTTGTAGGTAGATCATCAGTTTAAGAGCTAAAATTAGCATGTTTAAAGTGATTTTCATGCTTCCAGGGGCCCGGGAAGTGAATTAAATACCATTTGGAGGAATTTAATGTTGAAGTAAAAACAGGTGATTTTTGACAAAAGATATAACACCCCCCCCCCATTACGTCATGCTTCAGAAAGGTGAAAAATGGTCCGTTTTCAAATGTTTTATTTTTGAACGTCAGTTCACATTTGAAGGTAGATCATCAGTTTAAGAGCTAAAATTAGCATGTTTAAAGTGATTTTCATGCTTCCAGGGGCCCGGGAAGTGAATTAAATACCATTTGGAGGCATTTAATGTTCAAGCAAAAACAGGTGATTTTTTACAAAAGAGATAACACCCCCCCATTACGTCATGCTTCAGAAAGGTGAAAAATGGTCCGTTTTCAAATGTTTTATTTTCGAACGTCAGTTCACATTTGTAGGTAGATCATCAGTTTAAGAGCTAAAATTAGCATGTTTAAAGTGATTTTCATGCTTCCAGGGGCCCGGGAAGTGAATTAAATACCATTTGGAGGAATTTAATGTTGAAGTAAAAACAGGTGATTTTTGACAAAAGAGATAACACCCCCCCATTACGTCATGCTTCAGAAAGGTGAAAAATGGTCAGTTTTCAAATGTTTCATTTTTGAACGTCAGTTCACATTTGTATGTAGATCATCAGTTTTAGAGCTAAAATTAGCATGTTTAAAGTGATTTTCATGCTTCCAGGGGCCCGGGAAGTGAATTAAATACCATTTGGAGGAATTTAATGTTCAAGCAAAAACAGGTGATTTTTGACAAAAGAGATAACACCCCCCCATTACGTCATGCTTCAGAAAGGTGAAAAATGGTCCGTTTTCAAATGTTTTATTTTTGAACGTCAGTTCACATTTGTAGGTAGATCATCAGTTTTAGAGCTAAAATTAGCATATTTAAAGTGATTTTCATGCTTCCAGGGGCCCGGGAAGTGAATTAAATACCTTTGGGAGGCATTTCATGTTCAAGCAAAAACAGGTGATTTTTGACAAAAGAGATAACACCCCCCCATTACGTCATGTTTCAGAAAGGTGAAAAATGGTCCGTTTTCAAATGTTTTATTTTTGAACGTCAGTTCACATTTGTAGGTAGATCATCAGTTTTAGAGCTAAAATTAGCATGTTTAAAGTGATTTTCATGCTTCCAGGGGCCCTAAACACAAGATCTGTGGAATGGTTAAAAGTGCATGAAAATTGCCAATTTACTCACTCTGAGGTCTCAAAAAGTGTTTCTTCACCCCGGGAAGTGAATTAAATACCATTTGGAGGCATTTAATGTTCAAGCAAAAACAGGTGATTTTTGACAAAAGAGATAACACCCCCCATTACGTCATGCTTCAGAAAGTTGAAAAATGGTCCGTTTTCAAATGTTTTATTTTTGAACGTCAGTTCACATTTGTAGGTAGATCATCAGTTTTAGAGCTAAAATTAGCATGTTTAAAGTGATTTTCATGCTTCCAGGGGCCCGGGAAGTGAATAAAATATCATTTGGAGGCATTTAATGTTCAAGAAAAAACAGGTGATTTTTGACAAAAGAGATAACACCCCCCCATTACGTCATGCTTCAGAAAGGTGAAAAATGGTCAGTTTTCAAATGTTTTATTTTTGAACGTCAGTTCACATTTGTAGGTAGATCATCAGTTTAAGAGCTAAAATTAGCATGTTTAAAGTGATTTTCATGCTTCCAGGGGCCCGGGAAGTGAATGAAATACCATTTGGAGGAATTTAATGTTCAAGCAAAAACCGGTGATTTTTGACAAAAGAGATAACACCCCCCCATTACGTCATGCTTCAGAAAGGTGAAAAATGGTCCGTTTTCAAATGTTTTATTTTTTAACGTCAGTTCACATTTGTAGGTAGATCATCAGTTTTAGAGCTAAAATTAGCATGTTTAAAGTGATTTTCATGCTTCCAGGGGCCCTAAACACAAGATTTGTGGAATGGTTAAAAGTGCATGAAAATGGCCAATTTATTCACTCTGAGGTCTCAAAAAGTGTTTCTTCACCCCGGGAAGTGAATTAAATACCATTTGGAGGCATTTAATGTTCAAGCAAAAACAGGTGATTTTTGACAAAAGAGATAACACCCCCACATTACGTCATGCTTCAGAAAGGTGAAAAATGGTCAGTTTTCAAATGTTTTATTTTTGAACGTCAGTTCACATTTGTAGGTAGATCATCAGTTTTAGAGCTAAAATTAGCATGTTTAAAGTGATTTTCATGCTTCCAGGGGCCCGGGAAGTGAATTAAATACCATTTGGAGGCATTTAATGTTCAAGCAAAAACAGGTGATTTTTGACAAAAGAGATAACACCCCCCCATTACGTCATGCTTCAGAAAGGTGAAAAATGGTCCGTTTTCAAATGTTTTATTTTTGAACGTCAGTTCACATTTGTAGGTAGATCATCAGTTTTAGAGCTAAAATTAGCATGTTTAAAGTGATTTTCATACTTCCAGGGGCCCGGGAAGTGAATTAAATATTTATTTGGAGGCATTTAATGTTCAAGAAAAAACAGGTGATTTTTGACAAAAGAGATAACACCCCCCCCCATTACGTCATGCTTCAGAAAGGTGAAAAATGGTCCGTTTTCAAATGTTTTATTTTTGAACGTTAGTTCACATTTGTAGGTAGATCATCAGTTTTAGAGCTAAAATTAGCATGTTTAAAGTGATTTTCATGCTTCCAGGGGCCCGGGAAGTGAATTAAATACCATTTGGAGGAATTTCATGTTCAAGCAAAAACAGGTGATTTTTGACAAAAGAGATAACACCCCCCCATTACGTCATGCTTCAGAAAGGTGAAAAATGGTCCGTTTTCAAATGTTTTATTTTTGAACGTTAGTTCACATTTGTAGGTAGATCATCAGTTTTAGAGCTAAAATTAGCATGTTTAAAGTGATTTTCATACTTCCAGGGGCCCGGGAAGTGAATTAAATATTTATTTGGAGGCATTTAATGTTCAAGAAAAAACAGGTGATTTTTGACAAAAGAGATAACACCCCCCCCCCCATTACGTCATGCTTCAGAAAGGTGAAAAATGGTCCGTTTTCAAATGTTTTATTTTTGAACGTCAGTTCACATTTGAAGGTAGATCATCAGTTTAAGAGCTAAAATTAGCATTTTTAAAGTGATTTTCATGCTTCCAGGGGCCCGGGAAGTGAATTAAATACCATTTGGAGGAATTTAATGTTGAAGTAAAAACAGGTGATTTTTGACAAAAGAGATAACACCCCCCCCCATTACGTCATGCTTCAGAAAGGTGAAAAATGGTCCGTTTTCAAATGTTTTATTTTTGAACGTCAGTTCACATTTGAAGGTAGATCATCAGTTTAAGAGCTAAAATTAGCATGTTTAAAGTGATTTTCATGCTTCCAGGGGCCCGGGAAGTGAATTAAATACCATTTGGAGGCATTTAATGTTCAAGCAAAAACAGGTGATTTTTGACAAAAGAGATAACACCCCCCCATTACGTCATGCTTCAGAAAGGTGAAAAATGGTCCGTTTTCAAATGTTTTATTTTCGAACGTCAGTTCACATTTGTAGGTAGATCATCAGTTTAAGAGCTAAAATTAGCATGTTTAAAATGATTTTCATGCTTCCAGGGGCCCGGGAAGTGAATTAAATACCATTTGGAGGAATTTAATGTTGAAGTAAAAACAGGTGATTTTTGACAAAAGAGATAACACCCCCCCATTACGTCATGCTTCAGAAAGGTGAAAAATGGTCAGTTTTCAAATGTTTTATTTACGAACGTCAGTTCACATTTGTAGGTAGATCATCAGTTTAAGAGCTAAAATTAGCATGTTTAAAGTGATTTTCATGCTTCCAGGGGCCCGGGAAGTGAATTAAATACCATTTGGAGGAATTTAATGTTGAAGTAAAAACAGGTGATTTTTGACAAAAGAGATAACACCCCCCCCCCATTACGTCATGCTTCAGAAAGGTGAAAAATGGTCCGTTTTCAAATGTTTTATTTTTGAACGTCAGTTCACATTTGAAGGTAGATCATCAGTTTAAGAGCTAAAATTAGCATGTTTAAAGTGATTTTCATGCTTCCAGGGGCCCGGGAAGTGAATTAAATACCATTTGGAGGCATTTAATGTTCAAGCAAAAACAGGTGATTTTTGACAAAAGAGATAACACCCCCCCATTACGTCATGCTTCAGAAAGGTGAAAAATGGTCCGTTTTCAAATGTTTTATTTTCGAACGTCAGTTCACATTTGTAGGTAGATCATCAGTTTAAGAGCTAAAATTAGCATGTTTAAAGTGATGTTCATGCTTCCAGGGGCCCGGGAAGTGAATTAAATACCATTTGGAGGAATTTAATGTTGAAGTAAAAACAGGTGATTTTTGACAAAAGAGATAACACCCCCCCATTACGTCATGCTTCAGAAAGGTGAAAAATGGTCAGTTTTCAAATGTTTCATTTTTTAACGTCAGTTCACATTTGTATGTAGATCATCAGTTTTAGAGCTAAAATTAGCATGTTTAAAGTGATTTTCATGCTTCCAGGGGCCCGGGAAGTGAATTAAATACCATTTGGAGGAATTTAATGTTCAAGCAAAAACAGGTGATTTTTGACAAAAGAGATAACACCCCCCATTACGTCATGCTTCAGAAAGGTAAAAAATGGTCCGTTTTCAAATGTTTTATTTTTGAACGTCAGTTCACATTTGTAGGTAGATCATCAGTTTTAGAGCTAAAATTAGCATATTTAAAGTGATTTTCATGCTTCCAGGGGCCCGGGAAGTGAATTAAATACCTTTGGGAGGCATTTCATGTTCAAGCAAAAACAGGTGATTTTTGACAAAAGAGATAACACCCCCCCATTACGTCATGTTTCAGAAAGGTGAAAAATGGTCCGTTTTCAAATGTTTTATTTTTGAACGTCAGTTCACATTTGTAGGTAGATCATCAGTTTTAGAGCTAAAATTAGCATGTTTAAAGTGATTTTCATGCTTCCAGGGGCCCTAAACACAAGATCTGTGGAATGGTTAAAAGTGCATGAAAATTGCCAATTTACTCACTCTGAGGTCTCAAAAAGTGTTTCTTCACCCCGGGAAGTGAATTAAATACCATTTGGAGGCATTTAATGTTCAAGCAAAAACAGGTGATTTTTGACAAAAGAGATAACACCCCCCATTACGTCATGCTTCAGAAAGTTGAAAAATGGTCCGTTTTCAAATGTTTTATTTTTGAACGTCAGTTCACATTTGTAGGTAGATCATCAGTTTTAGAGCTAAAATTAGCATGTTTAAAGTGATTTTCATGCTTCCAGGGGCCCGGGAAGTGAATTAAATACCATTTGGAGGCATTTAATGTTCAAGCAAAAACAGATGATTTTTGACAAAAGAGATAACACCCCCCCATTACGTCATGCTTCAGAAAGGTGAAAAATGGTCCGTTTTCAAATGTTTTATTTTTGAACGTCAGTTCACATTTGTAGGTAGATCATCAGTTTTAGAGCTAAAATTAGCATGTTTAAAGTGATTTTCATACTTCCAGGGGCCCGGGAAGTGAATTAAATATTTATTTGGAGGCATTTAATGTTCAAGAAAAAACAGGTGATTTTTGACAAAAGAGATAACACCCCCCCCCATTACGTCATGCTTCAGAAAGGTGAAAAATGGTCCGTTTTCAAATGTTTTATTTTTGAACGTCAGTTCACATTTGTAGGTAGATCATCAGTTTAAGAGCTAAAATTAGCATGTTTAAAGTGATTTTCATGCTTCCAGGGGCCCGGGAAGTGAATTAAATACCATTTGGAGGAATTTCATGTTCAAGCAAAAACAGGTGATTTTTGACAAAAGAGATAACACCCCCCCATTACGTCATGCTTCAGAAAGGTGAAAAATGGTCCGTTTTCAAATGTTTTATTTTTGAACGTCAGTTCACATTTGTAGGTAGATCATCAGTTTTAGAGCTAAAATTAGCATGTTTAAAGTGATTTTCATACTTCCAGGGGCCCGGGAAGTGAATTAAATATTTATTTGGAGGCATTTAATGTTCAAGAAAAAACAGGTGATTTTTGACAAAAGAGATAACACCCCCCCCATTACGTCATGCTTCAGAAAGGTGAAAAATGGTCCGTTTTCAAATGTTTTATTTTTGAACGTCAGTTCACATTTGAAGGTAGATCATCAGTTAAGAGCTAAAATTTGCATTTTTAAAGTGATTTTCATGCTTCCAGGGGCCCGAGAAGTGAATTAAATACCATTTGGAGGCATTTAATGTTCAAGCAAAAACAGGTGATTTTTGACAAAAGAGATAACACCCCCCCATTACGTCATGCTTCAGAAAGGTGAAAAATGGTCCGTTTTCAAAAGTTTTATTTTCGAACGTCCGTTCACATTTGTAGGTAGATCATCAGTTTAAGAGCTAAAATTAGCATGTTTAAAGTGATTTTCATGCTTCCAGGGGCCCGGGAAGTGAATTAAATACCATTTGGAGGAATTTAATGTTGAAGTAAAAACAGGTGATTTTTGACAAAAGAGATAACACCCCCCCCCCCATTACGTCATGGTTCAGAAAGGTGAAAAATGGTCCGTTTTCAAATGTTTTATTTTTGAACGTCAGTTCACATTTGAAGGTAGATCATCAGTTTAAGAGCTAAAATTAGCATGTTTAAAGTGATTTTCATGCTTCCAGGGGCCCGGGAAGTGAATTAAATACCATTTGGAGGCATTTAATGTTCAAGCAAAAACAGGTGATTTTTGACAAAAGAGATAACACCCCCCCATTACGTCATGCTTCAGAAAGGTGAAAAATGGTCCGTTTTCAAATGTTTTATTTTCGAACGTCAGTTCACATTTGTAGGTAGATCATCAGTTTAAGAGCTAAAATTAGCATGTTTAAAGTGATTTTCATGCTTCCAGGGGCCCGGGAAGTGAATTAAATACCATTTGGAGGAATTTAATGTTGAAGTAAAAACAGGTAATTTTTGACAAAAGAGATAACACCCCCCCATTACGTCATGCTTCAGAAAGGTGAAAAATGGTCAGTTTTCAAATGTTTCATTTTTGAACGTCAGTTCACATTTGTATGTAGATCATCAGTTTTAGAGCTAAAATTAGCATGTTTAAAGTGATTTTCATGCTTCCAGGGGCCCGGGAAGTGAATTAAATACCATTTGGAGGAATTTAATGTTCAAGCAAAAACAGGTGATTTTTGACAAAAGAGATAACACCCCCCCATTACGTCATGCTTCAGAAAGGTGAAAAATGGTCCGTTTTCAAATGTTTTATTTTTGAACGTCAGTTCACATTTGTAGGTAGATCATCAGTTTTAGAGCTAAAATTAGCATATTTAAAGTGATTTTCATGCTTCCAGGGGCCCGGGAAGTGAATTAAATACCTTTGGGAGGCATTTCATGTTCAAGCAAAAACAGGTGATTTTTGACAAAAGAGATAACACCCCCCCATTACGTCATGCTTCAGAAAGGTGAAAAATGGTCCGTTTTCAAATGTTTTATTTTTGAACGTCAGTTCACATTTGTAGGTAGATCATCAGTTTTAGAGCTAAAATTAGCATGTTTAAAGTGATTTTCATGCTTCCAGGGGCCCTAAACACAAGATTTGTGGAATGGTTAAAAGTGCATGAAAATGGTAAATTTATTCACTCTGACGTCTCAAATAGTGTTTCTTCACCCCGGGAAGTGAATTAAATACCATTTGGAGGCATTTAATGTTCAAGCAAAAACAGGTGATTTTTGACAAAAGAGATAACACCCCCCCATTACGTCATGCTTCAGAAAGGTGAAAAATGGTCCGTTTTCAAATGTTTTATTTTTGAACGTCAGTTCACATTTGTAGGTAGATCATCAGTTTAAGAGCTAAAATTAGCATCTTTAAAGTGATTTTCATGCTTCCAGGGGCTCTAAACACAAGATTTGTGGAATGGTTAAAAGTGCATGAAAATGGCCAGTTTATTCACTCTGACGTCTCAAAAAGTGTTTCTTCACCCCGGGAACTGAATTTATTACCATTTGGAGGCATTTAATGTTCAAGCAAAAACAGGTGATTTTTGACAAAGAGAGATAACACCCCCCCATTACGTCATTCTTCAGAAAGGTGAAAAATGGTCCGTTTTCAAATGTTTTATTTTTGAACGTCAGTTCACATTTGTAGGTAGATCATCAGTTTAAGAGCTAAAATTAGCATGTTTAAAGTGATTTTCATGCTTCCAGGGGCCCGGAAAGTGAATTAAATACCATTTGGAGGCATTTAATCTTCAAGCAAAAACAGGTGATTTTTGACAAAAGAGATAACACCCCCCCCATTACGTCATGCTTCAGAAAGGTGAAAAATGGTCCGTTTTCAAATGTTTTATTTTTGAACGTCAGTTCACATTTGTAGGTAGATCATCAGTTTAAGAGCTAAAATTAGCATGTTTAAAGTGATTTTCATGCTTCCAGGGGCCCGGGAAGTGAATTAAATACCATTTGGAGGAATTTCATGTTCAAGCAAAAACAGGTGATTTTTGACAAAGGAGATAACACCCCCCCCATTACGTCATGCTTCAGAATGGTGAAAAATGGTCCGTTTTCAAATGTTTTATTTTTGAACGTCAGTTCACATTTGTAGGTAGATCATCAGTTTTAGAGCTAAAATTAGCATATTTAAAGTGATTTTCATGCTTCCAGGGGCCCGGGAAGTGAATTAAATACCTTTGGGAGGCATTTCATGTTCAAGCAAAAACAGGTGATTTTTGACAAAAGAGATAACACCCCCCCATTACGTCATGCTTCAGAAAGGTGAAAAATGGTCCGTTTTCAAATGTTTTATTTTCGAACGTCAGTTCACATTTGTAGGTAGATCATCAGTTTAAGAGCTAAAATTAGCATGTTTAAAGTGATTTTCATGCTTCCAGGGGCCCGGGAAGTGAATTAAATACCATTTGGAGGAATTTAATGTTGAAGTAAAAACAGGTGATTTTTGACAAAAGAGATAACACCCCCCCATTACGTCATGCTTCAGAAAGGTGAAAAATGGTCAGTTTTCAAATGTTTCATTTTTGAACGTCAGTTCACATTTGTATGTAGATCATCAGTTTTAGAGCTAAAATTAGCATGTTTAAAGTGATTTTCATGCTTCCAGGGGCCCGGGAAGTGAATTAAATACCATTTGGAGGAATTTAATGTTCAAGCAAAAACAGGTGATTTTTGACAAAAGAGATAACACCCCCCCATTACGTCATGCTTCAGAAAGGTGAAAAATGGTCCGTTTTCAAATGTTTTATTTTTGAACGTCAGTTCACATTTGTAGGTAGATCATCAGTTTTAGAGCTAAAATTAGCATATTTAAAGTGATTTTCATGCTTCCAGGGGCCCGGGAAGTGAATTAAATACCTTTGGGAGGCATTTCATGTTCAAGCAAAAACAGGTGATTTTTGACAAAAGAGATAACACCCCCCCATTACGTCATGCTTCAGAAAGGTGAAAAATGGTCAGTTTTCAAATGTTTTATTTTTGAACGTCAGTTCACATTTGTAGGTAGATCATCAGTTTTAGAGCTAAAATTAGCATGTTTAAAGTGATTTTCATGCTTCCAGGGGCCCTAAACACAAGATTTGTGGAATGGTTAAAAGTGCATGAAAATGGTAAATGTATTCACTCTGACGTCTCAAATAGTGTTTCTTCACCCCGGGAAGTGAATTAAATACCATTTGGAGGCATTTAATGTTCAAGCAAAAACAGGTGATTTTTGACAAAAGAGATAACACCCCCCCATTACGTCATGCTTCAGAAAGGTGAAAAATGGTCCGTTTTCAAATGTTTTATTTTTGAACGTCAGTTCACATTTGTAGGTAGATCATCAGTTTAAGAGCTAAAATTAGCATCTTTAAAGTGATTTTCATGCTTCCAGGGGCTCTAAACACAAGATTTGTGGAATGGTTAAAAGTGCATGAAAATGGCCAGTTTATTCACTCTGACGTCTCAAAAAGTGTTTCTTCACCCCGGGAACTGAATTTATTACCATTTGGAGGCATTTAATGTTCAAGCAAAAACAGGTGATTTTTGACAAAGAGAGATAACACCCCCCCATTACGTCATTCTTCAGAAAGGTGAAAAATGGTCCGTTTTCAAATGTTTTATTTTTGAACGTCAGTTCACATTTGTAGGTAGATCATCAGTTTAAGAGCTAAAATTAGCATGTTTAAAGTGATTTTCATGCTTCCAGGGGCCCGGAAAGTGAATTAAATACCATTTGGAGGCATTTAATCTTCAAGCAAAAACAGGTGATTTTTGACAAAAGAGATAACACCCCCCCCATTACGTCATGCTTCAGAAAGGTGAAAAATGGTCCGTTTTCAAATGTTTTATTTTTGAACGTCAGTTCACATTTGTAGGTAGATCATCAGTTTAAGAGCTAAAATTAGCATGTTTAAAGTGATTTTCATAATTCCAGGGGCCCGGGAAGTGAATTAAATACCATTTGGAGGAATTTCATGTTCAAGCAAAAACAGGTGATTTTTGACAAAGGAGATAACACCCCCCCATTACGTCATGCTTCAGAAAGGTGAAAAATGGTCCGTTTTCAAATGTTTTATTTTTGAACGTCAGTTCACATTTGTAGGTAGATCATCAGTTTTAGAGCTAAAATTAGCATGTTTAAAGTGATTTTCATACTTCCAGGGGCCCGGGAAGTGAATTAAATATTTATTTGGAGGCATTTAATGTTCAAGAAAAAACAGGTGATTTTTGACAAAAGAGATAACACCCCCCCATTACGTCATGCTTCAGAAAGGTGAAAAATGGTCCGTTTTCAAATGTTTTATTTTTGAACGTCAGTTCACATTTGAAGGTAGATCATCAGTTTAAGAGCTAAAATTAGCATGTTTAAAGTGATTTTCATGCTTCCAGGGGCCCGAGAAGTGAATTAAATACCATTTGGAGGCATTTAATGTTCAAGCAAAAACAGGTGATTTTTGACAAAAGAGATAACACCCCCCCATTACGTCATGCTTCAGAAAGGTGAAAAATGGTCCGTTTTCAAAAGTTTTATTTACGAACGTCAGTTCACATTTGTAGGTAGATCATCAGTTTAAGAGCTAAAATTAGCATGTTTAAAGTGATTTTCATGCTTCCAGGGGCCCGGGAAGTGAATTAAATACCATTTGGAGGAATTTAATGTTGAAGTAAAAACAGGTGATTTTTGACAAAAGATATAACACCCCCCCCCCATTACGTCATGCTTCAGAAAGGTGAAAAATGGTCCGTTTTCAAATGTTTTATTTTTGAACGTCAGTTCACATTTGAAGGTAGATCATCAGTTTAAGAGCTAAAATTAGCATGTTTAAAGTGATTTTCATGCTTCCAGGGGCCCGGGAAGTGAATTAAATACCATTTGGAGGCATTTAATGTTCAAGCAAAAACAGGTGATTTTTTACAAAAGAGATAACACCCCCCCATTACGTCATGCTTCAGAAAGGTGAAAAATGGTCCGTTTTCAAATGTTTTATTTTCGAACGTCAGTTCACATTTGTAGGTAGATCATCAGTTTAAGAGCTAAAATTAGCATGTTTAAAGTGATTTTCATGCTTCCAGGGTCCGGGAAGTGAATTAAATACCATTTGGAGGAATTTAATGTTGAAGTAAAAACAGGTGATTTTTGACAAAAGAGATAACACCCCCCCATTACGTCATGCTTCAGAAAGGTGAAAAATGGTCAGTTTTCAAATGTTTCATTTTTGAACGTCAGTTCACATTTGTATGTAGATCATCAGTTTTAGAGCTAAAATTAGCATGTTTAAAGTGATTTTCATGCTTCCAGGGGCCCGGGAAGTGAATTAAATACCATTTGGAGGAATTTAATGTTCAAGCAAAAACAGGTGATTTTTGACAAAAGAGATAACACCCCCCCATTACGTCATGCTTCAGAAAGGTGAAAAATGGTCCGTTTTCAAATGTTTTATTTTTGAACGTCAGTTCACATTTGTAGGTAGATCATCAGTTTTAGAGCTAAAATTAGCATATTTAAAGTGATTTTCATGCTTCCAGGGGCCCGGGAAGTGAATTAAATACCTTTGGGAGGCATTTCATGTTCAAGCAAAAACAGGTGATTTTTGACAAAAGAGATAACACCCCCCCATTACGTCATGTTTCAGAAAGGTGAAAAATGGTCCGTTTTCAAATGTTTTATTTTTGAACGTCAGTTCACATTTGTAGGTAGATCATCAGTTTTAGAGCTAAAATTAGCATGTTTAAAGTGATTTTCATGCTTCCAGGGGCCCTAAACACAAGATCTGTGGAATGGTTAAAAGTGCATGAAAATTGCCAATTTACTCACTCTGAGGTCTCAAAAAGTGTTTCTTCACCCCGGGAAGTGAATTAAATACCATTTGGAGGCATTTAATGTTCAAGCAAAAACAGGTGATTTTTGACAAAAGAGATAACACCCCCCATTACGTCATGCTTCAGAAAGTTGAAAAATGGTCCGTTTTCAAATGTTTTATTTTTGAACGTCAGTTCACATTTGTAGGTAGATCATCAGTTTTAGAGCTAAAATTAGCATGTTTAAAGTGATTTTCATGCTTCCAGGGGCCCGGGAAGTGAATAAAATATCATTTGGAGGCATTTAATGTTCAAGAAAAAACAGGTGATTTTTGACAAAAGAGATAACACCCCCCCCATTACGTCATGCTTCAGAAAGGTGAAAAATGGTCAGTTTTCAAATGTTTTATTTTTGAACGTCAGTTCACATTTGTAGGTAGATCATCAGTTTAAGAGCTAAAATTAGCATGTTTAAAGTGATTTTCATGCTTCCAGGGGCCCGGGAAGTGAATGAAATACCATTTGGAGGAATTTAATGTTCAAGCAAAAACCGGTGATTTTTGACAAAAGAGATAACACCCCCCCATTACGTCATGCTTCAGAAAGGTGAAAAATGGTCCGTTTTCAAATGTTTTATTTTTTAACGTCAGTTCACATTTGTAGGTAGATCATCAGTTTTAGAGCTAAAATTAGCATGTTTAAAGTGATTTTCATGCTTCCAGGGGCCCTAAACACAAGATTTGTGGAATGGTTAAAAGTGCATGAAAATGGCCAATTTATTCACTCTGAGGTCTCAAAAAGTGTTTCTTCACCCCGGGAAGTGAATTAAATACCATTTGGAGGCATTTAATGTTCAAGCAAAAACAGGTGATTTTTGACAAAAGAGATAACACCCCCCCATTACGTCATGCTTCAGAAAGGTGAAAAATGGTCAGTTTTCAAATGTTTTATTTTTGAACGTCAGTTCACATTTGTAGGTAGATCATCAGTTTTAGAGCTAAAATTAGCATGTTTAAAGTGATTTTCATGCTTCCAGGGGCCCGGGAAGTGAATTAAATACCATTTGGAGGCATTTAATGTTCAAGCAAAAACAGGTGATTTTTGACAAAAGAGATAACACCCCCCATTACGTCATGCTTCAGAAAGGTGAAAAATGGTCCGTTTTCAAATGTTTTATTTTTGAACGTCA
This sequence comes from Lissotriton helveticus, assembly GCF_964261635.1. Taxonomy (NCBI): domain Eukaryota; kingdom Metazoa; phylum Chordata; class Amphibia; order Caudata; family Salamandridae; genus Lissotriton; species Lissotriton helveticus. Next base: position 385,217 of record NW_027611786.1, read on the forward strand.
GTTCACATTTGTAGGTAGATCATCAGTTTTAGAGCTAAAATTAGCATGTTTAAAGTGATTTTCATACTTCCAGGGGCCCGGGAAGTGAATTAAATATTTATTTGGAGGCATTTAATGTTCAAGAAAAACAGGTGATTTTTGACAAAAGAGATAACACCCCCCCCCATTACGTCATGCTTCAGAAAGGTGAAAAATGGTCCGTTTTCAAATGTTTTATTTTTGAACGTCAGTTCACATTTGTAGGTAGATCATCAGTTTAAGAGCTAAAATTAGCATGTTTAAAGTGATTTTCATGCTTCCAGGGGCCCGGGAAGTGAATTAAATACCATTTGGAGGAATTTCATGTTCAAGCAAAAACAGGTGATTTTTGACAAAAGAGATAACACCCCCCCATTACGTCATGCTTCAGAAAGGTGAAAAATGGTCCGTTTTCAAATGTTTTATTTTGAACGTCAGTTCACATTTGTAGGTAGATCATCAGTTTTAGAGCTAAAATTAGCATGTTTAAAGTGATTTTCATACTTCCAGGGGCCCGGGAAGTGAATTAAATATTTATTTGGAGGCATTTAATGTTCAAGAAAAAACAGGTGATTTTTGACAAAAGAGATAACACCCCCCCCCCATTACGTCATGCTTCAGAAAGGTGAAAAATGGTCCGTTTTCAAATGTTTTATTTTTGAACGTCAGTTCACATTTGAAGGTAGATCATCAGTTTAAGAGCTAAAATTAGCATTTTTAAAGTGATTTTCATGCTTCCAGGGGCACGAGAAGTGAATTAAATACCATTTGGAGGCATTTAATGTTCAAGCAAAACAGGTGATTTTTGACAAAAGAGATAACCACCCCCCCATTACGTCATGCTTCAGAAGGTGAAAAAATGGTCCGTTTTCAAAAGTTTTATTTTCGAACGTCAGTTCACATTTGTAGGTAGATCATCAGTTTAAGAGCTAAAATTAGCATGTTTAAAGTGATTTTCATGCTTCCAGGGGCCCGGGAAGTGAATTAAATACCATTTGGAGGAATTTAATGTTGAAGTAAAAACAGGTGATTTTTGACAAAAGAGATAACACCCCCCCCCTTACGTCATGCTTCAGAAAGGTGAAAAATGGTCCGTTTTCAAATGTTTTATTTTTGAACGTCAGTTCACATTTGAAGGTAGATCATCAGTTTAAGAGCTAAAATTAGCATGTTTAAAGTGATTTTCATGCTTCCAGGGGCCCGGGAAGTGAATTAAATACCATTTGGAGGCATTTAATGTTCAAGCAAAAACAGGTGATTTTTGACAAAAGAGATAACACCCCCCATTACGTCATGCTTCAGAAAGGTGAAAAATGGTC